>NC_044553.1:54062760-54375260 GCF_007565055.1 Rhinopithecus roxellana | reverse complement strand
ACTTTAATGGATGTCACAGTCATTTGTTTTTCCCTTGCAATATTCTTCTCTTGTAACATGGATTCGCATCACTCATTGTGCTTCACTGTATTTTCTGAATTTCTTGCTTGTGTTACTTAAAAAGGAGTATACAATAAATTTCCTTACAGCAGGAGGCATTAACTTTCATGAGAAATCACAATTGTTACCACATCATCCGTAAGTACTCTCAAAGCTACCACTTTCAGAAAATTTAAATAAAAGTCAAATAACTGATTTTTTAAATGGTGATTACCATATAAATCAAAAGAATCATTTCAGAATAGGACAAACTTCCAGGGTATGACATGGTAAGAGTTTACTAATAACTATAAAAATGCAGGGATAAATGGAGTATTCTTTATTAGATCCGTGTCACAATTATGTTTGAAGCATGTTTTCAGGGTAATGACAATAACAAGTGCCATCATTTTGCCCCAGTGCATGTACCTTCTCTGTTACATAGTGCTCTTCCAGCCAAACAATAAAGAAAGCTCCTTGTATTTAGAATTTTGCTTTCTTGCGAGTAAATTTTTATGTCCTTATAGCTTAGAGAAGGTCAGAATTTACAGTTTTATCCCAGCAGCACATTAGTGATCATCAAAAGAAATAGATCTCTAACTGTTGGTAGCTTCTACAGAAATGTCTTTTATCCTACACCTGTGACAATTGCCCTGTGTTAGTGAAGCCAACAGGGTCAGGCCACAGGTCAAGGGTCAGGGCACTGTCAAGGGGAAGTTATTCTTCATTCTACTAAATCTTATCATTTTCATCTAATGTGATATCCACCTGTCAGAGAACGTAGGCGATTGTCTTGTCTAAGTGCTGTGCTTTCTACTTCAAAGAGAGTACATTTTATTACTTTTTTATAATTACCATTTTTTATTTTCAAAATTTTATCTTCCAAATAAACACACTGAACTGATAAGCCATCTCCAAGACTTAATATTTTTATACTAAAATCACAACAAAAAGTGATACTGAAAACAGGGTTCAGGTATTAGTGTCGGTTTGATTGATTTAATGGTTATATTATGAATTGAGTTAAAAAAAGAGCTAACTAAACAAATAATGAAATGAGTAGCAGTGGATAATGAATAGTAGAATAGCTTGATGACTTTATGTGTGCCTAAGTGAGTGTATTCCTACATAATGGCACGCTCACCGCAGATATTATGGGCTAGCACAACATCCTGCTAGCAAGTAGGTTTCTAAGATATAATAAAACACGTTCTGAGAAATATTTTCATAACGGACTTCAGTTAAGTATACACAGCTGAATCTGCTTTTGCTATATTGTATATAATAAAATTCGACTTCTAATGCAGTATAGTGAAAGACTCAGTTACTCAGTGTAATGCAGTATGCAAATTGCAATTCCCCTTGTCATGAGATTCCACTCACAAGAAAAATTTGTGTTAGCATCTTCCAAAGGAAAAAAAATGATATCTCAAAGCTTTAAAAGGCACGTTACAAGTGACTAAGTTTGGCCATTTAGTCCTTCTCTCTCATTGCAAGGAAAATAAATCACAAATAAGTTTCGTGCTATCCTTCATACTCAGAGAAATGTAAACAAAATATCTAGCATTTCATATCTTTTCTTTCTGGCAATTCCCATAAGAATAACATAGTGCAATGAAAAGTTATAGATGGAAACTCAAGGAGCCATATGCTTTAGCCTCAAATCTGCTATTAGCCTGTTGAGTAGCATGAGCCTCAGTTTCCCCAGCTGTCAAACGGAAGTAAGAGTGTTATTCTCAACTCTATAGATTTTTAATGGCTTAACAGTATCTTTTCCCATCATGTTTAAGAGATAGAAACCTTTCTTTTGTGCTCCTTACAAAGAGTTTTATCTTAGTTCTTAGTAAAAGCTATCTTAGTTCCTAGTAAAAGCATATATGTTTCACCCACATGGTCTTAATCTTGAGGACAGGAATTTATCTTCTTCATTTTTTTACCTAATGACTTAGCAAAGTGTCTGTTGAATTAATAAATGAGGAAATAATTCTTCGGGTAACTACATATCCTGCTTTATGCCTATTTTGACTTTATGCCTTTATGCCTGTTTATTTACTAATAGGCCTATTTCGCTTTCAAACATATCCCAGTTTGGATGACAAATTATATGGTATTCTTCATTTCCTTAAAGGAAGAAGAAACTACTTATATCACCAATTTATTTGAGATCAATTGATGTCGCTCGGATTTCTCTTTTCTTTACAAAATAACTCTAATTTGTCTACGTATCTTTATAACCTGTTTGTTTTAAAGTTTAGATATTAATTTAGTGAACAACTGAAGCATATATTTGGGCTTCTGCACTTATTGCTATATTCAAATATATCCAATATTTAAATCACTCTGCTTCAAAGACAATTTTGAGTTCCTTACAAATTTAAGGTTATAGAGTTCTAATAAATATAGTCCTATTTTTAAATGGATCCCCCAGACTGCATCTAAAGGTCTCACATTTTAATAAGCATTATCTTAGGTAATCAACCCTCTGTGTTATTTGTCATAGTTGTGCATAAAACTATCTATTAATGTATCTCCTGAAAGAAATGACCTTCTACTAGCAAGCAGAAATAAACAATATATTTCAATAGATCTTGTCGTAGAACATACTAATTCTGTAAACAGGACACACTTGCGAGGGCAAGGATAGAATCATATGTTTTGTCTTTATGATAATAACTGTTGTAAGAAATGACACCTTAAAACATAAAGCATATAGTTCAAAAATTGATATATTTGGGCCCTGTGTCTGTGTATAGCTATATATTAGGAACATGACAATTTGTGATGTCAGCATGAACAATGATTTTCCTAAGAAGACATTTCCAAATTCACCCACCTTTTTGTCCAGTCTTGACATGTTTTTCAAACAATCCACTCACTTATTTAAACATTCTACATACTGATACATCAAAAGCTCTGATAAAGGCCTTGATGTAAAAACAAACCAAAACAGAGGGGAAAAAATACATGGTTGTTTTGCAAAATAGAACTCTTAGCTTATAAGGAAAATAACATTTTCAACATTTAATATTTCCAATTGAAATACAGACATTTATTGTAGGTTCTTTAGGAACCTGTAATACTGCTACTGGTTCCATGTGGTCAATGTGCGTAACTCAATTTTTGACTTCTGAGGTAATATGGAAGCAAATATTCTCAGAAACCAACAGACACATTGTGCAGATTTGGACACTAGAAGAGCCAGCTACCTTCTGTTTTATTATAGCTTTGTTGTTTCATCTTCGTCATATCATATCCAAGTAAAATTGGAGGAAAATGTCAGAAGAAGCTTACAGGTGAGTCATGGCGATCACTTCTGACCAGCCACCAGTTGAATCACCAAACTACAGTAATTGCTCTTAATAAGCTTATCACTGGCCAAATGGAAAGGGGAAAATGAGAGTGGACCCTACAAATGTTCAATAACTTCCAAATCTTTAACATAATTACATTTTTAACCTTGGTTCAGCTCAAAAATAATATTGGTTGAGATAAGTAAAGATAGACAAGTAAAAACAGTATTGATGGCACTTCCTAGATTTCTCAAGACGTCATGAGTTCTTTTAGCATCTTTCTGCCTTGTAATCAAGCCTGAATTCAGTTGTTCCCAAAAAGTTAGGAAAGCTAATAACCGAAAAATAAAATAAAAAGGAAAAATTGTGCCTGTTTCTATGCCTGAGTTATGTACATTTAAGGAAAAAAGTAGAATCTTTTCAATACAAGTACCTGAATAATTTATGTGAAAAGCAAATATATTCCTTGAAATGACCTATAAAGAATGCTCTTCCTCTCTACATTAAATATCTAGTAAAACCCTCTTTCTTCAATGTGAAGAATTACGGAAATGTACGCAAAATAGCCTTGATTAAATACATGGAGATAAGCCTCAAAATCAATTCAGCTGAGCATGAAAGTCACAAAGGTAGAAACTTGATGACTTTAACTTAAATATTCTTTAAAGAATTAATTGAGAAGTATTCTAGTAGAGGGGGAAATGTCTGAAATGGAGTCTGTTGTGATCTCTCATCAACTTTGATTCCTCTAAGTTTGTTGATTCAGATGCTCTGATGCCTTTTACTATTAAGATTCTTAGTTGTGAAACATTTTTCGCTTTATATGTCTTCAGAATCCAGGTTGCTTTTTAGTGAAATTATTTATTTTGAGGTAATTGTGTAGTCATATGCAATTGTAAGAAATAATACAGAAGATTCTACCCCCAGTTTTCTCCAGTGATAACATTCTGCAGAACTACAGTACAATATCACAACCAGGATGTTGACATTGACAGTATTAAGATACAGAATATTTCTATCCCACAAGGATCCCTCATGCTGCCAAATATAACCACATCCACTTCCTCCTACCTCTACCCTCTCCTTATATTGTCAACCATTAATGTATTCTCTATTTTGTAATTTTGCCATTTCAATGTTATATAAACAAAATCATAAAATATGTTACTTTTTAGGACGTTTTCATCCAGCAAAATTATGTGGAGAATCATCCAGATTGTGGCATGTATTCATATTTCCTTCCTTTTTATTGATGAGTAATATCCCATGGTATGGATGTTCCGCTGTTTGTTTAATCAATCACCTGTTAAAGGATGTCTGGATAATTTCCAGTGTAGGAAGATTATAAATACAACTGCTGTCAACATTTATGCACAAGTTTTTGTGTGAACATAAGTCTTCATTTCTCTGAGATAAATGCCCAGGAGTGTAATCGACAGTTAATGTGGTAGTTGCATGCTTAGTTCTTTAACTGCCAAACTGTTTTCCACAGTGTCTGTACCATTTTATATTCCCACCAGCAATATATGAATTATCCAGTTTCTCTGAAGCCTTGTTAACATTTGGTCTTGTCACTCTTTTATATTTTAGTCATTCTGAAAAGCTTATATGATATCTTGTATTTTTTTATATTAATAAACTTTATTTCTTAGAGTTGTTTTAGGTTCACAGAGAAAATGAGAAGAAAGTACAGAGAATTTCCAAATATCTCCTGTCCCCACACGTGTACAACTGCCACCACTATTGATATTCTACACCACAGTGATATATTTGTTATAGTCAATGAACCTACATTGACACATCATTATCACCCAGAGTCCGTAGTTTACATTAGGGTTTACTCTTGGTGTTGAGAAAAGGTATAGTAACAAAAGTATAACATGCATTCACCATTGATGTTGTACAAAGGTATGGTAACACAAATATAATGACATGCATTATCATACTTTATAACTTCACTGCCCTAAAAATCCTCTGTGTGCTGTTTATTCTTTCTCCCTACCTCCTAACCCTTGTCAGCCACTGATCTTTATACTGTCTCCATAGTTATGATTTCTCCAGAATGTCTTATAATTGGAATCACACAGTATATAACTCTTTCAAGTTGGCTCCTTTTGCTTACTAACATGCATTTAGGTTTCCTCTATGTCTTGTCTGGCCTTGACAGCCCATTTCTTTTTAGTGCTGAGTAATATTCCACTCTCTGGATGTACCATGATTTATTTATTCATTCACCTACTGAGAGATATGGTTGCTTCCAAGTTCTGACAATTATTGATAAAGCTGCTATAAAAAATGCAAGTACAGATTTGTGTGTGGACATAGTTTTGTTATTCATTTGGGTAAATACCAAGGAACACAATTTCTGTATCATATGTTAAGAGTATGTTTAGTTTCCTAAGAGACTGTCAGTCTTCCAAAGTGACTAAATTATTTTGCACTCCTATCAGCAATGAATTAGAATTCTAATTGCTCTACATCCTCGCCAGCATTTGGTGTTGTCACTGATTTGAATTTTGGCCATTTCAATATGTTTATAGTGATATCTCATTATTTTAATTTGTAATTTTCTATGACACATATTGAACATCTTGTCATATGCTATCTGTATATCTCATTTGTTAAGAGTTTGCTCAGGCTGCAGTCTTTTGCCCTTTTCTTTTCTTTCTTTCTTTCTTTCTTTCTTTCTTTCTTTCTTTCTTTCTTTCTTTCTTTCTTTCTTTCTTTCTTTCTTTCTTTTTTTTTCTAGTTTCACTCTTGTTGCCCAAGCTGGAGTGCAGTGGCATGATCTCAGTTCACTACACAGCTCTGTCTCTTGGTTCAAGCAATTCTCCTGCCTCAGCCTCCCGAATAGCTGGGAGTACAGATGCACGCCACCACGTCCAGCTATTTTTGTATTTTAGTAGAGATGGGGTTTCACCATGTTGGCCAGGCTGGTCTTGGACTCCTGACCTCAGGTGAGCCACCCATCTCGGCCTCCCAAAATGCTGGGATTACAGGCGTGAGCCACTGTGCCCATTTTGCCCATTTTTAAATCAGATTGTTCATTTTCTTGTTGTTAAGTTTTAAGATTCCCTTGTAAATTTTGTGTTTTTTGTTTGTTTTTCCCCCCTTTGTTCTTATTTATTTGTTTGCTTCTTTGCTTTGATATGGAGTCTCATTCTGTTGACTAGGCTGGAATGCAGTGGTGCAGTCTCAGCTCACTGCAACCTCTGCCTTCCAGGTTCAAGTGATTCTCCTGCCTCAGCCTTCCAAGTAGCTGGGACTACGGGCAGGTGCCACCATGCCGGGCTCGTTTTTTGTATTTTTAGTAGAGATGAGGTTTTACCATGATGGCCAGGTTGGTCTAGAACCCCTGACCTCAAGTGATCCACCCACCTTGGCCTCCCAAAATGCTGGGATTATAGGCATGAGTCACCGTGCCTGGCCTCCTTTGTATATTCTGAATAGCAGTCCTTTATCAAATGTATATTTTGCAAATATTTTTTCCCAGTTTGGGGCTTGGCTTCTTACTCTTTTGTCATTGTGGGTTTACTTTGCAATTCCCTAATGGTTAATGATGTTGAACATTTCTGCATATCTTTATTTGTCATATGTGTGTCCTTTTCAGTGAAATATCTTTCCATATCTTTCTACCATTTTTTCAATGGATTTTTTGTTGTATTTTAGTTTATTGCTGACTTTTAAGAGTTATTTACATATTCTAGATAATGAATATCTGGTTTGCAAATATTTTCTCACAATCTGTACCTTGTATTTTCATCTGCTTAAAGAGTCTTTCATAGGTAAAATTTATAATTTTGAAGAAGAAACATTTATTCATTTTTAGCTTTATAGATTTTGCTTTAGGTGTCAAGCCTAACAACTTTGTCTTAAGCCTGCATCCTGAATACTTTCTCCTACGTTTTATTTCAAACATTGTGTAGTTTTATATGCTACATCAAAGTCCATGATCTATTTTGAGCTAATTTTTATATAAGGCATGAGACTCAGCTCAAGGTTTATTTTTTGCCCTATGGATGTTCAATTGCCCTAGCATCATTTATTGAAAAGGCTATCTTTCCTTTTCAAAAATTGCTTGGGCATATTTGTATGTGTCTATTTCTGAGTTCCCTATTCTGGTCCATTGATCGATGTGACTGTCCCTCCACCAACACCACACAGGCTTGGATTATTGTGGCATTATAATAAGAAGAATATGAGAATAAGAATTATATTTTTATTCTTATTTTCAAAATTGCTGTACCTAGTCTAGTTTTTTTTTTTTTTTTTTTACTTTCCATATAGACTTATAAAAGTATTACTTATATCTACAAAAAGTATTGCTGGAATATTGATAGGAATTGGATTAAACCTGCATGTTAGTTTGAGAATTGACATCTATACTGCTTTGATTTTCCCAATGCACAAACACAGTACCTCCCTCTGTTTGTTGAGATTTTCTTGATTTCTGCTGTCAATGTTTTGCAGTCTTCTTCATACAAGTTTTGTGTTTTATTAGATTTACACTTAATCACTTTATTTTGAGTGAATTTACATGGTACTGTATTTTTAATTTTGATGTCCACATATTCATTAGTAGTATTTAGAAATACAATTGTTTGTTGTATATTTAACTTACACTCAACATGCTGAACTTAATTATCAGGTTTATAAGATGGTTTTTTGGTAGCTTCTTTGGAATTTTCTAGGTAGACAATCATGCCACTGGCCAGTGGGGCAGTCTTATTTCTTTATTTCTGATCTGTGTTTTAATTTTTTAAAATTATGCGTCTAGAACATCTAGTACTTTGTGAAATAAGAGTGGTGAGAGCAGACATCCTTGTTTCACAACTTTGGGAGAAAGCAGTGTTCAACCATTAAGTATAAGGTTAACTGAAGGTATTTTGTAGATGCTATTTATCGAGTCTGGAAAGTTCAGCCTCATTTCCAGAATTCTCAGAGTTTTCATCACAAATGGATATTAAATTTTGTCAAATCCTTCTTAAGAACCAATTGCCAAGATTATGTGATTTTTCCTTTTTACCTCTTAATATGGTAAAGATTATATTGATTGACTTTTGGATATTGAACTAGCTTTGCATCACTGAGATAAACTCCACTTAGTCATAGTGTATAACTTCTTTTATACGATGGTGAATTTCAATTGCTGATACAGTCATATGTCACTTAGTGACAGACATATATTCTGAAAAATGTGTCATTAGGTGATTTTGTTGTGCAAACATCAGAGAGCATATTTACACAACTAGATAATCAAGTCTACTACACATCTAGGCTATATGGTATAGCCTATTGCTCCTAGGTCACAAACCTGTACAGCATGTTACTGTACTGAATACTGTAGGCAGTTATAGCACATTGCTAAGTATTGGTGTATTGAAACATAGAAAAGGTAAAGTAAAACTCTGATACTATTTCTTATGGGATTACTTATGGGATTACCATCGCATATGCAGTCTGCGTTGACTGAAACATTGCTGTGCATCACATAACTGTATTTTATTAAGGAGCTTTGCATTTATATTCATGAGGGATATTAGTGTCTAGTTTTCTACTTTTGTACTGGGGATACTAGCTTCAAAAATGAATTGAGAAGTATTCTCTTCTCTTTTATTTTCTGGAAGAAATTGTATAGTAGTGGTGTTAACAATTCTTTAAACATTTGGTAGAATTCTCCTGTGAAACCATCTGGGCTTGAAAATTGCTTTATCAATTACAAATCTGATTTCCTTGTTACAGGGTTACTTTCATTTTGAATTTCATGTTTGATGAGTTACGGTAGTTTGCATTTTTTGAGGAATTAGTTCATTTTATCTAACTTGTCAAGCCTATATGTATAGAATTTTTGTAGTGTTCCCTGGTTATTCATTTGATGTCCACAGAATCATAGTGATGTTCCCATCTCATTCCTGATATTGGCAACTTGTTTTGTCTCTCTTTTTTCTTTGACTTACTAGAGGTTTCAACTTTGTTAACCTTTGCAAACAATGAGTTCTTTATTTCATGAATAGTTCTCTACTGTTTTTCCTTCAATTTCATTTATTTCCACTCTTTATTAAATAATTTCCTTTCTTTTTTTATTTTCTTCCACTTGCTTTGGGTTTGTTTTTATTTCCACTGTTATATTCCTGGATGAAAGGTTGGAGTGCTTCATTACTAACACCACAGGGATGGGAAGAAAAGGATGGAAAGATCTGGCTAGGAGCCAGTGTATTAGTCCATTTTCATGCTGCTAATAAAGACATACCTGAGACTGGGTAATTTATAAGGAAAAAGAGGTGTAATGGACTCAGTTCCACATGGCTGGGGGGGTCTCACAATCATAGCAGAAGGTGAAAGGCATGTCTTGCGTGGTAGGAAGTCAGAGAGAATGAGAACCCAGTGAAAGGGGTTTCCCCTTATAAGATCATCAGATCTCATGAGACTTACTCACTGTCATGAGAACCTCACGAGAAGGACCCCACACCATAATTCAATTACTTCCCACTGGGTCACTCCCACAAGCCATGGGAATTATGGAAGCTACAATTCAAGGTAAGATTTGTGTGGGGACACACCCAAACCATATCAGGGAGACTGCCCTCGTACCTCATTAAGGCACAGTAGGCTTTCCAAGTGATCTCTACTGATCTCATAGGGCAGGAGTACAGAACAGGTTAAGGGAGAGAGTTCGTTACTGCTTGAGGGGAAGAGGAGAATTAAAGTCTCAGCTCCCTATACCATTTTGGCAAGGAATTTGAGGTGCATCATTGCAGCCTAGAGTGGGTGGAGGTTTAGTCTCCTAGCTCAGCCTTTATTGGTACGAGTAGGGTGGGACCACAGTTTTTTCTGCTGTGTTTTGGCTGATGTAGAGCAGTTATTGTCTATAGCTTCCAGTCTTGTTAGACTGACCCTTCCTGAGCAAGAACAGACTTTTATTGGAGCTTTTTCTGTCTGCATCCACTGGTATTTCCAGTTTACCAACTTCTTCAGTTCCAAATATGAGATACGTGAAACAAAAAGGAAAAATAGAGAACTGGCCTTTAGTCCTAAAGCCTCTAGGCAGCATGCCTTTTTCAATTCAGTTTTCAGAGTCATCTTATGTTTATTTTATATATAATGTCCAAGGTTTTCAGTCTTACTCAGGGAAAAGTGTATTTGTTTATTTAATTTCAGCTTTTATTGTAGAAACGGGGGTCCATGTGCAGGTTTGTTACATAGGAATGTTGCATGATGTACAGATACCATCACCTAGGTCATAAGCATAGTACCTTACAGTTTTCTTTTCCTTTTTCCTTTTTTTTCTTTTGAGATGGAGTCTCACACTGTTGCCCAGGCTGGAGTGCAGTGGTGCGATCTCAGCTCACTGAAACCTCTGTCTCCCAGGTTCAAGCGATTCTCCTGCCTCAGCCTCTCGAGTAGCTGGAATTACAGGTGCACACCACCATGCCAGGTTAATTCTTTGTGTTTCTAGTAGAGACGGGATTTCGCTATGTTGGTCAGGCTGGCCTCGAACTCCTGACCTCGTGATCTGCCCATCTCAGCCTCCCAAAGTGCTGGGATTATAGGCATGAGCCGCTGTGCCTGGCCTACCATACAGTTTTCAACACACGCCCTGCTCCCTCCCTCCCAACCCCTCTAGTAGTCCACAGCAGCTATTGTTCCCATATTTATGTCCATGCGTGCTCAATGTTTAGCTCCACTTATAAGTGAGAAGATGTGGTATTTATTTTTCTGCTCCTGCATTAATTTGGTTGGATTATAACCTGCAACTGCATCCATGTTGCTGCAAAGGACATGATTCATTCTTTTTTATGGCTCTGTAGTATTCCATAGTATGTATGTACCACATTTTCTTTATCCAGTCTACTACTGATGGGCACCTCAGTTGATTCCATGCCTTTGCTATTACAAACAGCACAGGGATGAACATATGAGTACATGTGTCTTTTTAGTAGAATGATTTATTTTCCTCTTGGTATATACCCAGTAATGGGATTGCTGAGTCTGATGGTAGCTCTGTTACAAGTTCTTTCAGAAATCTCCAGGCTGTTTTCCAGAGTGGCTGGACTAATTGAAATTCCCTCCAACAGTGTATAAGTGTTCCCCTCTTGCCACAACCTTGCCAGCTTTTTGATTTTTTTAATATTAGCCATTCTGACGAGTGTGAGATGTTATCTCGTTGTGGTTTTGATTTGCATTTCTCTGATGATTAGTGAAGTTGAACATTTTTTCACGTTTGTTAGCCACTTCTATGTCTTCTTTTAAGAAATATGTGTTAATGTCCTTTTCCTGTTTTTTAATTGGGTTATTTGGTTTTTGCTTGTTGATTTGTGTAAGTTCCCAGTGGATTCTGAATATTAGACCTTTATCGAATACATAGTTTGTTAATATATTCTCCCATTCTATAGGTTGTCTGTTTACTCTGTTAATAGGTTCTTTTGCTGTGCAGAAGCTCTTTAATTTACTTAGGTCCCACTTGTCCATTTCTGTTTTTGTTACAATTGCTTCTGGGGACTTAACCAAAAATTATTTGCCAAGGCCAATGTCAAGAAGAGGATTTCCTAGGTTGTCTTTTAGGACTTTTAGTTAAAGGTCTTACCTTTAAAAAATTGATCCATTTTTAGATACTTTTTGTATATGGTGAAAGGTAGGGGTCCAGCTTCAATCTCCTGCATATAGTTAGCCAGTTATCCCAGCACTATATTTATTTAATAGGGAGTCCTTTTGCCATCGCTGGTTTTCATCAGCCTTGTCAAAAATCAGATGGTTGTAGGTGTGTAGGTTTATTTCTGAGTTTTCTATTCTGTTACATTGGTGTATGTGTCTTTTTTCCACCAGCACTATGCTGTTTTGATTACTGTAGCTTTATAGCACAGTTTGAAATAAAATAGTGTGATGTCTCCAGCTTTGTTCCTTTTGCTTAGGATTTTTTTTTATATGTATATATATTTGGGCTCTTTTTCAGTTCCATGTGATTTTTAGAATAGTTTTTCCTAATTCTGTGAAGCATGATATGGAAGCACACAGTCTTCCAAGATTAAGTCAGAAAGAGATTGAAACCCTGAATAAACAAATATCGATTTCTGAAACTGGATCAGTAATAAGAGAGCTACCAATCAAAAACGAACAAACAAAAAACCCTAGACCACATAAAGTCACAGCTGAATTTTAACAGACATATGAGAAGAACTGATAGCAATTCTACAGAAACTAGAGGAGGAGGCATCTGTACATGTTTCTTGAGAATTGAAACAAGACAAGGATGCCCATTCTTGCCACTCCTATTCAATATAATACTGGAAGTCCTAGCCAGAGCAATCAGGCAAGAGTAAAAAATAAAAGTTGTTCAAATAAGAAAAAGAAAAATAAGTCAAACTATCTCTCTTCACTGATAATGTGTTTCTGTACCTAGAAAACCCTAAAGACTCCAACAAAATGTCCCCACAACTGATAACTTTAGCAAAGTTTCAGGATACAGGATCAATGAACAAAAATTAGCAGCATTCCACAGTGGCTCATGTCTATAATCCCAGCACTTTGGGAGGCCGAGGCAGGCGGATCACGAGATCAAGAGATAGAGACCATCTTGGCCAACATGGTGAAACCCCATTTCTACTAAAAATACAAAAATTAGCTGGTATGGTGGTGCGCTCCTGTAGTCCCAGCTACTCAGGAATCTGAGGCAGGAGAATTGCTTGAACCCAGGAGGCAGAGGTTGCAGTGAGCAGAGATCGCACCATTGCACTCCAGCCTGGCAACAGAGTGAGACTCCATCTCAAAAAAAAAAAGAAAAAAAAAATTGTAGCATTCTTATATACCAACAAAATCCCAGCTGAGAGTAAAATTAGGAACACAATCCCTCTTACAATAGCAACACAGAAAATGAAATACCTAAGAATACAGCTAACCAAGGAGGTTTGGCTCCGTGTCCCCACCCAAATCTCATCTCAAATTGTAAGCTACCAATCAAAAATAAACAAACAAAAATCCCTAGACCAGATAGAGTCACAGCTGAATTTTAACAGACATATGAGAAGAACTGATAGCAATCCTACAGAAACTAGAGGAGGAGGCATCTTTACATGTTTCTTGAAAATTGAAACAAGACAAGGATCCACACATATCGAGGGAGGGAGGTGATTGGATCATGGCAGTGGTTTCCCCATGCTGTTCTCATGATAGTGAGTGAGTTCTCATAAGATTTGATGGTTTTATAGGTGTTTGACAGTTCCTCCTTCACAGGCTCATACTCCCTTCTGTGGTCTTGTTGAAGAAGGTGCTTGCTCCCTTTTGTCTTCTGCCATGCTTGTAGGCATCCTGAGGCCTCCAAGCCATGCTTCCTGTTAAGCCTGCAGAACTGTAAGTCAATTAAACCTCTTTCCTTAATAATTACCTAGTCTCAGGTAGTATTCTTTATAGCAGTGTGAGAATGGACTAATACAGATGTGAAAAATCTCTACAAGAAGAACTACAAAACACTACTGAAAGAAATCAGAGACGACAGAAACAAATGAAAAAACATTCCATGCTCATGGATTGAAAGACTCAATATTATAAAAACAGTCATACCACCCAAAGTAATTTACAAATCCAATGCTATTCCTATAAAGTCTTATATTTTTAAAATGTTAAAAGAAAAATATAGCCCACTATGTAACTGTTAGATTTATGAATACATCATTAGAAGTATTTTCAAGGGATCAAATAAAATGTGTCGCTTATAAAGAAATTGCTCTTAAGTTAATCATGAAATTTAACACAAAAACAATGAATTATGCTCCAAAAATAGTAAAGCAGAATGAAAGTAATTAATTGATTAGGAGGTAAAATTGATGAATATATTTTATATGTTATCTTTTCTTTCTGCGTATGAGAAAGAATAAGTAGGAGAGAGGGAGGGAGAGAGAGAGATTGAATTGTTGGAAGGTGTGGGGGAATATGGAGAAGATTTTGTAAAATCTGGTTTCATATGGGAAAACAAACTGTGCTTGAGCACTTAATAAGGGGAAAAAATGCCTTTGAATCCCCATACACAATAATACTGGAGGAAAAGGAAGAATAAATGATGAATAATGCCGAATTCCAGGCAATGCACCAGGTAGAGAGCCAATTACAGTTTAGTGGCCAAATACTTGTTTTCCTTTAAGTCACTAATATGGAAACACTTTTAAGCATTATTTTAACCAATAACAAATTACTGTTGTCTTTAATAACTATCATTGGAACAGTAATTTATATATACATACATACATTAAACTGTACATTAAAGGAAACTCAATGTTTTATATCTGAAATAAGAAAAAATGAATCAAGGGTCAGTTAAAATTTTGTTAGAGTCAAATGCCTTCTTACCTTCGACCTGAGTTATTTTACTTTGCATAAGAAATCTCCTTCTACCACACGGCCCACAGTATGTCCATAGATTAAAATAGTATCCTGCACCCTGGTAACCTAACTTATCTAAGTGCAGTTTTATCTACACATGACTAAAATGATAATGTTTCCTTAAGTAAACCTCTTCCCACTATCAATCAAATCAAGACAAAATCCCAACCCTGTCTTTCCTAGGACACTTCACAGTATTCCAACCTACCCTGGAGCCTTAGCTCCAGCTACTTCCCCACTTGCAACCCATGAGGCAATCGAGTTGAAATTACTCACAAACTTCTGAAGCCTGTTACTTTCCTATCCCTCTGTTGTTATTCTTGACAGATTCATCACTTGGACCTTTCTCCCAGTTACTACTTTTTCTTATAGAAATTTTCACTTGTGTTTTATGGCATAAATTGAATTTCTTTTTATCACATGGATTATTTCCTGATCGATAATCCCAGTTGTTCTCCTTCCCTACTTTTATTTCTCACTTTATTCCTTAAGGTTGTTTAACATATTTGCACTGATTCATCACTGCTTGGTTATTTGGCCTCCCCAGTATAGCATTAAAACCTTTGATAGAAGTGGTCTATGATTTGCTCATCCATCTTCAGGACCCTCAATATGACTTCGATAGTACCTTGGAATCTAATGGTTCCATAAAGATTTGTTTAATCATATTAGTGAAATCCCAGAGTTTTATGGTTTCTGATTAATGACTTACATTTTGGGTGATAATTTACTTCCACATTCATATGTTGTCAGGCTTGTCACTTGCCAGAATGAAGTAAGTGAACCACTGAAACATGACTTCAGTGATTAGAGTCAACAACTTGTATTAATGAATAATCAAAATGGCCAATTAGAATAAAACAGGCTAGAAGTGGTTTGGTAATTTTAGGTGCCTCAACTCCAGCTGAATGCTTATGAAACAATCAACTTCTCAGAATCAGAAAGTAGGATTTAAAGGACTCAACATTCTGTATGACTTTTGAAAGTGGAAAGAAATAATTATAGTTCACTTTATAGTTTTTTTTTTTCTGGTTTAGTGGAAACTAGGATAGCTGAGAAATAGTCTCAATTTGAGAGACTTTAAAGGTTTTTATCTTTGCTACTAGAAAGGAAGGAAATGTATTTCTTTAAAATGAAAACTTAGCTGTAGAAGAAAACAAGAAAAATTGCAAAAGGCAGGGAAATTACAGAATCTACAATTTTGGGGGTTCATTATTTTCCACTATCCCAATTCAATAACCCTGAAATTAGGTGACAATACGAGGTGCTTTCTGTGACAAGTACGTCAGTTCTTATAAGATTTCCAATAGTCATTTAGATTTGGCATGGCCCCAAAATGCCTCAAAACGCTATACCTTTTCTTATTTCCAAAGTCATATAAATGTTTTAAAACCATTCCTGATATAATGAACCTTTTAAATAGTAGGTGATATCTGTGTCTCCTCCAACAGACCCTGTCATCTTTTTACAGATCTTTACATCTTTATCTGCATTGATGAAGAATAAGGTTATTAGTCTGATAGAGAAAGACAATCTAATTCAGAAGAATCATCCTGTTTATCAGAGAAACTATTCTCATAGAATCTCAAAATGCCCCTCTCACCTGGACATTTTAAAAGCCCGATCCTTCCTTCAAAGTCCAGTTTAACTCCCATACTCTTCAAAAAGACATTTCTCACCTTTTCACTCCTTGGTGATGACTCCCTAACTTGAACATCTGCTATATGATATTTGTCATTTAACATGACCTGGTAGATTTTATTACCTTTTCTGGTGGTCTGGTCTTTCTAATCATAAATAAGGTCCTTACACTCAGGGACTTTTAGCATAGTGCTCCAAGCATAATGGGACACTGTCAATATATCCATATATGTTAGTGGTTTTAATACAGATGATTATACCAAAGTCTATGGAACTCCTGCTTATTCCCTTTCACCGTATCAAACAGGGGGAGACAGTAGGCAGTCTTAAATTTCTGCTGAATGAATAAATAATTTTTCAAACAATATAGACATTTGTGAATTCTAAATATAAATACAAGATAACCAGACTCAGATGTCAGTAACCTAACCTATCATTTTTCTAAGTGCACTCCTTCCAACAGTAGTCTCAAAAATGTTTTCTTTGTAAATGTATATTTGAGAAATACAGTGCAGCATACCATCTAACCATTTGCAATGCACATTTTCATATTAAAAGTCCTCAGAAATCCAAGTATGAACACATTTTAAACCCAGCATTTAACTCGTAATTTCCTAAATGTATTGAACCGTGTAACCTTACCATCATGTCTTAAAATTACTGTTACTTGAATCATACTTTGGGAAACAAATTGAAATGGCCCTTTGGAACAGAATCTAACACTTATCTTCAGCAGAAGTGGGTGGTAGATGGGAAACTGCTCAGCTAAAGATGTGGAGGCATTTTCTCACAGAACATATCAGTCTATTGTCATCTTCCTATACTCTCTAGTAGTACTCGACCTGCAGCATTAATTTCATAGTTGTTTTTTTAAATAATTAAAAGCTAGGCACACTGCTATTCTCATGAAAGCATGTTTTATTTATATTTTATATATTATATACATATTTAACAGTGATGCTGTGAGCAAGATGGCTTTTTTCTCAAGGCTAATGTAAGTAAAAAGGCTAAGTGTAGGCTGGCACAAGTTGGAAGAGTTGTTATGAAACAATATTAAAAGTCATTTTGTCACCAAAAACATAGTTATGTTTCTGAATGTATTTTTCTATCATCTAATATATAAGGAAAAATAAAAATATCCCTCCTATATTCAAGTATCCAGAATTTATATATTTTATACCAAATCACATGAGATCTTTGTCTCCTACTTAATTTTTAAAAATAATTGTTGTTGTTAGTCACATACCGTAAAGCCAAGGACATAAGTATAATCGTTGTGAGGGGCCAAAGGCTTTTGCCCAGTGTTAATCAAGAAGCTTGTAGTCCTGTTTGATCTTGGCAACTATGTTGGAACCCTGAGGGAAGCCACCCTGAGAATGAAGTAAGCATGAGAGCTGAAGAGGGAAGATACAAAAGTAACAGGATTTTTGCCCTAATAAAATTTTGACTAAAGTCTTTCCTACTTTTGGATTTATATTACAGAAGATAATGCATCTTCTTTAAGATTTAGTCAGTGTTTTCTGCCACTTACAAAATAAAAATAAACAAAAAATAATTGGTACAGTATCTGGTCCTAAGAGGGGCATCACGTAAATAACAATAATACAGAATGAACTGAATACAGTGAAGACATGTCCTACATCCCAGGCTGTGAGGCTGTCCATCATTGTAATGTGCTTAGGCAATACTTGCTTCAGATGTTGCCTAGCTCCAGTCAGGTGCTCAGATTATGTTCTCACTGAGGCTCTAGCTCTAGGATACTTACTAGGGAAATTCAGGATTTTTAAAATAGGTGTACATCAGTGAGGATGCCAGAAGGAAACAGATGACACACTCAGCTGAAATTCTGAGAATTTAATGAAGATATGTTTTGCATAAGTATGGACAGGATTAATGGAACCAACTGAGGATCTGAGACACATAGGTGTTGACAAGAATAGGAAGCCATTAGCCTCTTTGGGCTGCAGGGCTGAAAGGAAGAAACAGTATTACCATAGGGCAGAGAAAGTGAAAGCTATGGAGGAACACAATTATTGTGGGAACTGCAGCAAACCTGATTCAGAGGAGGAGTAGAAATACTCCATCTTCTCCCTCCTCCCATGCTCCAATCCCCAAGAGATTAATCCTCCTGATCAAATCACAACTGTTTCTTTTTTATTGATCCATAATAGATTTACATATTTTCAGGGTACATGTGATAACTTAATGCATGCATATAATTTGTAAAGATCAAATTTGTATAATTGGGATATCCATCACCTTAAATAATTGTGTTTATACTAGAAACATTCAAATTTTTCTCTTCTAGTTATTTTGAGCTATACAATGGATTATTGTAAATCATAATCACTCAGACTAATTTATCAAACACTAGCTGTTATTTTTTCTACCATAGTCCATATGTGTACTCCACCAAGATCTACAAAATGAAAAAAAGTTGGGGATATAAGTGGCTTGTTTGAAGGCATTTTGGATGATTTTGATCTAAGATTCCTATGTGATATGTGTGTTGTTATCGTTTTTGATTTTCCCTTAAATAAGATTCTAGGTCTGATTATCAGGATAAAATCATAATGAGTTCTCTTATGGGCTTGTCTCACTTGATTGTCAAATACATACTTGTCACAACTCTGCCAGCCAGATGATGAGGAAACAGAAATGACATCAGAATGTTGTGTGGTACATTGAGAAAGGTCAGGATTTAAAACAAAATTACTTTGAGGGCCCTTCAGAACACTATCCCTAGAAGCTAGGGACATGGGACAAAGAATACAGGCAGAGTGTTAGTCTGTAGCAACCAAGGCAGTAAGCTTCTGTGTGTACAGAACTTCATTCTGCCTTCCTACCTGTCTCCATCCCAGGTTCAGACAGAAACTTAAACCCCTGTGTGGATCAATAATGGTGATCCAGAATGAAGACTAGACCCCAAGCTAAGCATAAGAAAAAAAAAGACGCTACTCATTTAGAACTTTTGAGCTAAATTTTCACCAAAAGAGTCTAAGAAATAAAAATAGTAAAAAGAGTAACTGGTGGAAAGAAATGGAGAGAAAGTAAAAGGATATATAAAGCAAGATGTTGGTACAAATTAAAATATGGTAGCAGGAAGAAGTGTAAAATTACCACAGACAGATATTTGTGCTTTGTAAACTGTAATAGACTAAATAAATGTGAGTTATTTAAAAATGCTATATGTCAATTTTCCTTCTAATGATTATCTTCATTATATGTCGGATAGTACATGTCTCCTTGCTATTGCTGTTGGTTAAATAAAATCAAATTTTAAAGTGGGGTTATATGAATTCAGAAAATTAAATCCAAACTTTTCTAATATAAAGAGTATCCAGAAAACATAAAAATTTTAAATTATTCTCTGAACATCTAGGCCTATTGTTAAAAATAGAGCTGTGGAAGCTTGAATGCAAAATTAAAATTCCTGAATTTGAGATAGCCAAGTGACTCCTTAAAGAGATTGTCAAATTTTCACCACTTACTAGGTGTGTGACATTGGGAAAGCACTTTCTCTGACCTCACTTTTTGTATCCATAAAATAGAGATAATATTTTCATGTACTTACTATGGATGTTACGAAGCTAAATGAATGAATACATATAAGGCATGTAGAACAATGCCTGACTCAGGTCTCAGTAACTGGTACTGATTGTATTCTATGGAAGATTCTCATTGCAAAACAATCACCTCTGAATCATCTGCTCAAATAATGAAGAAACTGCATTGTTAATACTATTAAGAATATTTTGTGTAACTATTCAATAAGTTTCTGTGTTAACAATTATACCTAAAATGTGAGTGTAAGACTCTGAAATTCCATTACAAAACTGAAAATAAAACCACACTGGGAAATCTGGTTCAGCAGAATTTGACATTTTCCCCGACTTCTCTCATGCCCCAAACCATTTCCCTTTCAAACTCATGTAAAACTTAATCAGTTGCATGTGAAATTAGATTCTTCTTCTAAATATGGTTCTTTAAACTTCACTGGGGTGGAGAAATCATTTAAATAATTTGATTTGCCCTGCATTCCCCCTCTAGATTCAGCTGTTTTTAAAATCTATTTTACACACTGTCAATAAGAACTGGAAAGCATGATGTCTTCCTGATTTATTGAATGAGGATCCTTGAATCATCTGTCTATGCACAGAACTTCAACTCAATGAGCAGATATGCTCTTTTTAACAAAACCAAAACATGTTTTCAGCATAGTCCCTGCTTTACAGAAGCCACAACTTTATTCCCTCCAGCACTATTTCTACTCCCCTATGGTTAAGGTCTGTCACGTTATGTTATAATTGTCTCTTTACTTCTGTGCCTCCTCTGTTAGACTATAGGTTCTATGAAAGTTTTATTCATTTCTCATTCACATTGCTAAATATTTCCTTTATATGACATTAGTAAATTATATCTGTATTATATACATAAATGAATACACGACCATTTTACACATAATTAAAGTGAGACATGAAATGTATTTGAGAATAAAATTCATATTTCTGACCTTAAAACTGCCAGATGTTTTGGATTATCCTCAGAGACTTGAGGAGGAAGGACTTTTAAAATAATTTTACAAAATACATGAAGAAATTTCTTACAAAATATTTTTATATGTACATAACCAAGGGTTAATATAAAACACATATAATGCTAGCATTCACTAGAGGCTCATTTCTCTGTAGCTGCCACGTGCCTAGCCTATATCTCTTAAAATCAAATCCATCCATTTTCTAAGTTTCCTTTTTTTTTCTATGGCTAAGATTACAATCTATCATTTAGAGAGAATGTGACACCTAGATAAAAGCAAGTATATAAAAAGGAATCGAAACTGATGCAGAAGGAAAAAAGTACAAATAGGCTGCAATTCTGTTAGTTAAAATGACATGGTTGGAAGCTGAGAAGATGGCACAGAAAAAAAAAAAAGAAAAACTTTTTAGGTCATTTTTATCAAGTGACTTGTAGTTGTAGGAATGTGAAAACATGTCAAAAATAATCATATTTTCCAAGTTCATTGTTCTAAAATCCTTCCTCCTTCCTCTCTGATATTCAATATATTTGTTAAAATACTCATGCTTTAGTTTGAAATCAATTTTATATTTGTTTTAAAGATAATAATATCCAAGCACCTCCTACTATGTGAAATGTTTAATCACAAACCAGTCAGTCTTTGTATTATCCTCAAGTCATAATTATCATGTACTTTTAGTACATGGAGTACCTATTGCTTTACACAGATATACCGAGCAAAAGCATACTTATATGGCAATTGACAAACTAATCTCAAAGTGGTCCTCACTACTGAATGCTAAACATTTCTCTTCTTGTTTCATGTGTGTGATGAAATAAAGCACAAGGGAATCAGCAGATGCGAGTTCTCATCCCGGTTCCATCACTGGCATCATCAAGTCCCCTTCTCTGGACCACAGTTTTCTCATCTGAAAAATAAAAGAACTTGGACTAGCTTCTTTTTAATGTCCTTTTCTTCATACTTATATAATTCTTCCTGTTAAGGTCTTATTTGAAAAATAAGAAATGAAAAGGCTACATCTATGATAAATGCCTTAATGGATATTTTAGAATATTTTATTAGTTGCAGTTATTTCTGCAATTATTATAGCAAATAAAGTAGAGTAAGATAGCCTCTTAATATTAGTAATGTGTTCGACTATGTTAAATAAAAAATCATTGGGCTAATCTTATTGTACTATTTGTGAAGGAAAAAAAAATAGTACGGTTTGGTTTTCCCTGTACTGGAACTTGTCCTTCTCTTTTGAAGAGAGATGTTTCTTAACTCTCAGCAGCATACGTGCTTGTATAACTTAACAGATGACAAGGGCAGTTCCCCCGCAATTCTGTGCATTTTTAGCAGTGCAAAATTTTAGTTGGTGGAAATTCTAGGTATGAAAGTTGTTATTTTGTCTTTAGGACACCTTAACAATAAAAAGAAAGAACGAACCAAAAGTCAGGCAGGCTTTCAACTAAACCATTAATGTGTGCTGTTGGCTAGAATTGTACTTAACCCAGGGAAACTTTATTTACTAATTCCTTAGCATTTGCTTTTATTGCCTTCAGGTTTCTAATAGCATATTTATTGATGTGTGCCTCATATATTTGGGTGACTTCTTAAAAGAAGGTTTTGTATCGATGTGTAAGCTGGCCATTTAAAACTGAGATGGTTATGATTTTCATGCAATTTTAAAATCATAACTATGAATCATAATTGCAAAACACAAGACAGTATATGCTGCAAAAATATAAATGTGTTTAGTAGCTCAAAAGGAATAAAAGTTTCAAACCATACAACAGATGAAAAATACATTGTGAAGAAGGAAGGAAGAATGAAAGGGAAAGAGGGAGACATGGAGGGAGGGAAGAAGTGGGGAATAGGGAAGGAAGGAGGGAAAGAGGAAGGCATCATATCTTAGGCATATGCTAGGCACTGAATAAATGTCAGTTAATCTTTCTCTGCTAGTTTGAAGTATATGAAATTAGTGATATTATTTTTATCTGCAAAAATCCCCACAATTTTCATATGGTTCAACTTAGCATATTCAAAATTATTTTTTCAAGATTTATCTTTGTATCAGACTAGTGGTGAAAGAGTCAAGTGCAAGGCAATGTCCTCTGGAATAGACAATGCTGACAGGTCAGGCCTTCTTAGATGGCCAGTCCTAGCTGGCTCAATCCACCAACCAGGTAGGGCATCTTCTCTGCTAAGGACCAGAAGCAAACGAGTAGCTGTTTTTCACAAGGTGTATAATTGTTCACTGCAAAAGGGATGCCCTTGCTTTAAAACCCTTGCCATCTGTGTTGCGATTAGTCCTTTGGGGCATATAAAACCTATATGCCGTGCTTCCACCACTGATATATCTAATACTGTGGGGTTTACCAGAATATATAGACAAAGTGGCAAGCCTCCAAAATTTAGAACTGATGCAGAGCCTATTACTGAGCCCCAAATAGCAGCATTTTATGACATCAATATGTAGGTTAGAATAACATTCAAATGTGTGGACTATGATGCTTCTAGTTCCAGTGAGGCTCACCTAGCATTGTGCATCCTTTTACCTGATAGATAACGTAAAGTGTGATAATTTGGCCTTTATTTTGGATAAATTCCAAAATGATGCCAAATGTTGGTTGCATTCCCCATAAGTTCAGTTGTGCATGGTTTATAACATTTGAAGGAGTTCTTTAGGATTTAGAGGAGAAAAAAATCTGATCATTTCAGAAACTAAATAAAACTTTTAGTACATGAATATATTTTATAACTCTTTATAATTAGTTATAAAATGTCTAAATTAACAGTTAGGTAAATACATGTACATATTTATATTCATACCTAATTATAAATTTTATATAAAATATAAATGTGTAATGATTTACATTTGTGCTTAAAGAAATTGTTATATGTATATAATTAATGTATATAATTAATGTCTTAATGTATATAATATAATATTATGTATATAATTAACTTAGACACGTGTTTTTATTTTTATTTTCAAATTTTCTACCTTAATCTATAATAATTGAGAATATTTAAGCAAAGAGATACAAAATATAATTAAGTAGAATTTTTACATTAAATGAGGGTCACAAAAAATATGAATTAGAAGCTCTTTTGAACTCAAAAATATTAAGCAAAAAGCATAAAGACAAGCCACAAGTTTCTACTATAATAAACCAAAAAAAAAGAAAAAAAACACATGTTGTCCCCCCAGAGAATTACACAACTTTGTAAGAAAATTATATGCAAGATCATAGTCTTTGTCCTCATTTTTTGTCCCCCTTTATTTTTACACCCAAGGCAAGAATCATACCCCTAGACCAATGAGCTGACGCACTCTTCCTTCCTTCCTTCTCTCCTTCTCTCTTCCTTTCTTTCTTTCTCTCTTTCTTTCTTTCTTTCTCTTTCTTTCCATTTCTTTCCTTCCTTCCTTCTTTCCTTCCTTCCTTCCTTCCTTCCTTCCTTCCTTCCTTCCTTCCTTCCTTCCTTCCTTCCTTCCTTCCTTCCTTCCTTCTTTCTTTCTGAGTCTCACTCAGTTGCTCAGGCTAGAATGCAGTGGCACAATCTCAGCTCACGGCCACCTCCACCTCCCGGGTTCAAGCAATTTTCCTGCATCAGCCTCCGGAGTAGCCGGTATGCACCACCACACCCAGCTAATATTTGTATTTTTAGTAGAGATGAGAGTTTCACCATGTTGGCCAGGCTGGTCTCAAACTCCTGACCTCAGGTGATCCACCTACCTCTGTCTCCTAAAGCGTTGAGATTACAGGTATGAGCCACTGTGCCCATCCTACCTTCTTTCTTTTTATTCCCAAATCATGTGGTCCAGTTCTTGTGCCCTATGCTGACATTTCCTGTTAGCAGTAAAGGACCTCAGATTCCCTCTATGCACTCGGAGAGATCTTTCATTACAATATGAGCACTTTCTTACTAGTGTGTTTTTCTTTATCCTCTTCACCTTGTGCATTTCCTGACATTCTGCTTTCTCTTTCATATCCATCTCCTGCTGTTGTCAGCGTAGATTCTCAATGTTCTTAATGTTTCTTTTCTCTTCGGCCATATTTTAAGCCGTTTCCTTAGCATTTTAGGCTCTCCATTGAGGTCTGCAAATGACTACAAAACCAGTGATCTTCCTGGTCAACAATAACTTTATTGTTCACTTATGTTTTTGTCTTGTTGACCACCTTGCCTAGATCCCCAGATGCTATAAACTTACCGGTTTAACTTCAGCCAGTTATGATGCTAATTGTAATCAATTCAAAAGTAGTCTCTGAAAACTTCCCATTAGCAGGCTACTCTGTTCTAACCTATGAATCTTTATGTGTCTATATAGTTTGCCTTTACAAAGCAGAAAGTCTTCTTTTCTTCACACCGTTGTGATTTGAGAAAGAAAGAAATCATTTCTGAGAGAAGGAAAGTGAGGCCGACTGTCCTCTGGAGAAAAAAGTCCTTTTCCAATGGTGTTTTCTTCTATCTCTTAAAATTTCTTGATGATTTCCAGGCTCATAGAAAAAGCTTTTGTAGCCAGCTGTGGCAGTATGTATCTTTCCTAGATTGAAGTAACTCCTTGCACAATAAAGGCAGCCTGACCACTGAGAGATACGTTCAATACTTTTCCAATTCTCCAGCTCCTCTGTCATTCCATCTCTACTTCTCAAATATAGCTACTGCAGTACGTAAAGTAATGGTTCCAGAATTCACACACAGTTTGTTGTAGCTCATGGTAAAAAATAAGAAATGAACTATGTAAATAAATTCTTTAAAATCAAAACTGTTAAAAGACCAAAGGATAATTCGATCGTTCAGTAGGAAGTGGTTGTCTGACCAAATCAAATTCATATATAAATCTGTGATTATAAATCAAGAGATCTATCAATGTCAAATAAAATATGTAGAGAGAAATCTCTAAATTTAACATTTTACTTGGGATAGATGAATCATAATTCAGGGCATACACACAGACCAGGTGGTCTTCGGTATGTCCAAAGAACAAACAGGAGCTTGGAAGTTTTATAGAAAGGAGAGCTCTGTTTGGTGAGTGACAATGTTGGGTAAAACCACTCTTAAAGTTGTAGCAGGTTGTTTCAGAAGCCATTAGGTAAAACTGTTTCAGGTTACAGCATGCAGTTCTAGCAACCAGGCTTGCAGAAAATTACACTCTTGGAGCAATGTTAAGTGCCGTGAATGCTTTCCCCCGCTGGCTTCTCAACTCTTTTTTATTTGAGTATGATAAGACTTGAGTCTCCAACTCATATGATCAATTTTCACAGATCCTTGAATTTTAAAAAGCAGGATTATAAATATGGACATCTATTCATGTAAATGACTTGAGTACTTTTTGGGGGATTTAGATGTGACTATAATTTTATAGTATATGAAGCCAATTAACTTAGTATCTTAATTCATATAAATTCTAGTTAATGTCCCTTCAGCTTCCATGAAGTTAGTCAACAATCATTTTTGGAACACCTACCATATGTCAGGCTTCCAGACTGTAGATTCAAGGATTATAAAGATATACAATACATGATATTTGTTTGCACAGAACCTCAATCTTTCTGAGAAACTAAATGCATCTTATAATATACACTTTCAGAATACTATACTGATAGACTATGCACAAAGGCTATTAAAGCATTCCTCAAGACAGTACCAGCTTTTCCTGATGAATCTAGAAATGCTCCATAGATCGTGTACACTTCCACAGCACATACTAGAATAACATAATAGTTCTTTTCCAGAAAACTAGGATTAAAATGCAACCATTTGAACTATTTGCATGAATTGCCCTGTTTTAAAAGTAAACTAATCTTCGTTTAATAGTGAGTTCCTAATGAAGTTGAAGTGAAGGTAGAGCTCCAGTGTTAGTGATGAAATGTTACCAAAATGTATATTTAGGTACTATATCTCAATGAGATCCTTTCCGCTAAAGTTTTTAAAATGCTTGCTCTTAATCCTATAGGAAGCTAGTAGTATTTCATTTGTAGCCATAACACGGTTGCAGAATTCCAAAAGGACTATTTTGTTCCATTTATTATAGTAAAAAGAAATCCTTGCTGAATACAAAACATTGCTGTTTTGATTATGTGAACTGATTGTGTGTAATTTTGCCACTTCTTTTTATGTCATCATGTCCATTGAATCCCTTTTAAAGGAAAATCATTTTCTAGACTAAAATGTTATCATAAGAGCAGCTCTACTTTTGCTGACATGATTTTGATTAGGAAATTTAGATCTTCACGCTATATGAATACATTAGAAGAGGATTACTCTGATCGAGACTTCACAAGAGAGCTAAAATATACCACAAATAAATAATCAAGCATCTTGTATGAATTTAAAAATAAATCATGTATCATAAAAGTAAAAATGGTCAGTTTAGGCTCAGAAAGAACACAGATAGGATTGCTAATTTGCAGCAGAGTGAATTCAATAACATGGGTTCTTAATTAGATGGCAGAAACAGTAAGGTGACAGGACTGAGAACAGGTAAATCATCCAGGAATAGCAATGCACCGAGCGCAGAGCCAGCTGGTGTGGTGCTGCCTCAGTGTCAGAGATCTGTGCTGCATCCTGAAATGGGGACTGTTCAGACAGTCTGTTGCACAGCTGTTCTTACTCAGAAACAAACAGCCAGGTCTGTTAGTGGTATCACTCTGCAGGTACTATAATGACAGCAAAGTTTCTAGGAAGAGCTGGATGTCTCAGGCAGATGAAAAAATAAAATGAGCTTTATTAGAAACACCAAAAAAAAAGGGGGGGGATTTTAAAAATCTCTTCCTTTCTTTTCTTAATCTAGTGCATCATGTTATCAATTGATTTATTTCATCAAAACTATATTCATATCATCAGATTTGGAGTTCTTAAGAATTTGGGCCAGGGAGAATCAGCAAAAAGTTGTTGGCGCTATTTTTTCATGTTGAATTTGATGACACGTGAATTCTAAGATATTTTTAAGTGAAATCATATCAATATGTGTAAATATATTGCTAAAAATTATTTAAGAAGGAAAAGAAGAAAGACCTTTACAATACTTGTCTTTATTAATGCTTTTTAAATTTTTAAATTTATTTTAATTGATACATAATTGTACATATTTATGGAGTACAGTGTGATGTTTTGATATATACATGCAATGTGTAACAATCAGATTAGGGTAATTAACATATCTATCACAGACAATTATCATTTATTTGTGGGGAGAATATCTACAATCCTCTCTCCTAGCTATTTTGAAACATGCAACTTATTACTATCAACTATAGTCAATCTACTGTGCAACTGAACACTAGAACTTATTTCTCCTATCTAGCTGTAACTTAGTATCCATTGACCACTCACTCATCCCACTCTCCCCACTACCCCTCCCAGCTACTAGTAACCACTATTCTGTTTCCTACTTCTATGAAGTCAACTTTTTAGACACTACATGTAGGTGAGATCATGCACTATTTGTCTATATATGACTGACTTATTTCATTGAACGTAATGTCCTCCACGCTCATCCATGTAGCTGCAAATGACAAGATTTCATCCTTTTTTGTGACTGAAAAGTATTAGTTTGGTGCAAAAGTAATTGCAATTACTTTTGCAACAAGCTAATATTTCATTGTGTAAATAAAACACATTTTCTTTATGCACTCATCTGTTAATGCACAATTATTTATGGTCTTAAATAATATTTTATTTGTTGAGAACTTCCCCCAATAAAAATAAAAAATTGGAAAATTCACTAAAATGAGAGATAAAATGTTTAAATAGGTTCAAAAGATAGAAAATCAATACACGTGATATAATTAACCAGAAGAAAGGGAAGAAAATTACTTTGGGAAATGGTGCTCAGATCCAGTTGCTAAGAGCACACACTACCTCATAAAGGAGTGAGACCCCCTGGAAGCTGCTGTTGAGTCTTGAGGGGATTGGACAGTGGAAGTTGAGCACTGCTTCCAAGAACTCCTGAACTAAAAATGGGGTCTGGACGGTCCAACAGAGGTAGCCACAAATCCAAGACACTTGCTATGACCCTTCCCATTGATAGTTTTGGCTTTGGTTTGTCTGGTTTTGTTTTTTGTTTATTTTCTGTGTTTGTGGGGAGGAGGGAGCTGTTTACTTGTTTGTCTGCTTGTGTGTTTGTTGTATATAAAAAAAGAAGCACTTCAACTTGGTAAATTATCAGCATTTCAGTTTCAGCAATTTTGTTTTAGAAAAACTATCTTGATGAAACAGAAGAAAATCACCACCTTTAACACATCTCAAAAATAATCCTTTACTGAGTGTTTTCTGTCAATGATGGATAACTCAATAATTTTTATGTAAGAACCAGCCAACCTCCATTAGGAAGTAAGAGCTGGTTACTCTATCAATTTCTTGCCTTGTTGAATTGGCAGAGGCTTAAAAGAGGACTTGTCCTTGATATTTGCCTCCAAACAGTAAAGGGTAACAATTCATGAGAGAGATTCTAACCAAAGCCAATACAAACATGTAAAGTAGTTTAAGTCTACCTTCATGGTCCCATCAGTTTTATTTTTTAACCTTCTTATCCCTACTTATTATTAGTTTTCTATGTTGCAAATCTCCTATATACTATCTATAACTATTTATTCAAAAAATGTAATAATTACTGGCTAGATATTGAAAATACACAAATGGAAAATGATTTTGCTCGTTTTCAAGGACCTAAAAAATCCAAATGGACAGACAATTATGTAAATAACTAAGTGATAATACAATAAGCATGACAATGGGAAAATGAACATATTCAATACAATAATGAAGAAAGGCATTATGGTAGAATGGATAATAAGCAATAGAATAGGAGAATGAATACTCTGTGAGTACAGAGGAGGGAAGAAGTCAAAGAAGTCAATGAAAGAGACACTATTTACTGTTGACCTTAGGTGATGGGTCATAATTTGCCACAAATGTAAAGGATGAACCACAGAGATGATTCCTTTGTCAGTACAGCAGTAAAAAAAAAAATTTAAAAAAACCTTAATTTGCATGCCTTTGTGGGAAAAGGACATATGCTCTCAATTCACATGATTCCTTTTTGTGCTTTACCAGACACCTAAAAAATACTTAAATTTTCAACTCCCAGAATAGAATAAGCAAAATCATGGCACTGGTAGAATAGACGGTGCCTAGGAGATTGGCAAAACATGTTATTAATAATAATTAATAATAATTGCTAACACTTATGAGTCCTTAGCATGTACCACTTCTTCTAAGTACTTTACAAGTATTATTTAAACTATTCTTTATTACTAACCCATGAAAAATAGGATTATTGTCATTATTTTAGAAGAGGAAACTGAGAGAGAAGGACGTGGTGTCTCACCCCACGTCAAGTGGTAGAGTCAAGATCTGAAGCTAGTGATTCCAGAGCATAAGCTCCCAAACACGAGCACATACTGAAAATAAAATAAAATAAAGTAAAAAAAGACAGAATGAGGTCACTCCAATAACTTTGAACTTTATTCTGTAGTATTCTGTAATAATGGGTAGCCATTGAAGGTTTTTAAGAAGAAACATGGCTGCTCCAACCTGTGATTAGGAAAGATAACACGGAAGATGGACGAGAGTGGAGTGGAGACTTTAGTCAGGGGGAATAATAAGGAAATAATAGTGATAATCTAGACAGAGAGATGATGAAAGAGTAACCAAAGCAGTGATGCATTGATGACAGGGATGTGAGAAACAGGGATGTGAGAAACCTTTATTTATTTATTTATTTATTTATTTATTTATTTATTTATTTATTATTTTTATTTTATTTTATTTTTATTTTTATTTTTTTGGAGATGGAGTCTCGCTCTTGTCATCCAGGCTGGAGTACAGTGGCGCAATCTTGGCTCACTGCAAAGTCCGCCTCCAGGGTTCAAGCTATTCTCCTGCCTCAGCCTCCCGAGTAGCTAGGATTACAGGCGTGCACCACTACGCCTGGCTAATTTTGTAGTTTTAGTAGAGACGGGGTTATTTCACCATGTTGGCCAGGCTGGTCTCAGACTCCTGACCTCAGGTGATCCACCCGCCTCGGCCTCCCAAAGTGATGAGATTACAGGTGTAAGCCACTGTGCCTGGCCAAGAAACTTTTTAGAAACAGAATTCACAGGATTCCTTCCCAGGCACTCTTACTCCTGCCTCCCTCCCAGCCAACTAGGACTAGATACTTTTGTCTGCTGTGCCTCTCTCCCCTGAAACCTACAGGCTTATGTTGCTCCTCCTACGCCCCTCTAGGCTCAGACTTTTCCTAAATGGGCCTCTTTCAAAACGATAGTTAACAAAAGTAGTTTTAATATACATTAACCGTTTGTTAAACGGAAGGGGTCAACTTCAGCCTCAGTTCCCTCTCTTGGTGGCAATGCCCATGTGAGAGGTGAGTTTAAGGTAAAACAGAGTGGGAAATCTAAAGAACAGGTGAAATTTAATAGACTTCTCAAGGTGTACCATGTAAACTAACCATCACTTACATAAACTTATCTGCAGAGTCGTAGTCTGAACACATGTAATTTCAAAAATTAATTCTTAGGGGTAAGAAGAGGTCCTAGAATGATATATAAATTTGGTTCTTTTAGCCTATTTTGTTTTTATTTTTGAAATATTATATATGTATGTATGCATGAATATGTTATTTTTATATAAGTTATAAAAGACAAGTATCATGAACATCTGTATTCATTACTCCAGCCCCGTATTTTAAAAACAGAATGTTATTTATTCACTACTATTTAGTCATCCTTTTGTCTGGTTCCAAGCTAGGCAAACTAAACTGTCGTGTACTCTACAACTAAGAAAACTTCATATCTGGAAACTCTGTAGATCTGCCAATGGTTTATTCGCAGAAAAGACCTAGGAACTTACTAGAAAAGAACTCATCATCTTTTAGAAGTCAGTGAATAACCCAAGAGAGATCCAAGAGTTTTAGGCCAGTATTTGAGAGATATGTGCCAGATTGTCCAAGTTTTAGTACAAAAATCTAAAATACCTGCTTGAATGAAAGATTTCAAAGACACTAACGACACAGGATGGCATTGGTGGAATAATCAATATTGGTACCTTAGCATCCACAAAAATGTAAAAACTGACCAATGTAGCAGCACAGATGTCTTTGTGGATGTTCTGGTAAAAGTCAGGTTCACAGCCATCTGAAATGTTAAACAGTGGCTTTACAGCAACTCTAGGTAAATTCCGCAGCCTCCACAGAGGTCTCATCTAGTGCCGACATTCACTTTAAAAAAGATGAATCTCACATTCCCTAGGGAACTACTCATGTTTTTAAAGGCACAGATTGGGACTCAGAGGACTGACTGTAATATGTCTCCACATGATGAGTCTTCCTCTCCAGGCAATTCAAAGGAAATCCCTGATTTAATTAATTTTTAATTTTTTTATCTTTAATATATTTCCCCTATATAGCCCATGACACAGACATTAAGCCAAGATTTGTAGCAAATAAGTTGCAGTTCTATCTGGAACAACAGAGATTTTGTAAATAACTCCTTTTCCAAGGGCAGGTGCCTAGGTTTGGATATGTCAACCTAAATGGAAAATTCTTCTCCATGTTTATGTACAAGAATATCTAGAAATCTTGTTTTCTCTGAATCACTGAGAAAAAGAAAGATGAATTCAACTTAGATTTTTGTAATGGTGTAGGTCTTCAACATCACAGATATGAGATGGATCCCCACTACTTACTCTCATCCTTAAGAATGAATACTTTTGCACCAGGAAGCAATAGTTGTTTTTTATCCACTGAAATCCTCCCTCTAACTATCTAAGGGCCCGTTTGTTCTCAGGGTTGGAGACTGAAAAGTGTGAAGTGATGAGGAGGCTTTCAAATTCCATTAGCAACATTTTTTCTGTCTGGAGATATCTTGAAACTCTGTCTCAGATACAAATACTATTCAACCTAGAACCTCATTTACCCATGAAAAGAGATAACCAAGAATTGGCAGGCATTTGAGGAAAACCACCAGCAACAGAGAAACTAAACTTAATACAGAAAAGAGCTAAGCCCCACTGCAAAGAAAACGGTGCTAATGGAGGGAACTGATAACTTTAAAAAAATTAAAACAATGTCTCCAAGAGAAACATTGAAGGGGATAACACATCTGTGTTTTAAAATCAAGATAGGCTCACTATTATACTATCATAAACAATTCTGAGACTTATATAAGTAAGATACCCAAATACATAAATACTCTTTTTTAAAAGGGGGAAAAAATAACTAAGCCTGCAAGGAATAGACTATGACAATTTATGTACATTCCTAAAGAGTATGAAAAACAACTTTCCAAACTCATCCTATGATATTTTGTGATCCTGATATCAAAACTAAGAGTAACACACACAAAACAACCTCTAGACCTATACTATTTATAAATGTTTATAAACAAAATACCAGCACATATCTAAAAGCATTATACAAAATAATGGTACATCATTAAAAAGTAGCTTTTACTCCAAAAGTTAAATGATGCTTCAAACTTAAAAAAACTTATTAATGTGAAATGTGTAAGTAGAAGGATAAAAGTCAAATGATCAGCCCAATATATACAGAAATTTATGTCATAAAATTCCACATGCAATTCCAATTTTTTAAAAATGAGTAAGTTAGAAATATAAGGAATCTTATTCTAAACAACAGATGTCAAAAAGATATATAATAGAAAAATTAGAGACAATTTCGTATCAGTCAGGATCCAGTCAGAAATGCTCATTATCACTGTTACAATGTAATAGTATTCTAGCCTGGCCAGACTAGAAGAATAAACAAAATGTATAGATATTGGAAAGTTATAGAAAAAAAATCAAGTGAAAAGTGATAAGAGTGGTGGACTTCAGATGCACAAAGGTACGTTATCTGTAGACATTTTTAAAACAGGAGCAGGGCCAACTAAAACTCGGTCTGTTTTTATTATTCCCATGTGTCAGCAATTCTAAAACACTATCAATAATGAAATTCACAGAATTTGTTCTACAAAAAAGAAATGAGCAGTATTATAATTTCTGGAATTTCTCAGAATTTTTGTGAATCACTGACAATTTTATATTTAAGACTTTTCATATTTATGTATCTGTTGCTTCATGTGAAAAATTTTAATTAAAAGTAAGAAAAATGTTCTATCTACTGGGAGTAAAGATGGATTAATTAATCTGACTAGTAAAGATTAATTTTTCCAAAGTCCTTGAAAAATGTACAGAAGTTAAGATTTGAAAATAAAAATTATGAAGTTATTATTACTGAAACAGACCATTATAAATATAAATTCCCCTTTTCAAAAGACACAATAGTGTAATTAAAAGTGCTAATCTATAACATTTTTCCTTTTACGTACTGTAATACTTATAGTATTATTATTATTATTATCATTATTATTATTATTATATATGTATATTCTTTGAGACAGAATCTCGCTCTGTCACCCAGGCTCTGGAGTGCAGTGGCACAATCTCGGCTCACTGCAACCTCTGCCTCCTGGGTTCAAGTGATTCTCCTGCCTCAGCCTCCCTAGTAGCTGGGACTACAAGCGTGTGCCACCATGCCCAGCTAATTTTTTGTATTTTTAGTAGAAACAGGATTTCACTGTGTTAGCCAGGATGACCTCGTGATCTGCCTGCCTCGGCCTCCCAAAGTTCTGGGATTACAGGCAGAAGCCACTGCACTTGGCCTATTTTTAATATTAATTTTTAAGTGGCATTATATACATACGAAATTTAAATAAAGAGAATTACTAATCTATCTGCATTTCTTTTCTGGGGATTATTATTACTTGCTTCCTTTCATGATTATTGCTGGAAACAATTTTGTCACATAGAGGATGGAGTGCTCAAAAATGATCCATTCTAGATGTCAAATCCATGAGGTATGCCATTGTGTCAACTTAGAATTCTAACTTTAGACTGTCAACAGAAAAATCTCTTGAAAATTCTGAGAGAGGTTGGCAATGTGGGACCATGTTGGCTTTCCTGTCCTCAGCAAACAATAAAATACTAAAATATCAAATTAAAAAATTAATACCAAATAAGTATTAAACTATAGAACTTTAATAAAATGATATAAAATTCAATAAGTATTGGATGGAAAAGTTCAATATTCTAAAGCTCTCCATGTGTTAAGATTCTCCAGAAAAAAAACAGGAGAATTCAGAACCAATAGGATATATGTGTATAGCGAAATCCCCTTTTATATGCTAGAGGAATTGGCTCATGATTATGAACGCTCAGAAGTCCCATAATATGCCGTCTACAAGCTGAAGAACCCAGGAAGCTGGTGGCATAGCTCAGTTCATGTCTGAAGGCCTGTGAACCAGAGAAGCCAATACTGCAACTCTCAGTCCAAGAGTTACACTATTGGCCGAAAATCCTAGGGATTCCGGAGTCCAAAGGTGCAAGTTCTGGAATCTAAAGGTAGAAGAAACTGGACTTCTGACATCCAAAGTCAGAAGAAGAAGAGTGCCCTAGCTTCAGAAAAGAGAGAATGAGAGGGTTTGCCTTTCCTCTGTCTTTCTGTTCTATCTAGGCTCTCAACCAGTCGGATGCTGTTTGCCTACATTACGTGAGAGCAGATCTTTTCTACTCAATCCACTGATTCAGATGCCAGTCTCTTCCAGAAATTGCCTCACAAACATACCCAGAAATATTCCCATATCAGTTATCAGGGTATCCCTTAACCCAGCCAATTGACACACCAAGTCAACCATCACATCCCAACTCCAAATAACGATAAAGTCAGTGCAAAGATTCAGGCCAAAAGTCACAGAATTTGAAAGTGGAAATGACCTTAAAGATCCAGCTGAATCTATTCAATTTACAGACAAGTCTAGCACAGTAAGGGCAGTACTATTTATGCCCACTCTGAGATAGAAGACAACCAGGTTATGCACACGTATATTTACTGCAGCACTATTCACAATAGCAATGACTTGGAATCAACCCAAATGTCCATCAGTGACAGACTGGATTAAGAAAATGTGGCACATGTACACCATGGAATACTATGCAGCCATAAAAAGGATGAGTTCGTGTCCTTTGCAGGGACATGGATGCAGCTGGAAACTATCATTCTAAGCAAACTATCGCAAGAACAGAAAACCAAACACCGCATGTTCTCACTCATAGGTGGGAATTGAACAATGAGACACTTGGACACAGGAAGGGGATCATCACACACCGGGTCCTATTGTGGGGGTGGGAGGGATAGCATTAGGAGATATACCTAATGTAAATGATGAGTTAATGGGTGTAGCACACCAACATGGTATATGTATACATATGTAACAAACCTGCACGTTGTGCACATGTACCCTAGAACTTAAAGTATAATAAAAAAAGAGAAGAAGAAGAAGAAGAAGAAGACAACCAGGTTAGAGCTTTGATTTCCACATCAGTGTGATGTGGAGGCTTTCATATTATAGAAACACCAAGATGTATCCTTCCTGGAGAATGAGGACACCTGGACCAATTTTTTGTTTTGTTTTGTTTTGTCTTTGAGACAGAGTCTTGCTCTGTCGCCCAGGCTGGAGTGCAGTGGCACGATCTCTGCTCACTTTGACCTCTGTCTCCCGAGTTCAACTGATTCTCCTGCCCCAGCCTTCTGAGTAGCTAGGATTACAGGTGCCCACCACCACACCTAGCTAATTTTTGTGTTTTTAGTACAGCTCGGGTGTTGCTATGTTGGCCAGGCTGGTCTCGAACTCCTGACCTCAAGTGATCCCCTCGCCTCGGCCTCCCAAAGTGCTGGGATTACAGGTGTGAGCCACCACACTGGGCCCACCTGTACCAATTTTATGACATAATTTTGGCACTTGCCCCGCCATTGTGATTCTTGGCTTGAAACACTGATAAAATTACACAGGGAGTACAATCAGAGGCACATTCGCGAACCCTCAATACTTTGTTTTTCAGACTCTCCAGAACCACTTGCAGGAAAATAACTCACTGATTAAGGCCTTTTATGAAACAATATTACTTGAAACTTGTATTGATCCTGACCTAAGGATCTCTAATTATTAATAACTGTTCTCTGGCAACACATATATGCATATAATAACCTCACTAAATTTTTAGCAGAAGAAATCATTTTTGAAGAAATACATACTGTGGGTTGGGTAATCTCTTGTTAAATAAATTAAAATCTTAAAATTTCCTGTTCTTGGTTGTGGCGGTCATGATTACCTTCTGACCACATTTACCAACATTTAATTATAGGGTAAAAATTCACTAAAGGTTACATAAAAATGAGTACTTTAATATCACAAGAAAATTGTAGGGAGACAAATTATTAATTCACTGAGATTTTATAGATTAATAAGAGCATTTTTGTAATGTATGCAGGAGATTTTGTATGTATGCATTTTGCCCTGGAACCTCTTGTTTTATCCAAACATCAGAGTTCCTCGGTGTCTGAGGACTAGTGACACCTTTCCCTTTCTCAAAGCCCATTTCTTGATGCTAAATTATTTCTGTAACTTATATTTCCTTTCTCTCATGGTGTCCATTGCAGCCCAGTGGCCAAAAGTGGCAAGCCAGTAAACACCAGCTTCCCTATGAATGTCCAGAAAATTTGGGGTATAAAGGTTTTAAAATAAGAAAAGAATTTAAAATAAGGTAGGTTTAAGGAATAGTTACTTCCAATTTTAAAGCTTCTTTCCTCTATTTACTCTTAATATTCTGGGTTACCACTGGAGACTTCTATTTCTAGCCAGCCAGATTTTATTCCTTTGGGCCCTGCTTTCTTAAGCTGCTGTCAATTTCATACTTGCTGATGCAGATGAAGCTCTTTGGGGGTATGATTTACGAAAACCTTCTCTGGTTTCATTTTGTTTCCCAAACTCATACTCAGGGCAGCTTTCTAAATTTTCTCTTTTCCATCTTTGAATGCCACAAAATTGTATTCTGCTTGCAAAACTTCTTTTCCTGTTTCTAAACTCATACTTATTTGATATTTACTATGTTTCCCCCTTTTTTTTCTCATCAGGTCCTGGCTATGAAGGAGGATTCCATTCACCCCATTCTTATCTTTTGCTCTACAATGTACAGCTGATGTTTTATAATAAAAACATGGAGTCACGCTAACTCCCACATGCCCTACCATTCACTTTCCCCAAGCCAGTAACAAAGCAGGCGACTCAGCTAATATAATATTTAGACTAACAGTGAAGAAAAAGATCTTTCTCCCTTCTGTACTCTGAATAAATAAATTAGTCTGACCAAATGAAGAAATGTGGTGTAACATGATTTATTTGGGCCAGAGCTGACACTGGTAAGACAAAGCCTTCTTATCTGCTTATAGTAACTTAAGCAGAGGTCAACAGCCACATCCTCTGATTTGTAAGCCATTGCATGAACATTGTGGGGAAGAACTTGAACCCAGTTTTCAACAGGATTCCAAACATATACTAATATGTCTTATAGACTAACGGGGGTGAAAACAGAGGCCAGACAACAGACAGAAACAATGAGTGCTCTAAGAGAAAAAGTATCATGAGTAAGGCTCAACACTGGTGTTGCCAGGCAAATTCAGTACATGGAGTTTCAGGTACAGAGCATTGGTGCAGTAAAACTGAAAGCTCAGTGTTATTCTGGACCTAGTCTCACTAACATGGGACCACTAGCCTCACCAAAATCTGGACCTAGAAAGGAAGATGTTCCCCTGCTGGATGGAAAGTGACTGAGACTTTACTACCAAAGATCAGATATGTAGGGGCAGCTGGAAGCTGCCCTAAGTGGCCTCTGAGACACTTTGGAACACAGTAAATCAGGAGAGGTCCATCATTACCATGCCAAAGTGAGAGAGACGGGAGGCAAGCTAAGAAATAAGGCACAGCTGGAGAAGAGAGAGGCAATAATATGGTTTGGCTCTGTGTCCCTACCCACATCTCACCTTGAATTGTAATAATCCCCACGTTTTGGAGGAGGGATCCAGTGGGAGATAATGGAATCATAGGGGTGGGTCTTTCCTGTGGTATTCTCATGAAAGTGAGTAAGTCTCATGAGATCTGATGGTTTTACAAAGGGGAGTTCCCCTACACAAGCTCTCTTGCCTGCCACCATGTAAGATGTTCCTTTGCTCTTCCTTTGCCTTCCACCATGATTGCAAGGCCTCCCCAACCATGTAGAACTGTGAGTCCATTAAACTTCTGTCCTTTAGAAATTATCCAGTCTCAGATATTTCTTTCTTTCTTTCTTTTTTAATACTTTAAGTTCTGGGATACATGTGCAGAACATGCAGGTTTGTTACATAGCTATACATGTGCCATGGTGGTTTGCTGCACCCATCAACCTATCATCTACATTAGGTATTTCTCCTAATGCTGTCCCTCCCCTGACCCCCACCCCTTGACAGGCCCCAGTGTGTGATGTTCCCTCCCCTGTGTCCATGTGTTCTCATTGTTTAATTCCCACATACGAGTGAGAACATGCAGTGTTTGGTTTTCTATTCTTGTCTTAGTTTGCTGAGAATGATGGTTTCCAGCTTCATCCATGTCTCAGCAAAGGACATGAACTCATCCTTTTTTATGGCTGCATAGTATTCCATGGTGTATATGTGCCACATTTTCTTAGCAGCATGAGAATGAACTAATATAGATGTGAAGGCAGAAACTGGGGATGAAATGCTGAGTCTTCTCACCTCCTTTGGAAATGCCTACAGAGATCTCAAAAGAAAGAGGATGAGAAAGGATTGTTCTGTTTAGCAGTTGAACCATGGTGTCTGGGAACAAATAACTAAAGTGCTTTCACCTAGGACCCATTAGCTGTGGGATCTAGTGTAACAACAGACAGATAGAAACATCAAAGTAAAAACTGCGGGCAATGTAAACCCAGGGAGAAAAACATAAAAATGTTCTCCCTGGCCAGGCGCAGTGGCTCACACCTGTAATCCCAGCACTCTGGGAGGCCGAGGTGGGTGGATCACTAGGTCAGGAGATCGAGACCATCCTGGCTAATACAGTGAAACACCGTTTCTACCAAAAACTACAAAAAATTAGCCAGGCATAGTGGCGGGTGCCTGTAGTCCCAGCTACTCAAGAGGCTGAGGCAGGAGAGTGGCGTGAACCTGGGAGGCGGAGCTCGCAATGAGCCAAGATCATGCCACTGCGCTCTCCAGCCTGCTTGGGCTACAAAGCAAGACTATGTCTCAAAGAAAAAAAAAAAAAAAGAGTTCTCCCTGAAAAATATATTTTTGTGAAGAAATAAACTATTTTTCAACAAATATGGGAATTCACAATAACTAAATTAAGTCTTTTATTAGCAGAATGAGAAGTTTAAGGTGGCGAATTAACAGGGGTTGAAGGTGGGAATGAAGCAAATCCAACAATTAGAAATCCCTTTCCATTAAAAACTAATATTAAAAATGCAAATTACACCAGAGCTAAAGCTAATCATACTTCAATATGCATTAATATATCCAAACTAATAGATTGACTGTGGAGAAGAGTCTGAAGTGTTACTTCTGGAGAAAGGAGTACTTCATTGAAGAAACTGGCAACATAGAGCTCCAGGGAAAGATATAGTAAGTTCCCATTTAACAGAGAGTAGGAGGTAACATGGTGCTCTCAGAAAGATGAAGAAATGTAGGGAGAGCATCTAAGACAAAATTCAGGTTCCCATGGACCACTGCACCTGGATTCCTAGAGTAAACTGCTTGTATGTTATGAAAGATCATTTTGATGCCAGAATTGACTTTCTGCTAAAGGTTGATAATGGCAAAGACTAGAGAAAGAATCACATTAGATATAGAAAGCATGTATACATAAATCAATAAATAATTTTGCATAAGAAATCAATAAACAATTTTTCATTGTTTTTCTTGTGGAACCCTTTCCCCACAAAGACTAGCAACATTTTATCTTTTTCTTTTAGGTATTTATTAAAGAAACTCCATGTGAATTTAAATAAATCATATATGGCTATTAGTGAAGGAATTAATTCCCTTTAAATAAACTATTTGTTCTTTTCAAAGGAAAACAAAAGACAGAGATATAGATGCAGAAATTCCTAACTCAAAAAAATTAAGCCAAGTTTTTTTTTGGTTCATTAGTGTTCCTCTTTTGTCAGCTTTCAGTATCTTTACACCTTCTGTAATGCTCAATTCTATTCATGTACACTCTATTGTTCTCCTTGTTTCAACTACTGGCAAAATCACAAAACAGAAGACAAAGGAAGTCATAATATTCTATCAGTTCAAATCGAAGGACCATGCATTTAGGAAAGATTCAAGTCTGCTTTTGCAAGACGATCCCGGAACACAAAAACATGATGAATACATCAAAAATATTTCTCACATACTGCCTGCCATAAAAAGACTGTTTGAATTAAACATCATTATTGCTCTGTTGTCAACATGTTAATATAGAGAGATATGCCACACACATGCCTGAGTTCTATCACAATCTATAAATTACTGGTATATTTGCTATTGCTATCTTTTTAATATTTCATATTTTCCAGAGCACACTAACTGAGACCTTGGAACCTATTTTTGTCAGAGTTTGTTTTTCCTCAAATTGTGAGAGATGAATTCTGAGTGATCTTTTGAACCCTTCAAACGTTTTAAAATTTATTGCTCATGCATGACAACATCTAGGACAAGGCTGTCGCTGAGACGGTATTTTGTCATTTAAATGTAAACAAAACTAAGGAGTCTTTGCTTTTATTTCACAGAGCTCATTGTGATTTAAAAAAAAAAAAGACCATCTTCATTTCATATAACTATGTAATGATTTTTCAATAATTTGGAGTTCGCCTACCTGGTTTGTGGATTATAAAAATTTTAGAAACACAAAGGATGTCAAAGTTATCTTATTGAAAACCTTGTTTTTTTTCTGTGAGGAATCAGCGGTCACAAAGTTTAAACAGCTTGCCCAGGGTCACACAACCAAAAAATGGGCAGGAGGGACCTAGAATCCACATTTCTGCTGCATCGTTCAGTCCCTCCTAATGTGTTTGACTTCTCATGTTATGGCCAGCTATGCTTACTGGAAATTTTACTGTAAAAAGAACTTTAGAAGAGCAAGAAATTCAACTAAAATCAAACCTTACTCTAGTTCCAGAAAAAGATAATAATTGTCTTGGGGAGTAATCTATGATTCTGTTTATTGGTTTTCATTAAGCTCCTATTAGAGTTTTTATACTTTAGAACTTCACTACCTTTTTTTTTTTTTTTTTTTTTTTTTTTTTTTTTTTTTTTTTGAGATGGAGTCTCACTCTATCGTCCAGGCTAGAGTGCAGTGGTGCGCTCTCAGCTCACTGCATCCTCCACCTTCCAGGCTCAAGCGATTATCCTGCCTCAGCCTCTCAAGTAGCTGGGACCACAGGCACATGCCACCACACCTGGCTAATTTTTTGTATTTTTCGTAGAGATGGGGTTTCACCGTGTTAGCCAGGATGGTCTCGGTCTCCTGACCTCGTGATCCACCCGCCTCAGCCTCCCAAAGTGCTGGGACTACAGGCGAGAACTTCACTAACTTCTCAGTGAACATGAATTGAATATTTCAGACCATAGGCTTTCTAAATGTGTCAGAATAAATGTGAAAATTAAAGGATCCAGGCATAAGGTGTGTAACCGGTTATGCTGTTGACAATTACATGGTCAGATCATCATGTTCCAGCTTGCAAATCAAGTGTTTCAGTGTGCCATAAGATAACAGGAAAAAAATGTGATTCTATGATTTGCCATCCATCTGGAAGTTTCATCTGATAAAAAAAATTAATTTCTGAGAGAATAATTAATATCCATGTTTTTCCACAAAACTTGCTGTGCTAGCTACGGTCTTCTCCATATAGAAATACCTGAAATATCATGACTGAGATACAAACACAATAAAAAATAATAATTTGATTGTTATGGGTAGCCAAATGTAAGTGTTTCGATCGAAACAAATTTAGGCATGTAAGGTAAATTATTTGGATAACCATTTTGCCAAGTGATAGAAATAAAAATTAATGGCCAAAGAATAAATATTTCTGTTAAAAATGAAAATAAATACTGAAATTTTAAAAATCCTGAATTTAAAGACAAATGGACTTCCTAATCCTAGGTATGAAGAGTAGAAAGGATGTGTTATTATGAACTCTCTAGATATTAGATATGAAGAAATGAAAATCTATTCAATACGTATTGAGCAATTACTATGTTCAAGATACTCTTCAAGGCAGTGGGCAGGTTTTTACCAGACAAGGAAACAGACAAAATCCCGGTTTTCGGGTAGGTTAACATTCTGTTGGTGGAAGACAATATACACAAATGAAGAAATGTCTTGTATGATGTTCCTATTCTGTTGTTGTTGTTGTTATTGTTGTTGTTGTTGTTGTTATTGTTGTTGTTGTTGTTGTTATTCTCCAAGTTTCAAGTTTCCACTTCTAAACCAAAGAGTTTGAGGCAAGTTAACAGTAAAAAAGGAAAAAAAAATCAACCTTTCTTTTTATATTTTCCATCTTTTTCTGCCAACAAGTTTTCCAGTAATCATCTATAAAAATTTAGATTCCATCTCTCTAAATACGAATGTCTCTTTAGGGATATGTTTTTCATTTGAACAGATCTATCGTACAATTAAGTAAACTAACATACATTGATAATCCATGAACATGGCAGATCATGTTCCAGGCACTTTCGTAGGTAATAGGAATATACACCTCAAAAACTATTGTGGAGTAAAGACAAATAATCAAATAAAATCATCTTTACTTCCTGAAAGCACCAACATACCTGTCCTGGGAAAACAATAATAATAATAATTCCTAAATAATTTTAGCAATTTCATTTTTAATAACACATGCATTGTGTCCAACTCATACAACAACTTTACATGATATGCTATTTTTCCTATTTCATAGATGAGGAATTAGGTTGATTCAGGTTAAATATTTTCCAAGACTGCACAGGTGGTAAATAGCAAACTCAGGAATATTTCTTCAGCACGCCTTATTCTAATACCTTCACTCCTTCTACCACCTTCTCTACCATACCTTACTGTCTCCAAGCATTTAAGCACTTCTTTATATTTGCTCACATTCCAAGTAAATTGTAGAGATCGCTTTGTGTAGAGTGCTTTTATGGCATTGCCCTCACAAAACATGAAAATGGAGACCCCAAAATGACTTGCCTCTCTGTGAAATGATGTGCCCTATTGTGTAGGAGTGTGCTTGTACTCCTAAGAAACGAGATGCATGCAAATCATTTCTATGTTGTAGGCAGGCTTGTGAGCAATATGTAAATAAGCGAGAGAAAAAATATCCACATTAATAAACAGCCCCTCGGATATATGAAACCCATCTGCAACATTAGGTAAAGAGTTTGTATACTGTGTAGTCAGACGGGATGTCCATATTGCATTCCTCAGTGTCTGTAAGGGAAAACAGAATGATGGTTCAGGTAGGGCGGTGCCATATGGCTGAATCCATGAAAATATCACAGAGTTATTTTTTTTCAGCAACTGTGATCAGTCCATGTAAGCAAGGATCAAGTCTCTGCAAATAGAATTATGACACTCCAAGTTTCATCCTGTTTCCAAGGTCTCTTTCTCACACATCCTGCTGAGATTAACCTATAATATTTCTCTGCACGTGGATTGAGTTCTCCTAAAATAGGGGATGGCAACCAAAGGGAAATTGAAAGTAGAAGAGACACAAGCAACAGAAATGGCCCAAAGTGAGAATCACAGATTGACAATACAACATGTGCCAGTGAGTCCATGGCTGACATTATCAAGTAAGATGACTCAGAGGAAAAAAAAATCCACCAAAGGAACTGTTAACTAACACCAAACAGGAAATGACTGATTAAAGACAGAAAAGAAATGCAAAGCCAGGATCCAACTCCAGTCTGATATCTTTAGCTGTGCCCTGGGATGACCGAACGGTAACATGAAAAAGCACCTACACTTGCCTGATAGCTACTGCCACTCTCTTGGAGAAGTGGGATGATAGCAAGAAAATAATGGGCCTACTGTCATTTCTCTTTCTCTCTTCTTTTTCTACAGTTTTTAAAAATTCTTTTCCTAATTTGATATTGAGGGTTCAGTTTTGTTATGCTAACTAAAAAAATAAGAATTGAGGATGACAAGATACCAGTAGAATTCATCAAATTTAGCTGTGATGTTTTTCGGGGCTTCTGTTCGCCTCACCCTCGCTTATAATCCTCAAATTCTAGATGAAATAGACTGCTTCTTTTGCTGCCAATAGCATCTGCTTTGGGAAAAATTACTTTAAAGACTTTAATAATATTTTTGCTGATTATATCATATAACCCAAGAAACTCAAATCAATTTTGGCTAGGTTCACATGCAAATTTCAACTTTGACCCACAAGTGAATTTTACTTCTATTCAAAACATTAAGCATATTCACACTTAGCAGCACACAACTCCCGGTGTAAACCTTAAAACGTATTTTAATCAATATTCTTTTTGGAACCTCAAGCTCAGTCACTGCCTGCTGACTAGGACACAGAGAGAATGAATAGAGCTACAAACTCCGACGACCTCAGCCAGGGACAGCAAGTGGTTGTGTACCAAAGTTCTCTTCAGAAGGCTCTCTTCAGAACAGTCCACTAAATTTCTCTCCCAATCCCCTCTGATTTGCCTGTCATTCAAAATGCAAGCTTCACTAGCTTTTTATTCTCTTCTATGCTTTCACTTTCTTCATGCTTCGCTCTTCCTGCTCTCTGAGTCATCTGCCAAATGAACTACCTCCATCTCCTTACCTGAAATCTGGCTCTCTCCTAAGAATAGCTCTTCTCATCCTTGTCTATGTCTTCTAGCTTTGCAGTTGGGGAAGAGAGATGGAGAGATTGATTAGTATTCCATTGTCCTGGTTTTCCCTTTCAGACCATTACTTTCTTAACTCCTCTCAAATCTGTTTTCCTTGCAGGCTTTTGTCCTCTGATATATATTAACCCTCCTTGCTGTCGTCATGCACATTGTCTTAATTTCATTCTATTTAACTCCCAGTGGTTTCCCTCCATGTCTTTAGAACCTGGAAATGTGTCTTCCTCTTCACACCAAGTTCAACCTTCATCCTAACCAGCTTCAATTTCCAAGCAAATTCCCAGCCTTACAGTGATTCGACTTTTTAAATTTATTGGTTTTCACTTCTTTACTTCAAACCTCCCCCACAAGGTTTTTCATCTCCTGAAAACTTTCTACCTTTAAACTATGAAAACCCATTATCCCCTTATCTGACCACAGCCTGCCGTGTATCTGTCCAGCTCATTCATTGTTTTATCCCCACTATTTTTAGACATCCTCAACCTCCCCGTCCCACCTCCCTTGGATGTTCTCCCAGTCTTCAACCCTTTGCTATTATCACTGGGCAGTGACGGAGAAAATGTCACATATTTGCCCTTGTTTGCCTACTAGAAATGTATAGTCTGGAGCTTATCAGCACTGCCTGACACTTCTTCCCTTAGTTAGCTTCTTCTCTTCAGTGGCTTCTTCAGAGCTTGACTACTCTCCTCAATCTCTTCAGAATTACCTAGTGACATTATCTCTTTCCTCAGAAAGATTGAGCAAAAAGGTCCATGAAGAAGAAATTGTTAGACTTTGTACTTTCCCTACAAAGTACTTTGTACTTTGTTCCCCTTGACTGTTGTGTAGAGATCCATAGCTTCCATGTGTCCAGTGCGATGGGAAGATTTGGTGAGAGATAGAGCCAGCAGACAGTTGAGGAATCCTAGGGCTGGGATGATGGCACACAGAGTTGGTTACTGTTCCAACCAGAAACCTGAGAACAACAAGACTGCATCTCAGAAAAATCAGCTGGGCCAAACACCTAAGCAGCATCCCATTCAAACTTCAGACATGTCATCATTGAAGAAACACTGTATTCCATTAGTGCCAAAGGATAGTCTCAATAAATCACATCTGGGGAAAATGCCAGTGCAAAACCAACTCAGAGCCAGATCAGACCCTGGTGACAGTTGCATAAGCACCCTGGAACTAAGAACTGGTCCCAGAGAAGATGTAATAAGACAGGCCCAGAACATAAAATTTAAACCTCCACATGGTGGCATTTTTAAATCACATTAATTAAGTTTAAGGTTACTTTATTGGAGTGATTTAACCTAAAACTGACTATTACATAAGATTTTCTGTTGTAAATTGGAAATGGGGTACTGTTGAATTATGAGAAAATAAAGTTATAACTTGTATGCACAAATATATGTGTCATGTTAATTAAAAAACTTATAGAACTACCTGTGTCCAAATGTGTAACACATATATCATTTAGCAAACAAATCCCACTTCTAAAAATATTCCCTGAAAAGAAGCTAATCAACTTTACAAAAAGAGTTGTGTGTCTAAGGTTGTTCTTCACAGCATCCTTTATAATAAGAAAAACATGAAGAAAAACAAGATATCTATGAAAGACAAGTTACTTATTCAACTGTAATTCATATATGCTACATTATGCAATGCAGTAATTAAAAATAATGATGTAGGTCTATATATTTATGTCCATAGAAAGATGTCACCACATAACACTGGTGGAAAAGGGAGGTGAAATTACAATGCCTTCTCATGTATTAAGCAATCCACAAAATCCAACTGGTCCCAGTCTAGGATTAACTCTTTATTGTGGTCAAGATATATTTATCAGCATCCTTCCTAACAGTGTCATTGTGACCCTTATCAGATAATCCTACATTTCTTCACGTTTACCAGCAGCAAGAATTCATCCTGCCAGAAATAGAGCAAGGGATGAAAAAACCACTTGGTCTGAGAGCACATTTTTCAACACCTAAGATGGCCCTACCTAAGATCACACAATCCAAGATCATGATTCTCACAGCCCATCCTTGACCAGTGATACCCCTGTGGGTTTTTTGGGGGTTGATTTTTTTTTGACATATTTCCTTTCCATTTTAAATACTCCACTTGGATGGTCTTACTCACAATATGTTTTAAGTAGACATCCCCAGAAATAGACCCGAGATGAGAATTTGTGTTCCAGTGATTCATTAGAGAAGTTCTTCCCAAGGAGACTAGTAAGGGAATGAAGAAGCAGGACGGGGAATGGGAAAAAATTAAGCAAAGGTGCAATTTTGGGTAAAGTACTGGAGGGCAAATTACAACTCACACTTTGCCCTTGACAAGAGGCAAGAGAGCTGAGCTCATACTCCTGTACTTGTTGATCCTTGTCTAATGTCTGCTTCTAGGATTGGAATAACCAGATGCTTCCAGCTCTCTGAACCTGCAGATGAAGCAGCCACCATACCCAAGGGCAGCCCTCCACACCACTAGATCCAAAACCATGAGGGAGTGGGGTGGAGGAGCTGGATAGAAAACAAAGGGCAAAAGGGATCCCAAGGGATTTGTGTTAAAAATATCAGTGCCCTCTATAACCCCCACAACTTCAACCGGCGTGACAAATTCCAAACTTGTGTAATTACCACAGACCTTGCCCTTGAACTCCAGACTTATGTACCTAAATGCCTTTTGGACTTCCTCATCTATAGGCTCCCAAAACACACCTTGTACAAAACTGAGCTCTCCTGCCTATCCTCGTGTACTTTTCTCAATGAGTGTCCCCTTTGTAACCGCTATGGCCAACCCAGAAAACTCAATTCACCTTACCAGACACCTCATTTTTTAATTCACCAAGTCCTTTTAATTTTGTCTATTAAATATACCTTTAGTCTATCCCTGACTCTTATACCTCAGTTCTGGAGTCATACCTCTTCCCTGTCTCTTTGTTACCGTTTGTGCACCCCTATATTAATCTTCTATCACACTATTCTAGATTAGCCCTCTCAAATTTACATCTTACCATAGCACTGCTCTGCTTAAAACTTTTCAATGACTTCTCACTTTGCAGGTCACAAAACCTAAGTACTTGGCATTTCGGTTTACATCATCCTGTCCTAGCTCCCATTTACTTTTCTAATACAATCTTCTACCTTTAAAATCCTAAATTCGAAATACCTTTAACTATTGGCAGTTCCAAAATTTGTCTTGTTCACTTATGCTTGAGGTGATCCATGAGCACTTGGTTCCCACATTAGCTCTTCTGAAAGATTTCCTTGGCATTCCTTTCCCCTTAGGCTGATTAAATTCCTTTTTTAATCCCTATAGTAGCCTGTGCACACCCTCATGGTAGTATCTATTTATGTGCAGATTATATCCAAGTAGATCTTGAGGGAAACAAAATATCTTGTTCATCCTCTGCCTACCTAACATATTGCCTGCTGTCATTTTCTAACTCTCATCATTGTGTCCTAATTCTGGCTCTTTATGCATGATCAGGCTGTATATTGCTATATTAGATACCCATAGTAGAAAGATAATAAGGCTGTGCTGCTCTGCTTACAGTCTAATAGGGAGGATTTTCAGCTATGATATGATTTTGACACTGAACCAGGAGTACACACTAAGTGCCGTGAGTTCCAAAAAGAGACACTTAGGCTAATTTATGGGTTTAGGGAAAGCTTGCTTTAGAAAATGACGTCTAAGCAGAATTTCAAAGGACAGATAAAGGTTATCCAGGCAAAGAAATGTGATTCCTCCAGATGTTTCCATTTCTACTTAAAGTCAGCATTACTATCAATCAGCTGTGTCTTGTCCTTAAATGTCACCAAAGAAACAACCAGCAAAGTTGGGACAGGACAGTAAAATAATAAAATAATAGACCTGCCTCATCAGATGTCAAGGTGATTTTGTCACTTCAGTTGCATTGTTTCTGGGTCTCAGTGAAGTCAATCAACAGCAAGCAGGCCTTAAGAATATATTTGGTAGGCTCCTCTTAACATAAACATCTTTGGCAATGAACCTTATTCCCATTCATCCTAGATTTTCCTGGGATTAAGTAGGTAGAAATCAAACTTTATATAAGTGATTTTCCATTGACTTTTGAAAGGTATCACCAGAGTCCAAAATGTTTGCAAGGTTTTTTTTTTAAACATTATTGCAATGGGGTAAATTTTTATTATTATATATGGAAGCTAATGATTTCAGAGTAAACAACAGATGTTTGCAACCTTATTACTGTTTGGTACTGACATCGGTATTAAATGATAATATGAAAACATGTCACAGACGTGAATGATGAATTCAAATGTCAAGAATGGTGGAAAAGAAATGTTCAAAATAGAAAATTTCAGGGTCTTGCATAAGAATTAAACTACGAGCACCTTCTTCAGGCAATGTGCAGCACTACTTTTCCACAGTGTAACAATAATCTTTAACATGCCCAGGCACATTTTTCTCCAAAAGTTGTTATTGAAGTATAGATGTCTAAGATATTCATTTAACTGAATAAGTAATGGCACCGGGCAAAGAATCCAGTTGTATCAAAAACAGTAAATTTATTAGATATTATGAATATAGTTAGATAAATAGATGGACAGATAGATGTTTTTATGCTATGTACCACATTTTCTGGACATTATTTGAGATGTTTCTAGAAACTCCAGTTTCCATATTTAGGTGTTAATCAATTTACCTTACATACAGTTACAAGTGATATTGTTAATTTAAATTATCATCATCATTCAATGCTTTCTGAGACAGAACCTGATTATGGTAGGATATATGCATATTGTAATGGGTTAGTTTCCACCAGGAAAGGTTACAACTATTTTTTTGTATAATTACAAAACATTTGGTGTTTTTCACTAAATTAAATGTTTTATGTCTTTTCCCCATCCCTAGCTAAAAATGATCACGATAGATGAAATGGGGCAGCTTTACCTCTAGAGCGGGAATTCTGTCTCCTCTGACCGGAACACAGGCTCTGTGAAAGTAGACATCTTGTCTTTCTCATTGATTGCTGTATCAGTGACTATGCTAAGGCTCACATAGGAAGATGTACCATATATGTTTCTTGAATGAATTAGTGAATGAATAAATGAATGAATTACACTAATTAAATTCAGAAGTTTTAGATTTTCTTTAAAATAATATCATCTTGAGTACAGTTTTAAAATTGTCAAGAGATCAGAAGTACATTATATTTCATAAATGTTATGATTGCCTATAATAAAATTTGAAAAGAACGGTGTTCATAAAGGGGTCTAAAAAGTAAGATGAGCTCACATTCACTTTCGTTCTCCACATATGGGTTAACAGGCATTGGTTACAGCCTCCTGCTGACCGCAAAAGAAAGCCAGGGAGGCAGCTGACTCCATCTTCTCTTCCTTCACCATTGGTTGTTGAGCCAGAGTTCTTTAAAGTAGTCATGTGAAGCCAGAATTATTTATTTCCTAAGAGAATAGGGAATATGAGGTGACTTAACTTTTCAGTGTAGAGAAATTGTTGCTGCTTGATGGAACAGTGTGATTCTTACCTAGAAAAATGAGGCCAACATCTAAGATGGCTTCTCCTGTGTGTGCCAGTTCATTTCAGTTTTTTTTTTTTTTTTTTTTTTTTTTTTTTTTTTTTTTTTTTTTTTTTTTTTACAGATTTTGGACTCTACCCTTAACCTAAACATACAAACCCTTGGGTCATTAAGGAAACCACATGAAAGAAAGTGACTGAGTATTTCCACTTCTATGTCTAACACACTTGTGAATAACATGGTCCCCAGAAAGAGCGCAGGTTTGAATCTCAATCTGAACTCTTACAAGCTGTGTGACCTTGGATAATTACATAACCGTTGCGCCTCTATGTCACCTATGAATAGGCGATATAGGAACAGTTCCCACTTAATAAGATGATTGTGAGAAGAATTTGTGATCAGTGCATGAGAGCTATTTGTGGTAGATCAGAATAGAATACGATAATCATCACTCAACCTTGAAGGGCCTTGTACAGGGAGGGGAAAACCTTCCTCCCTCCCCATCTCTAGCACTGGCTAGTGTAGAACCATGAGGCTGAATCTGAGACTATTAAAATTAAAATAAGGACAACTTTCACTTTTAGGAAATGAGGGAAAGGAACTAAAATATATTATTTCTCTACTGTATGGCATGCACTTACCATATGTCTCCTAATGTAATCTTTACAATAAATCTAAACGATCAGTATTATTTTCCTAATTTCACACACAAGATTATGAGGCTTTGAGAGGTCCAGGAACTTGCCAGGTTTGCAGTGCTGGTAAGTGGTGAAGCTGGGGCTCAAACCCAGGTCTGAGTCCACAGTTCACATTGTTTCAGCGATGCCCTGGAGTAACTCAGGGTCAGGGACCTCTTTTATAAAGCTCTGCCTACCCACCCCCTGTCTCAGCTACTGGACCAAGACCCTCCTGGCAACCATGTGAACAGAACAAATCCCCATAACCTCTCTACGTCACAGTTCCAAAAAGAGTTTGAGTAATGGGAGCTTCTTGAGATGAGATAAAAATTACCTAAACCAGTGCTTCTCTAAAGGTAACGTGCCCACCTATCACCTGGGAGGGCTTGTAAAAGGGCAGATTCTAGTTCAGGAGAGCTGGAATGGCACACAACATTCCGTAGTTTTTTTTTTTTTTGTTTGTTTTTTTTTTTTTTTTTTTTTTTTTTGAGACAGAGTCTGGCTCTGTGCCCAGACTGGAGTGCAGTGGTGCGATCTTGGCTCACTGCAAGCTCCACCTCCCTGGTTCATGCCATTCTGCCTCAGCCTCAGCCTCCCGAGTAGCTGGGACTACAGGCGCCCGCCACCACGCCAGGCTAATCTTTTTGTATTTCACCACGTCCTGTTAATTTTTTGCATTTTTTAGTAGAGACGGGATTTCACCGTGTTAACCAGGATGGTCTGGATCTCCTGACCTCGTGATCCGCCCACCTCGGCCTCCCAAAGTGCTGGGATTACAGGCGTGAGCCACCGCGCCCTGTCAGCATTCTAACAGTTATCCATGATCCTGGCGTTGCTAGCCTGCGGACCATACTCTGAGTAGCAATAACAGGTTCTCTATGTGTGAAAACCAGAAATCAGTTTTATTCAGTGCCTATTTGTATTGGCATGCAGTGGTTTGATCTAATGACATGCTTTTTTAAAAAAGTAGTAGGGATCCACATCCTTCTCATATAAGTTTACGTTTGTAAAACAACTGATTTATCTGATCAGTGCAACAGGTTCACTCACCAGTGAGAAATGAAACTGAAAAGGGCCTATAAAAATATGCGTATGATGAAAAGGTATATTAGGATTTATTAAGATATAAATATGGGCACCTAAATACTTTAGTCCCTTCAAAAGAAAATTCATTGGTCTTATTAATATCACTCCTCTTTTAACTGCAGCATCTGACTCAGACATTCTCTTATAGAAAGCCATACTGTGGAGTGAGGAATAGGAAGTTATATGTAGGTTTTAAAAAAATAAAACCTTCCTCTTTAGTCCCCAAACAGCTACATAATAAAACAGTCTAGGCTATTTGAAAAAAATGTGCATGTGGAAGGGGGAAAAAAGGCACAAAATAAATAAAGTTAGAATAGGGAAAGAAAGGGAAAATAAGTACACAAAACAAATGAGATTTTCAATTCAGTAGCAAAACTAAAAGATTTATCTGACAGTTTTAAAGGGCATATTTACTCCCCACTCCTCTTGTTTCCTAAGAAGAGAAGAAAAGTATCCTCTTATTTTATTTATTTGTTGATTGATTTGTTCTTATTTCTTAGAAGGACAGCGGTCTAAGAGGACCCACGTTGCCTTCATTTTCAGGTCCCAGGGGAGGGAGAGCAACTTCTGTGCAGGTGCTTTTAGGAGGAAGACGGTTCTGCAATTTTCTCCTTCAGATCTGTCTGCCAATGGGGAGAATATGTCTAGGTTCACTCTCCTATAGTCAAGAGGCTCCAGCCATGCTAGGGATGTTTGCAGGTATGGGACTTTGCCTGTGGCTATGTGGGAGGTTTGTTTACAGAGTTATGATTTTAGTGGTTTACTTGTTTGTCAAGTCCTATTTCCCACCATTTACCAGTAATACAGCTGACATTTTGAGTTTCTTTCTGCTTCCTCTACTACGCATCTTTTAATTGATCCTAAACTTAGGAGGAAAAAAGAGGGTGTTATTTATTGGCTTTCTCTAAGTCCCCTAAGCACAGCCAACTGGGATGGGAAAGCTTGGTAAAGACGGATTCAACATGATTTGGAAGAAGAGGCAGGGATTGCTGGCATATTTGGAACATGTGAAATAAATCCTGTTTTACTATTGAATGACTCATTAGATTGGTTAATTAGTTGATTTTTTTTTTTTTCTATATAGCTTTGTGTGCTTTTAAGAGGAATTTTCTAATCCTTTTAGCAACTTTGCTTTGGAGAATATAGAAGTGTTGTAGAAAAAGGTGCTAAAATTAAAGTTTTGATTTCTGGTAGTGCAGCTGACCTACTCCATGGTCTCTGGCAAAAGCTATGTAAACAGTGAAAAACAAAATATATTGTTGATTGTGTTAACATCCTTCTGACTCAATTTTATAATCTGCATGTGTATAGACTCTTGAGATTCTTGGAAGAGAGAAGCTAAAAGAGTTCTATATATCCTATTCCAAATGCATTAGTTTTGGGACTATAAATTATAGCTATTAAATTTCTTACCACTTTTGTTTTGATAGGAAATACCCTTCCGTTGCATGTATTCTATTCATAACATATTCTGATATTCATCTGCTCTTCTTTCCATTAAAATTTTATTCAAATTACAGGGTTACATCATTATTTACATCCTGGTATTTAAACATCTTTCCTGGTGAATATTTTCCCTTTTTATTGTTTAAACAAGGTAACAAGCAGATGAATTTAAATTCAAGCTGAAGATGACTTTTATAGACATGTTTTTATTCTACTGAACGCCATATGCAACTCAAGCCAAATATAACCCTCAAAATGTAAAATTTGAAATATAGGTGGGGAAAATATTTATTCTCAACTAAGATTTTTTTCACCTTTGTACAATATCAAGTATCATATTCTTGACATTTTCTGCATGGAAAATAAGAGATGAATTTCACGTTTTAAATTATGATTCTCTCTTCCTATTCCAGCAGCTACTTTCATGATCATTTCTTCAAAGCACACCAAGCTTGAAGGACAATCTTTAAAATGACAGTTTATTTTCTGATTGCACTTTCAGAATTAAGATAAAATTGTGAAAACAAATACTGCAAGGTGAAACTTACCCATTGACAAATAACATGCATGTCTCCATTGTCAACAATGTGTTCAAAAGAGAAAGGCTTAATGGTTTCTCATTTTAGCAACCCAGATGTTTGTTGTCAACTCATCCTATTATTATTAATAGGACTCTAACTGATACTAATTCTTCAACAACCAGGATAGCACTTTCTCACTGATTAACTTCTCTATGGTTGCCACATTTAACTGTTTTTTATATTCCCTCCAGTTACATTCTACATGAACTTCTCATCTGTAAGGATAAGCTATAATGATAGCAACTTTGTTTAGAAATACATTTTACCAGGCTTAAATGCTATTGAAGTCTCATCAGCTAGCAAAGGACAAACTACACTTCATTTTTTTAGATAGCTCACATTGTTTTCCATAATGCAATGACTAGAGCTTGGATGTTTAAATGGTACTTCACAGTGCAGACATGGTCTAAATTTCTTCGTGATTATACATATGCTATTCTATAGTGTGCACTAATCTCTCCTGCCTTGGATGTTTTAACAAAATGGCTGAAATTTTCAGCCATTATGGATGAGTTATTCAGCAAATCTGTAAAAGCAATTCCACTTGACAAGCCTATAGTACTACTTTAAGTGATTGAATCTCTTTGATTCCACAATGGCAAGGTCCTTATTATTCTTGCAGGAATTTTACAAGTTCTGAGAATATTTCCAAAATGCCACTAGCCACATTGCCAAAGAGAGACAGGCAATTCACTCAGAACTATACTAATTTGATTTAGTGAATCTAGTTAAAGCAATGATTTCTTTTAGGAGAAAAAAAGCTGTATATTGTACTTTATATTCAAATGCATTGATCTTTTATTAGATTGGGTGTCTTAAAGTTCTATTCCATAACATGGCTTTCTTCTCTTGCTTAAATTTATTTTCTGGTAAATGAATAGAAGCCACAAAATTGATGAGGTCATGAAACTTACTTATCTGAAACACTGAATTGTATACATCCCTTAAAGGCAAAGGGATGTTTTTTGCCCCGAGGGTATTAGTCATGGTCCATAGTTCGTGGGAAAAACTAAGGAAGTCTCAAAATTGTGTTCCTATTATTTCCATTTCTCTAAGACTTTGTTTGAATTCCAAAGTGAATTTTCTATTATCCCATTGTACATTGCATAGGAGGGTACCAACCAACAGCCTTTGGGGAGCAACACCTGCAGTTACATTCAAAGGCATGACTTTTCCAAGCAGTTTGTGAGCTGGCCGGCATTGTCCCCAAAAGGATAAAGGCCTAGGTTCTTTACCTGACTGGCAGAAGCATTCCAGCACCACGAAAGGACTCTAAACATTGTTTTGTAAGTAATGAGTCCTGCTGGTTTCATCCTGCAAGACATTGAAATCCCACAGGGAAAATGTGGTTAGAAATAAAACAGAGGGCTGGGGCCTTTAATGAGCTTCCTATCCACAGATGCCATCAAGCTTTGATACTATTCATTTTATTTCTACAGCTTCAACAAAGATTCCCAGAGTTGTGGGCCATACTCTTAACACTGAAGTGCATAGAACTTGGCAGAAATCTACACTTCAGAGATAATAACATATCATTCCATGAAATAAAGGAAAAGGCATAATCAAAAAAAGAAGTTAAATATGGAAACCTGTTTTGACAACAAATGAATGCAGTTGAAGCCAGACAGGAAAGGTGCTATGTATGCATTTTTTTGCATGTTTCACATAAAGTATGATATTGCAAGAACCTATCAAGTTTTTTTTCTTATTTTCATATCCTTTAAGTCAGATATATTATTTATATAGCTCTCCATCTTACATTAAAGGAAAATTTCAAAGACTGCTGCTTTATAATAGCAGAACAACCCTTGTAAAATCTGTCAACATTATATATAGCTCATTCACCAATTGAGTTTCATTCATTATTATAGTTGGGAATTTCTCAAGGCCACTTGGATGTCCAACAAAATAAATTTAGAATTTCTGAATATTAAGAATAGGAAAAGAGAAAACAGTGTTTTTACTTAGTCGATGGATTATGGAAATCACCAGCAGAACCATATATTCAACAATCATATTTAGTTAATAAATATATTTACTGAGTTATAAAAAGTTTCTCTAAAATTTACACTGGGTGAAATATCAAGTCTCATCAAATGATTAATTAAATGCTATATAAGGAACATGTTCTGAATTTGCAGTTACTAAAATAAAAATAAAACATTTTCTTCCAATCTCATAAACCTAGCCCTGGCTTTATGTTTTACTTACAAAATATTTTGATTTATACTTTATAGGAGATTTAGAAAAGAGCCAGTCAAGAATTATGGAAAAATTGTATTATGAAAATTTATCTTTCCAGAGATATATTTACTTTAAAAAATTATTATGTTGCATTTTGATACCTTAATATTGACCCTTGACTCAGTTTTTCAAATTCACTTGCGGTAAACTAAAAGTTTCTGAATGTCTTGGATTCTACAATCCTACCTAGAAAATAATTGCTTAGCTAAATTAAAGATAAATCTGATAAATACGTTTGTTAATTATTATTACTTTAAAAATAATGCTGAGACAAGCTAGTAGTAATTATTGAAATATTTTTGCCATTTCAAACTTTTCTCTTACAATGCAACTGAAGAAGGAGGTCAAAATTCAGGAACCCTATAGAAACTTTTTAAAAAGTAGGTATGTAAGAAATGTGAGTTGATGAACATGCAGGACTAGAATATTGAAGTAATTCAAACATATTAATTAAAAATAAAAGAAAACCTTTTCAGAAACAATTAATGAAGAACTTCATAACATCTATATCCCCAGACCAAACCATGTGTTTCAAATTCTTTAATCAATAACAGTTTATTTTTCATTGCCTGATTTTTGTAACAAACAGGCCAATATGTTGGAAAATTTTGTTTGTTTTACATTCCTACAAAAGCCCAAAGTTATGGCTCTCTCTTCTTCTATTGCCACCATCACCTAACACATGTATTTTCTTCATTCTGGGGGTCATAATAACAGCTTTCACCCTTTGAGCACCTACTATGTACCAGTCAGTTTAACATGCATTTTCAATACAATAACTTCCTGCAAAACAGAGTACTGGTCTCATTTTATGAACAAGACATAGAAAGTTTATGTGAGGAAAATTTCACATGGTCACACCACCTGAAAGAAGTTGACCCAGGATTTAAACCAAGTCTTTTTCACTCAAAAGCCCATGATCCTCATAGAAAACATTCTATATTATGTATTTAATCCTTTTTCCATCTTCGGTTTATCTTGTGTTTATATCTCTATTTATTCTATTAACTATATTTTTCTAATGATTTGACTGTAAACTTAGTCAAAATGATCAAGTGAATTAGTACCTGCTGATTCAACCTTAAATAAATTAGGTAATGCGTCAGTTGAAAAGACTAGTTTTTCTTAAGTGAATTTTCTGAACTTGGCAGAAATAATTTTAAACATAGTTCAATAATTTTAAATTAGTTGAATATATTTGACACATAATATTCCTTGAACCAACTTCAATACCTAAAATCAGCATGGCGTATCAAACACGGGAACTGGAAAGAATTATAAAACAGGATTGCTACAATGCTGGCAACAATGGAAAATCATTAAAAGGGAAATATTAGCAAAGATTAAAATGAAGTAACAAATAAATTTTTTTAAAATCCAAAAAAAAAAGAGATAATATAAGTACATTTACGGTTAAGAAATAGGAAAATTTTTATATAGTATACCTGTATATTATTTATCTTGTTTAATATTTGTCTTTTATCAAAATCTTAAATGAGGCATTCATTGCATCCCCACATTAGACAAATGTTTTAAAGCATATGACAGATTTGATGCTATAAAGAGTTTTCCCATACTTGCTCTAGGGATTTTGACAGCAAAATAGTGGTTTGGGGCTTCATTTATTATTTGAATATTTATTTGGATTTCCAGATAGTTTAATTTATTCTCTCAGAAAAAAAAGTATTAATTTACCATTAAGTTTGCGTTATTTTAGTCTACATCTTGTATTATTTACCTTACCATGAATTTTAAATGATGATATCTTGACTTTTTAATTTCACATGATTTGGAAAGTGTTAATTTAGTCAGTTAACCCATTAGAGTTTTGTTCAGGTTTTTGTTTTTCTTTCTGTTTTTCAGAACAGAAAAGACTTATAGTACTCCTTCTGATTTTGACAGGTAACTGTTTGAACTAACTTAAACTAAGTCACAGTCTTAAAAATTAACATGTGAAAAAAGTTACTTTATCCTCAATGTTCATTCAACGAAGATGTTACAAAACTAACATCGCACACAGAACATATCTGAGGAGAATACAACATCTTATATTGGTTTTCAATTGGGATTCAAGTACATAGTTCAAATTCTTGATTAAGAAATATTAAAATGAGGTTTCATGTTTTTGGATGTATATATATGTAAAGGATTGGAGCTGATTTTAACACAGATAAGTTTAATTTAGGAAAAAACACTAGAGACTTGGATCTCACAAAGTGATTTTAAAAAAAATCACGATTCACATTTTAATTATTACAGGGATTGGAGTCATTTGGCAAATAGTTAGCATTAATATTATGCACATTGTTATTGTTTATAATTAATTTTCCTTTCATTTAAAAAATCATTTTATTGGCTGGGTGTGGTTGGCTCACGTCTGTAATGCCAGCATTTTGGGAGGCCGAAGTGGGTGGATCACTTGAGGTCAGGAGCTCAAGCTCAGCTTGGCCAGCATAGTGAAACCCTATCTCTACCAAAAATACAAAAATTAGCCGGGAGTGGTGGCAGGCGCCTGTAGTCCCAGCTACTTGGGAAGCTGAGGCGGGAGAATCGTTTAAACCCAGGAGCCGAGATGGCGCCATCGCACTCCAGCCTGGGCGACAAGAGCGAAACTCCGTCTCAAAAAAAAAAAAAATTTTTTTGTTTATCACAAAATATGAGATGAAGTTTTTAGACCATTTCTGGATTGGTATTTGTTTACACAAGCATATTTTTAAATGTATAGAGTATTGGGAAACTGAAGGAGATTATGTAGGAAATCTGTAAATGATGAAGAGTTTGTTTTAGCAATACCATACTAGGTACCAAAAATTACATATTTCTGTTAAATAGCAACATTCTGTATTACAAATAGATTCTAAAAGTCAAATGTCTCAAGTGAAAGTCTCCTAAACATTTCTAGTTACAATTAATGGGAAAGGCAACACCCACTTCTATGCATAATTCTATTCCTGCTATTTTGTTTAAGTAAAATAAATAGCAAATGATTTCAGAGGTAAATAACCATTTTTAATGGCTAAATTCGAACAAGTTTAAGTGCTAACTAGTATTTTGCATACATACCATAAGATACAAAATAGCACGTGCTTTCTATTTATATTGGTTACCAATCTTGATATTCAAGGGAAGAGTGTATAAAGTTAACAAGCAATTATTATTTGCCAAATTAGTACTCAACAAGCCTGAGTAAATAGGAAGTTTGAAACCTATCTGTTATACAGCTACTTTAATTTGCATAGCACACTGGTGTGTTTGCTTTGCAAATACTTTGCAATGAATCATCATTTGTACTATACAGTCCAAAGAAAAGCAATCAAAATTCACAGCAAGACAATGAAATTAATTATAACTGTTGAATTCTGTGGGGGTAATTCCTCCTCATGCAGGAAGATTAATTGCATTGCACTTTCCTTGCACTCCACTAAATGATCTGATGAATGTATAATCATTTACAGATTTCTCAAATGCTGAAAATTGATTACCTTTGATTAGCTCTGATCTGCACAAAGAGCTCTGACAGAGTATCAGTGAAACATTACAACATTACAGACAAAGTAACAAATGATTTAATTACCAGTGTGCTTATTAATGTTAGATTCCCTGCAGTGATCCTGGCAAATCAGGGGCCTGTAATAGACCTGTGGGTTTCACTGAATTCCATTAGGGTTTAAATAATATTTCTCACTATTTCTCAAATCCTTCTTTTCATGGCTCCTTAATAACTCTAATTAATTTTAATTTGCACAAAAAATATCCACAGCATCTTTAGAAACTTTTAATTAGCTATAAAATAAAACTCTTCTCCTCCCAAGAAGACATATATGATCAACTTTGGAGTAGCCTCACAAATAAGTTTTCATTAACAGTAGTTAGCTCTCTGTAATATTATTAAATTAAAATCTAAAACCAATGTGGAATTGCACATGTGGTCCAACTCTCCTCTTCTAGCGGCAAACAAAATGCGATTTGTTTAACAGGAACAAGTTAAAGAACAATATGGTAAAACGTTTAGATGGTAGTATAGGAAGCTTTGTCATAATACTCTTTCTTTTATTTTTAGTGCATATGTATACTTGCAACCATTTTGTTAACTGTAGTATAGAAAGCACACTGATTGAGAAGCTTCAGAGTGTGTTGAAAGAGGATTTAAAAATGCAATAGCAAGAGAACACTGGCCCAGTTAGACACAGAATGTGATGAATAATGTTGGCACAAACAAGTCAAGCTTATCTAGACTTGTACTCGGGAACATTCAGATCACTTTGGATTGGCAGCTTTTAGGGCTTTCCCCAATTTGATGCCATTATATATGACATTAAATTATTGTGAAGTAATGACAATGAAAACCCAGATGATCAGAGGAGTCAAACAGAGCGGCTTAAATTAAAATATGTGTCTGCAAGTGTTTCAAGGCAAAGAAAAATTAGAGGGTAGGCAATTAAAAGGTTGTTTAGCACAGAAATGCTGATATACAGACAACTTTATAATAATATTTTTTCACAGTGGCTTTGCAGTTCTGCAGAAACAAGGCAGTGCTGCAGGTGTTTCTGGGTGGCATTTCAAAACCACTAGCTATACAACTTCAGACATGGGGATATGCAGCCCCCAGTGCTGATGAATGCATTTATTACGTTCAGTGCTGTCAGCAGCTGAAAAGCTATCCATCACATTGAAACAGCACAGAGTCAGGAGTCTCTTTTTGTGGAGAAATATTGAAGTCAGATTGTTGATGTCAAAAGTCAAAGTATAGTTCAGCTATCTGTTTTATGAATCTGACTGAGACACATTGTGCCTGTGCGCAAACTGATATCTACCAGAGCTCATTTTAGCAAATGTGTGATTTAGAAGTCAAAAAAACATTCGTACAACCAAACTCATAGCAGGCAGAGGCTGTGGCATGCATACATAGTTTTTACATTTTAATATGACACCGTGTGGTAGTGTTTATCATCTGAAATCTAAGCCATATCAACTTTCTAGCTATGATATTTAAGATCTGTGTACTTTCAAAAAAGTATTCACACAATAAAAGAATACATTAAAATATCGCCTCAATAGCAATGTTATTGGCCTTGTTGGGCTTGATTTTGCTTTTATTTTCTTCTGAAAATCAAATCACAAAGACATGATGAATTCACTGTATTCTCAATTAAAAAAATAGACACTATTTAGGGTCAAAATGATATCAGAATTTAATAGCCACTGGGTTGCAGACACTACTTGAAGCCCCTTTTGTACACATCCACCTCATTACACTTCCAGACCTCTATTATGATATTACTTATAACGTCTGGGCATAGATTTTATACATAGTCATAAGTTCCAGACATCCCCAATAACCAAATGTTGCTGAATTCTTAGAAAACAAGAGTTAAATAGAATAAAAGAGTAAATTTTCTATCCTCAGCCCCCTCTTTTTGTTTTGCTCCTCAGTTCACCTTATTTGGAAAGATATCCATCTTTTTCTTTCCACTGGAATTTTTTAAAATTATTTTACAAAAAAAAAAAGTGAATGAAATGAAAATGGTTTGGGTGGTACATATTCATTCCTATTTAACAGAATCTTTAAACTAACTTTGTAATAGATGACACAGCTTGAAAACTATTGTTTTATTTGATCAAATCTTGGGGATCAAAGTGTACGTTTTGAGTGTATTTCTTTAAGCGAGGGCTTTGTGCCTCCGAGGTAGCATATGCTCAGAATGCTACTACACTTGCCAGCCTTCCTGCAAATTTGTGGTGTTTAACAAAAAACAAGCACATTTTTCAATTCAAGTCAGGGAGACTCTTTTATTTTTGCTGATTTCGCCTTCTTTTCTCTTTTCTAGCACAACCCTCAGGGCGCGTGATGTAATGGTCAGCACTTGCACATGGGAGCCAGAAAGCCTTTAATGAACTGCAAACTTTGTTCAATAAAAATGATTGTGTTCCAGCTTTTTTCTCCTTCCAAAGAAGAGAAAACATACAAATATCATGTAGAAAGCTTTAGGAATCGTAAAGACCTCGGTAGGTCTTAAAAGCATTATTTATTTTTAAAAGCAAGGAAAGAAAAAGCAACACATACAAAAAACAATAGCAGAGATTATTTTTATCCTAACTTGGTTCGATGACACCAGATGCAGAACAGGACTCTATGGCCTGCAGGGTCACGAGTTTGAGTCAAAACTCAACTTCAAGTTAATTGGCTGGTGTTTGGGGCTACACAAATTGAAGAGAGACATATTTGTTTCTGATGGGGAGAGGCAGGATCACTGTTCTTGAGTATCTGCACCCCCTTGCAAGCTTGTCAGGAACTCTCTCTGGTGAATAAATATCTTCAAAGCTGATACCTCTCATCTTTCCTGATAACAAATAAATAACAAGTATAATCATGATGGATTCTGAAAAAGATTAAAAAGAACAAAACAAAACACAAACGAGAGTGGGACTTTATTCCTTCCAGGTGCATATTCGAAAGCAATGTTCGTTAACTCTTGGTTTTGCCTATATTATCAAGCAAAAGTGCTGACATCCATATGCATTTAAGTAAAAGTTGATATCATATCCTAACTTTTTAACATTTTAAAATGTGCAATGTTAAACACTATAGTTAAATGGCCAGACTTTTTTGCATCCTTTTTTATTGATTTTTTTTAAAATCAATGGGAAACTTCCTTGGAATACTAGGCAGGATTATTTCCTTTTCAACTCCCTCCAGGTAGATATGTCAGGAATCATTTGAAATTCTTATATGTCTGTCAGGGGGAAAAAAATCGGCAAAAGAGAAAGAGCCACCATATGGAATTCACTAAACAGTAAACCTCTTGTCCACCCAAATTACACCAGTCCCCACATATTAGGAAGACATTGCAGAGGCTGTGCTGTATGCCTTCCAGGCAGAGCTCCATAGCCAGCAATTAGTCTATACAGTCAGAGGCCAAAAAACCTTATTGTCTTACTTGCTGTATAATTATCTGTTATGATGAACTGTGATTCTAAGGACTATTGTCTTTAAGCTTGGATCTGTGTGTAGAGTGGTTGTCTGGCTGAGACCCAAGAATGGACCTTCCTTTTAGTATCTCTGCCTGAGTGATTTCTCTGGTCTCTTCCTGGCTGGATAAAACAGAGACTGTTTCTGCATGATTTCTTGGGTTGATGAGAAGCAATTATGCTTTAAATGAAGTCATTCATGTCTGCCATTTTGTTTGCATATTTTCCAGTGTTCACCTGTTATTAAACCTGTCTTTAAACTGTAAGCTAGTTCCAAGTAGACTTTTGTGTCTAACACAGTTCGGTAATCAGAGGAAAACAAAATAGATAAAATGTTTTCTGCACAAATCACTCAAGCAAGAAATCTAATAAAGTGATTAAAATCTAAAATAGCATTTAAGAATTTCCTGGGAATTTTTATTTCTTTGAATTTCCCTCCCATTCCCTGTAAGAGGCAATTGTCTTAGCAGTCAATGTAAAAGTTACACAACTTTGTCATCTGGTGGGAGAGAAGGAAAAGGCAGAGAAAGGAAGGAGTATTAATAAATCTTATGCCTATTGTCAGAATAGTTATTGTTGTTCATTATAACATGAAAATGACATATTGGCATGTGCAATAAAAGGATTATTGGAACTACTTATCAAAAATTGATTATATCTTATAGGTCAATTTATTTAAAATATGAATTCAATAAAGATCATATAATGTAACCAGACGTAATTATTAATTAAAAGTGTATTCTAATGAACTTATGACTACTAAAAAAAGAGTATTTTTACATCTAGTCTTGTAATACAGAAATATTCCACTTCACATCTTCTGGTCTTCAAACATCTGAAAAGCAAATGCCCAAACTAGCTTATTGCACATTATTAGGTAAACTATAGCTTATAGCTATAAAAGTCACAAAACAAAACATGAGAATATTATCAATTTATCTAAACAGATCTATGTTTTATTAAATGAAGTTTTATTTAATAACTTTTTACTTTTGCCTTTTGGAAGATTTTAAATTTAGTGAGCTATTTATTAGCTATTCCTTGCTAAGAGGTATATTTTATAGACACAATTAGCTTTAGAAATAAGCCACAATGGTTGAGCCAGAATGATTTACTGAATATTTTTAATAGTAAACACAAAACGGAATATTGTTAACCAAGCTGGAAATATAACGGAACCTATGATTACTTAAATTATTTCATATAATTCTCCTTTTGGAAAAGAATCATTTTTAAAATGGATATAAACAAAAAGTAATTGAACTTTAAAACAATTTCATTTTGCTCAACTTTTTAAAATTCCCAACTAACCATGTGAGTTTGATTTTTGAGTTTCAATGAAATAAGAGAAGGGTTGCTGATCGTTTAAAAGTACTTCATTTATCACCACTGAACAGAAAGCATTTCCCCCCCGAAGAGGTTTGTACTAAGGTGACCTCTGCTGTTTAAAAATAAGGCTTGCAAAAGCCAGTCCCTCTCCCAAAATATTCAATAATCCTAAATTACAAGAATAAAAGTGGATACTGCTGTGCTTAAAAGTATTTACTAAATTCATTACTGTTTCGATTATATATGTGATTTTTAAGCTTTTTTTTCCTCGTAGCTGGGAAATTTCCTCTGTCATTTTTACCTCCTTGCATTTTGCGTACAAATTCTGACTGACTGGGATCCCTGCCATTGCATTTTCTTCTCACTAAAGGGTTTTATCTGCTCCTGGTGGGGCAAAGTCATGACCCAGAAAAAAATTGATTCATGAATTCTCAGGGTGCAAGTAAAGAAGAGGGGAAATATGCCTTGGCTGAGCTCCGACTAGTGACAATTTAAAACCTGTAATTAGTCTGAATTCAAGCTGCAAAAGGAATCTGAATTAAAAATTCATTAATTCAAACTGATATATTAACTTGAACATACTAGATCCCTCATTATAAACAGTCATTTTACAAGCTGTTGTGTTAACTGCTGGAACCTGAATTTTACTAATTTTAAAATTATTTAAAGGTATTAGAAAGACCACCAGACTATATTGTATTGTGCCTTCTCTCTGCCTTGAGAAACTCAACGTTTATCGGATTTGCTTGGTGTTAACACCTTAGCCCTAGGTTTCTTTTCCATCTCCATCCTAAATTTTGTATTTGTAAATCTCCATTGTCCTGTGGAGCACACGTTCTCATACTAGTTCCCCGGTGATGTTTCCAAGACCCCAAGTCCCCTTTAGCTAACTCCCTGACATTTTCATGAACTACACTGCTGAAATGTTATACAGTAATTAAGGTTGATACTGGGACACATTAGGCCTCCAGTACAAATTAAGATGGAAAAGATTATCATAATATTTTGCTACTCTGTTTGGTAGATTAGAATTTCTCCCTGTGGGGGACAAACAAAAAAAAAAGGTATTTCAAGGTTAGACTTCAGAAGAAAGATCAACCAGGTAGTAATGATTGTTTTAAAATCACACAAATTTTAAAATTTTCTTCGGAAAATTTGTATGTGTCGACATATTGATCCTTCAGTTATAACTCCCTTGGGACCAGTGTGCAAGCTTGTCAAGCGAGTTCGTAGGCACCATCAATGGATGGGCTCTTGAATTCAGACTAAAATTCTGTTATCACTGTGTGGAGTTCAAATCCAGGTACCACAAGCAGCTGGAGCCTCTCCAACTGTCAGTAGTGTCTGAAAAACACTAAGAGACTAAATAATTTAGATTACACTATACTGACCTGTATAATTGTTTAAATGAGTAATGCAGTCACCAACTGAAAGAGGTCAACCATCTGTAGAGGAAACACAGAATTTGGTTTCATTTCCAAACAAACTTTTGAAGAGCAAATTGTTTTTTCTGTGGGAGGTAGGGGAAAGTCTGAAGACAGATTAATGGCTTTTTCCACTAAATAAAGGTTAAGGCTTCTGTCATTTCTAGAATGCAACTTCAATAGAAAAGAAGCCATGGGGCAGCTGGTCTCAACTGCCACATAATTAGCATGCGTGGGCACTGTTTTGAGTGGGTTAAAAGGTAAGTGGCTTTGAAAATACAGTATTATTTCATTACAGGTCATCATCATTCACTACATAGATGTGTGAGTACATATGTATATAAAAAGAAAAAACTTGGCTAAGACTAAATCCTGAAGTTAGAATAACCACATTTTTCAGACAATGGCAAGCGGTTTGCTTTAAATGCAACTCTACTTAAACCTTTATCTCTAAAATATGGAGTTACTATAAATCAGATTTTTGAGATGCATACATTTAGGTACCCAGTTTACTTTGAGGAAAAAAGTGCTTATTTTAACTAGATTAACACATACTGATCAAACTCTTAGTGTTCAGGCAATTCACATTGAATTAAAGGCTGCCATAATTAAGTGCTCCTACCAACTTATTCTCCAGAACCATTACCTTCCAACGGGTTACTTGCCAGGCAAGGTGGTTTAATTATTGGATTTCTTCTATGATCTCCTGTTCTCCTGCCATGGCACCTTAACAGGCTTCTCTGATGTCTTTATGGTAAAACAAATTATAAAAGAAGACAATGGCAGAGAAGAAAGAGACTAAGTTCTGTGTGCCTATGAGCTAATTATGAATTTAATGCAATGAATTAAAAAATATATATACATATATGTATATATATGCATATATATGTGTGTATATTTGTGTGTGTGTGTATATTTGTGTGTGTGTATATTTGTGTGTGTGTATATTTGTGTGTGTGTGTATATATATATCTTTGCCATTTGAGTTTATTTCCTACACATACGCACATGTGCACACATACACATTTCATCACAAATTGCTTGAGGTAACATGCAGATAACGTTTAGTAAATTCTTTTCTCAAATGCATTTGAACACTTTGTCTATCCATCTAGCAAGAATGTTCTTCAAAATTCATCCTTGCATCATTATTCATCTGTTCTGAAGTAATAAAACTTTTTGTCATAATATTCAATGTATCAAGAAGGTATTTACATTGCATACATAAAATCTTAAGCTATTAAAATGCTCTATGGTTGTAGTAATACTCATCCAATAAATCTGCTTGTTTGGGCAATATCCACATACTGTTATCAAAATGTAATTTTGGTTGCTGCTGGTTGATAACAAATGCTAATTGGGAATGCATTCTTTTTTAGAATAAATTTTCTGAGAGACTACTGAGGGCTTGGCACTGTGAAGTATGCAGAAATAAACAAAATACAGACACAACTCCTGATTTGCTTATGATATAATATAGTCAGAATGCTAGACGTTTCCGTACCATACTCTCATGTTCTAACTTTCATAGGTAAGCACTGTCATGCATTTTTTCTCTCTCTCCCTCTTTCATGCACATGCACACACACACACACACACACAGCTTTAAACATTCCTCACATGAGCCCAGTTAAATAAAGATGAAGAAAAGGAGCATGATTTCACAAAGTATTTCTTTGTACCTGTTTGTGAGCCCTGAACGCCATCCATATTCTCCTTTCTCACTTCACCTACCTCCCCAAAATTGAAAGTAACAATGGGTGGTGAATGGTAAACTATGACCCAGTTGATAAACATTTTTTAAGTAAAAGCCAATATAATGGACTCTGGTTCATAAAAAAAATAGCACAAAATTAACAACTCAGTAGTGGATAAGAAAAGACAAAGTTCAAAAATTTTGTTCATTTTTCCAACAGGATGCATCAGTTACATTGACATAATCTTGATACACTAATGTCTACTTGTTTATCTTTGGGTTCAAACATTTCTACATTACCTATCACAATATTTATCAGATAAATTAGAAATTAAAAAACTATCATTCCAGAATATAATTTCTCAAATTATGTGTTGAATTTCTAAACAGTTTTCTGGTTTAAGGCAAAAATCATAGTTTCCTTGAATACTTCATATATGAAGTCCTTACCTCATCCCAGTCACTGGACCAAGTGCCTGGGATGTAGCAGAGAATAAACAGTTTGTTTCCTGCTCTCATAGAACTTACATATTAGCTCTAAACTATGAAAGCTATTAAACCTTCTAAAGGGGGAAAATAGCCCAATGTTTGAGGAAAAACTAGAAAGCTCAGGTATCTAAATTATCTAGATCAGCACTGTCCAATATAGTAGTCATTAGCCACTTGGGAAAATAGATGGGTGATGGGGGTTTTCAGTAGAATACAATGTGATATTTTTCAAAGACCACTATGGCTTCTCTGTTGAGATTAGTGCAACCAAGTTTATGCCATTGTCTTCGCATAATTATTAATAGTGTACCTTTTCACTCTCAAAAGTGCCCCAGTATGAATGACAAATATATGGTCACCCTAAAGTACAAGACAATAACAGTAATGAAGTAAGAGATTGATCTAGGTAGCTTGGATCATGGTGGTAGCAGTGAAATAAAGCATATTCTGCACAGGAGATGATACTTATCACACAATCCTAAATTTCCTTTTTTTAAACTTGCATCTTATTTCTTGTGGTAAAATACATACAATGAAAAGTTTACTATTTTAATCATTTTAAGTGTACAGTTTAGTGTATTATGTGCATTCACATTCTTACTCAACTATCATCACCATCTATCTCAACTCTTTCTCCTAAAAAACTGAAACTCTATCCCCACTAAACAATAACTTCCCATTACCTTTTCCTCAAGTACCTGACAACCACCATAAGACTATCTCTATGAATTTAACTACTCTAGGTATTTCATATAAGTGGAATAATACAATATTAGTCCTTTGGTAACTGGCTTATTTCACTTAGTATAGCACCATCAAAGTTCAAGCATGTTGTAAAGTATGTCAGAATTTACTTTTTTTAAAGGCCGAATAATATTTGATTATAATATTTGATTGTGTATAAAGTATATACCACACTTTACCCTTTAATACATCAGGGACTATTTGGTTGCTTCCACCCTTTGACTATTTCAAATAATGCTGCAATGAACATGGGTGTACAATAATCTTTTTGAGCCCCTTCTTTCAATTATTTTAGGTATATATTCAGAAGCAGAATTGCTGGACTATCTAATAATTCTATTTTTAATTTTTTGAGGAACCATCATTTGTTTTCCACAGTTTGCTGCACCATTTTGTATCCCAGCAATAGTGCACACAGGTCCCAATTTCTCCAGTGTCACCAACTCTGGTGACTAGTTCTGTTCTGTGTGCTTGTTTGATATTAGTCAATCTAATGGGTGTGGAGTGGAATCCTGTGTTTCTTAAGCTACAATTTGTATATCCAGAGTCAACATAGCTCATATTCCTAGAATGTCAAATTATTGCAAAGTATGGTAAAACCTACTTTTGTATTAAAAGAATAGAGTTTTTGGAATTAAATCCATTTTGCAAAAGAATTAGTCACATATATTTGTTAAGATAAAAGCTTCCATTTGAAAATACAATAGCATGGCCCTTCCCTAGGTGTCATGAAGTGCTGGTTCATTCTTCTCTCTTGGTTGAGGTGCTTGGGTGGAATAATTTGTAAAGCAGAGGAAAATTTGTTCTTACTAATACTCATACCAGATAATGTCTGCTAATATTTGAGTCTGTGGTTGACCAAATGCCTGACATACCAGATATGACTTCTACATGTTCAAGTCCTGTTACTGGAGGTAGGGAATGGCTGTCACACTAAGGGCTGATAACTATGGAAATTCACAAGTAATCACAGAACTTTCATCTTTCAGTAACCCTTTCAGCCTAATATTTCCCCTATTCCTTTACCAAAGTAAGTAGTACATAATAATGTATCCAACTTTTTTTAAAATTGAGAAATGGTATTACAAAGTAGTTAAGAGAATAGCCTCTGAAGTAAAACTACTGAAATTTTAACTTCAGCTCAAGTGCTTACTAGCTGATGGTCTGGCTGACATCAGGCAACTTACTTATCCTCTCTGTAACTTAGTTACATCACCTTTAAGACATCAACATGTACAAAACACTTTGAAAAAGACTTCAACAAATGTTTGACATATTATTACTATTTAAATTATATTAAGCATATATTCAGCGACAATAATAAATATACTATTTCTGATTAATTAGTATTAATAGTCTCTATAGTTATGAATATCTACTATATCCACCAACATATCACTCTGTAAGTAAACAAGGGCAAACATGAATTCACAGAGGAAAACCTTCAGGTTTGTAAGTTAAAAATTTTGCCTTGATTAGGAGTACAGATAAAAAAATTCTCTTGAATTTGTTTAATTTGGCATTGTTAGAAAATATCCAGATCAAGGGAACGTTTCATTTGATTTACCAGCTCTAATACAAGCCACTATTCACAAAAATCAACAGAAGTGCTTACTTCATCTAGAAATGTGTTGTTGTATAGATGTATTATATTGCCGTGTTCCACATTAATCTACCAAAAAGTCCATAAATGCCTACTGCACAACACTATCATCCGATTAGGAAAAGACATTTCAATTCTAAACACAACATGATACTTCCTTACGCAAACACACAGAAAAGTCACTAACATTTGGCAAATAATTGGCCACAATAATTGAGTTCCCTGATGACATGAAATAGTTCATGGCTACCCCCTAATTGCTATAAAAGGACAATGAATCATTACTGTCAAAATATGAACTTAATCTATCAGAATGACTACATTTAAATTTAGCTTAGAGTTTAATAATGAGGTAAGTATTGTTTTATACAGAATTTTGTTTTGTTTTGTTTTGTTTTCTATTATTGGGTTTAGAGTAGCCCTGAAGATGCCCTTACCTGGGAATAATTGGGCTAACGAAAAAGATAGTCACCAAAATAAATTTTTCCCAAAACTTAAAAATAAAAGCTTTAAAGAATTTTAACAATTCAGTGATGTAAAAAAAATGCTAATTAAGCACAAGACATTCTTCTTAGAATTGTATCATGTCAATTCCCAATTAAAATAAATGTAATATTTAGTCTAACACATAGCAGACTTAGTATATACTGTCATTTGTAGTCACCTGTGACTCAAATAATTATATTTTATCATTGATTACTAGCTGTCAGAAAACAGATATGAAATGGCAGTCAAAGGTTGGTGGAAATTTTTTAGTGATTCAACTCATTCATTCATTCATCTAAATTATAATTCATAAACCATCAAATTTACTCTTTAAAATTTTACACATTAATAGATGTTAGTATATGTACAAATTTGTGCAATCACAATCACTATCTAATTCCAATCATTTTTGTCACCCAAAAATAAACCTTTTACCAATTAGAAGTCACTTCCCACGCTTTATTCTCCCAATATCTGGCAACCACTAATAGGATTTGCCTATTTTCAATATCTCATATCAATGGAATCATACCACACATGGCCTTGATGTCTGACTTCTGTCACTTGGCATAATGTTGCCAAGGTTCATCCGTCTTGTAGCATGTATCAAAGCTTCATTTCTTTTCACACGGCAATATAATACATCTATACAACAACACATTTCTAGATGAAGTAAGCACTTCTGTTGATTTTTGTGAATAGTAGCTTGTATTAGAGCTGGTAAATCAAATGAAACGTTCCCTTGATCTGGATATTTTCTAACAATGCCAAATTAAACAAATATTATTCATTTCTGAATAATATTCTATTGTATAAACTTTAGATTTTAATTTCCTGAAAAAAAAATCAGCTCTCATTTGATAGTTTTGATACAGATTGCATTAAATCTGTAGAATAGTTTACAGAGTATTGCCATCTTAATAATATTATATTCAAATCTATTAGCACAGAATGTGTTTCCATTTTTTAGGTCTTTAATTTATTCACATTTATTAGGTCTTTGATGTATTCATAGATAACATAATTTTCTATATTGACAATTGGATTAGGTTTGTTACTATTTTACTGACGACTTTTTGTGTTTATATTAATAAGCAATATTGGTCTGTAATTTTCTTATCTTGTGGTAGTCCTGTCTGATTTTGGTGTCAGAGGAATACTGGACACATAGAAGAATTGGAAGATATTCCCTCTTCTTCTATTTTTGGAATAGTTCATAAAAGATTGGTGTAAATTTTTTTAATGTTTCTTATTTTTTTAAGTGTATGTTTTGCACTTTTCTTAAACCTGTTAGTAAGCATTTCATTCCTTTTGATGCCATTAGAAATTCAATTTTGTTTGTTTGTTTGTTTGTTTGTTTGTTTGTTTGAAGACGGAGTCTGGCTCTGTCGCCCAGGTTAGAGTGCAGTGGCGAGATCTCAGCTTACTGCAAGCTCCGCCTCCGGGTTCACACATTCTCCTGCCTCAGCCTCCCGAGTAGCTAGGACTACAGGCGCCCACCACCTCGCCCAGCTAATTTTGTTTTGTATTTTTAGTAGAGATGGGGTTTCACCGCGTTAGCCAGGATGGTCTCGATCTCCTGACCTCGTGATCTACCCGCCACTCCTCCCAAAGTGCTGGGATTACAGGTGTGAGCCACCGCGTGAGCCCCCGTGCCCAGCCTGTTCTCTTAATTTCATTTGGAATGTTAAGTGCAAGTGTAAATAAAGACAATTTTTTTTTTCTTTGAGACAGAGTCTGGCTCTGTCGCCCAGGCTGGAGTGCAGTGGCATGATCTCAACTCACTGCATCCTCTACCTCCTAGGTTTAAGAGATTCTCCTGCCTCAGCCTCCTGAGTAGATAGGATGACAAGCACAAGCCACCAGAGATGGCTAATTTTTGTATTTTTAGTAGAGACAGGGTTTCACCATGTTGGCCACACTGACATCAAACTCCAGACCTCAGGTGATCCACCTCCCTGGGCCTCCCAAAATGCTGGGATTAGAGGTGTGTGCCAACGTGCCCAACCAAATACAAGTAATTTTTGTATATCATTCTTGCATCCTGAAACCTTGCTGAACTGAATAGTTTTATGTTTGTGAATTCCTTAGAATTTTCTACATAGAAGATCATGTCATCTGTGAATACAGATCGCCTCATGTTTTTCAATCTTCATGTGTTTTATTTATTGTCTTTGTCTAGTTTCTCCGGCTAGAACCTCAAGCGAAAAATTGAATAGCAGTGATGAGAGTGGATCCTAACGTTTTGTCTGATCTTAGGATCATTCATTATTTCAACATTAAGTATTATGTTAGTTGTGGTTTTTTACAGATGTCTTTCCCATTAGTGCCTTTTTATAGATGAAAAAAAATTCCTTTTATTCTTAGATTGTGAAATGTTTTCTTGTAAAAGGATTTGGATTTTGTCAAATGCTTTTCCATTATCTGCTGAAGGGATCATGTGGGTTTTGTCCCTTATTCAATTACTATGAAGTATTAGATTGATTTATTTTTGAATGTTAAACAAACCTTGTATGCCTAGGATAAATTCCACTTGGTCATTGTGTATCATCTCTTGTATATATTGCTGGATTAGGTTTGTTACTGTTTTGCTGAGGATTTTTGTGTTTATATTCATAAGGAATATTGGTCAGTAATTTTCTTTTCTTGTGATGTTCTTTTCTGGTGTTGGTGTCAGAGTAATAATGGCTTCACACAATGAATTGGAAAGTGGTTCCTCCTCTACTATTTTTGGAAGAGTTTGAAAAGGACTGGTGTTAATTTTTCCTTAAATGTTTGGTACAATTCATAGAGAACCCATTTGGATGTGGATGTTTTTTAAATGGCATTTTTTTTAAATCAATAACTCAATATCCTTACTTATTGATTTACTCAGATTTTCTATTTCTTCCCTATATAGTTTTTGGTAGGTCATGATTTCCTAAGAATTTACTCAATTAATGTAGGTTATCTGATTTGTCCACAGGCAATTGTTCGCAGTACTCCTTTAAGATCTTTTTTCTCTCTGTAATGTTAGTTGTAACGTCTCCTCTTTCATTCCTTATTTTGGTAATTTGAGTCTTGTGTCTATTTTCTTCTTCAGGCTATCTAAAGATTTGCCAGATTTGTCATTTTCAAAGAACCAACTTTTAGTCACATTGATTTTTCTTATTTCTTTTTTATTCCCTAACTCATGAATTTTCACCCTAATCTTTATTATTTACTTCATTCTACTCACTTTTGGCTTAGTTTACTTTTTTTTTTTTTTTAGATTTTATTTTTCTCCTCAACTTCTATTTTAGGTTCAAAGAGTACCTGTGCAGGTTCGTTACATGGGTGATGTGTATATGAATAATCCCGTCATCACCCAGGTAGTGAGCATAGTACCCAATGAGTAGTTTTTCAACCCTTGACTCTTCTGGCCCTCTCACCTCTAAAAGTCACCAGTGCCCAGAGTCTATTGTTCCCGTCTTTATGTCCATGTGTAATCAATGTTTAGCTCCCGCCTATAAGTGAAAACATGTGGTATTTGGTTTTCTGTTCCTGCATTAGGTTATTGATTTTAAATCTTTGTTCACTTTTAATATAGATGTTTATAGCTATGAATTTTCCACTAAGCACTGCCTTAACAGTACCCCGCAAGTTTCAGTGTATTGTGTTTTCATTTTCGTTCATCCCAAAGTACTTTATAACTCCCTTGTGATTTCTTCTTGGACCCAGTTATTATTTAGAATTTTGTTGTTTAATTTCCACATATTTGTGAATTTCCCACATTTTTATCCATTGTTGATTTCAAATGTCACCCCTTTGTGGTCATAGAACACTTTGTATAATTTCAGTATTTGGGGATTTATTGAAAATTCTTATAACACATAGACTGTCCTGGAGAAGGTTTTATACACACTTGAAAAGAACGTGCCTTCTGCCATTGTTACATGTTGTTTTGTTATGTAAGATGCCTGTTAGGTCTACTTGGTTTATTGTTTTGTTCAAGCATTCTATTTTCTGGTTGGTCTTATGTCTGCGTTATACACATTACTCTAATTGGGGTATTAAAGTCTCCAACTAGTATTGATGAATTGTTGATTTCTCTCTTCAGTTCTGTCAGTATTTTTCCCATTCTTTTCACTTTTAACCTCTTTGTGTCAACCTTTTTAACATCATGTGTCATATAGACAGCATATAGTTGGATTGTATTTTTTAATCCAGTCTTCCAATCTCTGCCTTGTGATTTGAGAATTGAATTCATTTACATTTAATGTAATTACTCATATTTTATTATTACATATGGCATTTTACTATTTGTTTATGTCTTATGTCTACATACCACATCTTTTTTCATTTCTCTATTACTCTATTTCTCTATTATAAGAATATTTTTTGTGTCAATAGGTATTTTCTAGTGTACCATTTAAATCCAATGTCATTTCTTTTACTATATTTTTTACATTTATTTTCTTAGTGGCTATCCTGGAATTTACAATTAACATATTCACTTATAATAATCTACTTCTTATTGATACCAAGTTAATTTCAATAGTACATAAAAAATTGCTCTGTGTAGTCCCATTCACTCCCTGCTCCTTTGTGCTATTGTTGTATAATTTAACTTTCAAACATTATATGCCCATCAACACAGATTTATAATTATTGTTTCATGTAGTTTTCTTTGTAAATTAAATAGAATTAAAAATGAGCCACAAATTTAAAAACTGCATTATTATTGTCATTTACATTTAGCTATGCAGTTATATTTACTAGTGCCCTTTATTTATTCTTGTAGAGTTAAGTTACTGTCTAGTTTCATTTCAGCCTAAATGTCTTCCTTCATTATTTATTTTAGGGCAAGTCAGCTAGCAGTGTGTTTTCTCAGTTTTTGTTCATCTTAGAATATGTTAATTTTCCCTTCATTTTTGGAGGGTAGCTTTGATGGATATAGATTTCTCATTTGACAGTCTTATTCTTTCAGCACCTTGAGTCAGTCATCTCACTCTTTTCTGACTTACATGATTTCTGTTGAGAAATTGTCTGTTACAAGAGGTAACTTGCATATAAAGGTAATAACAAGAGGATCCTGTGGACATAAAAAGTCACTTTAATTTGCTGCTTTCAATATTCTTTATTTAGCTTTTGAAGTTGATTATGTTGCATCTAGATGTGGATCTTCTTGAGTTCATCCTAAGTGGAATTCATTGAGCTTCATAGTTACGCAGATTATTGTTTTTCATCAGACTTAGGACATTTTTGGCCATTATTTTATCAAGTATTCTTTTTGCTCCTTTCTGTCTCTCCCCTGCTTCTGTACCTCCTATTATGATCATGTTGGTATGCTTGGTTCTATCCATTGGGTCTCTGAGATTTTTGTTCATTTTTCTTCATTCTTTTGTTCTTGGATTTGGATAATCTCAATTGACCTATCTTCAAGTTCACTAAATTTTATTTTTGCCATCTCAAGTCTGCTACTAAGCCCTTTAGTGAATTTCTCATTTCAATTTCTTTAATTTTTAATTCTAGAATATCTGTGTCTTTTTATAATTTCTTTTTATTGATATCTATTTGATAAGATGCCATTCTAATACTTTTCTTTAGTTCTTTACGCATATTTTCCTTTTGTTCTTTGAATGTCTTTTAAATTGCTAATTTAAAGTATTTGCATAGTAAATCCAACATCTGTATTTCCTCAGTGGCAGGTTTTATTGACTGCTTTTATTCTTGTGCATGAATCATACTCTTGTTTCTTCACATGCCTCACAGTTATTTTCTTGAAACCTAGACATCTTCAATAATATAATGTGACAACTCTGTAAATCAGATTCTCTATCCCACGGTTTATTATTCTTGCTGTTGCTGTTCTAATATATTTTTTCAGTGACTTTCCAGAACTAATTCTGATACTTTAAAATTTGTATTCTGTTTTTTCTGTCATTTGTTAGCTTAGTGGTTGGCTAATGACTGGACAGAGATTTCCTTAAATCCCTGAAAGCAATAGGTCTTCCAGTCTTTGCTGAGACACTCTGTGTACATGTTGGTTCATCCCTTAAGTGTTCAGCTGGTCAGTTTTCAATTCTGCTTTAGCCTTCACTTTCTCTTTTAACAGAGCCTCAGGGTCAGGCAGAGATGAGAGGTTAGGGCCTTTTTAGGTGTTTCCTGGGCATATACGTAGCCCTGTGGACTCCTTGATTCCCAGGAATTTGTAGAAGCTTTTCAAAGTGCTCTACAGACATGTCATCTCTAGCTGTGTCTTTGGCAAGCTTCTTGTTTGCTCCAACTATTATTGCTGCCTCAGAGAGAGGTGATATCAAATAATTGCAACTGATAGTTTTCTCCCAAGGGAAAAAAAGTGCTTTGTTCAGAGTGATTTCTGAGTTGCCTCACATATAGACAAACCTTTCCCACAGTGGAGAGTTTCAGAGAAAAGCAAGATAACTCAAATGATGACAATTCTCTGAGAATGGAGTTTTGAAAAGGCATCAACCCATTGTGACCCTTCTGGTGACTGCTAAATGCCTTGTTTTCATTGTGATTTTGGGGCTGCTGGCTTGCAAGGCTAGTGCAAAGCTGGAGAAAGAGGGGTAGAATTAGGATAAATTAAAATACCACAAAGTTTGCTGTTCTTACCCAGATTCAGCCATTTTTCTTTACTAGATGTGTCTTGGATTGTTGCAAGTCTTTAGGTAATTTCCAGAGTTCTAAAAAAGATATTTAGACCATTTTTGCCCATGTTTTTATTACTTGATGCAGGAGTGAATTTTTGGAGTTCCTTACTCCACTCTTCCTGCTGCCATCCACCCAAAGTCTTTCTTGTTTAAACATCAAATTATTTATCATATTCAAAGAATGTTTCAATAGATGAATTAGAATTTTCATTAGTTCCTCTCAATCAGACTCAAATAATAGTTAATATTTACTGAATTCCTTTGGATCCTAGTGCCTGAGAATAGCTTTTGAATATGTTCTAGGTCCAATGGGTTGACTCAAATTAAAGACAGATAAAACATGGCAATCATTAAAAATCCATGCTTAGTAAACAGAGATATAATGATTTTCTTCTTATTGTTAATTAGGTCACAGCAGGCAACTTCAAAAAGGAGATTATATCAGACAATTAAAAAATCTACCAGCGACAGTGCTTATTAATTAATGATTGTGCCCCTGAGTTTTGTGAGCAGTTCAGTTCAGAAAGAAAGAAGAGAAGGATCTGCCGAGTGACTGGGTTCTCCAGTGGACCTACTAGGAAATATACAGAGATACTCTATGTTCAGTGGTATTGTATCTTTTCTCACCTAAGCCATGTTTACAATGAGACCCATTCCCATATTCCTGAAATGCTTTTAGTAGCCCCACTGAAAGGTCATAAAATAGGCTTAATTACCCTTTTCCTGGCTCTTCAAATCTTTAGATTTCACAAGCTCTTGCCTTGTTATAGCTGTGAGGGTTAATTTTATATATCAACATAACTGTACTAAGGGATGCCCAGACAGCTGGTAAAACATTATTTCTGGATGTGTTTGTGATGGTGTTTCCAGAAGAGATTAACATTTAAATCAGCAGACTGAGTAAAAAAGATCCTTTCTCACCAGTGTGGGTGGGCATCATCCAGTCCACTGTGGTCCCAAATAGAAGAAAATGTGGAGGAAGGACGAATTTGCTCTCTCTGCTTAAGATGAGACATCCATCTTCTCCTCCCTTCAGATATCAGTGTTCTAAGCTCCTGAGCTTTTGGACTCAGGCCAGGACTTATACCATTAGCCCCCCAGTTCTCAGGCCTTCACACTTAGAATGATTTACACCACCAACTTTCTAGCTTGCAGACAGCAGATCATGATAATTCTTGGTCTCCATAACTGTGTGAGTTAATTTATGTGATAAATCTCCATACATACATGCATGCATGCACACCCACACACACACATATATATATATATATATATATATATATATATATATATATATATGGCACATATATACACACACACATATACATACCAACATATGTGTATCTATATACACAATGCATGTGTGTTTATATACACACGTCATTGGTTCTGTAATAGCTAACTCAATCATTTCTGATATCAACTCTGCCAAACCTAAAATTGGTGTCAATTTCTTTAAAGTTTCTAGAAATGGATTAAAAGACTAACTTTTGCTAGTTTAGCTGGTAATTTTGATACAATTTAAAGTCAAATATTTCAAAACTATAGTTCCCTCATGGCTGAGGTAGATGGCTTACCCTGAAAGTGTCAGTGTAAAATTATTTCTGTCCTATACTTTGATGTGTAATTATACTTTTATTCAAATGCATCTTCAGGAATTTGATAAGCTCACAAGCTGCTTCTTAAAGGAAAAGATAAGCCCTGAGGGCTTTTACTCACCTCTGTACAGGAGGGAGCTCTTCCCTACAAAAAGAATTCAGTCTGACTCATGTCATAACAGCATGTGAAACTTATCTCATCTGAGACAATAAAAGCACTCAACTAGATGGCGCTGATTAGGTGTGATAGATGCATGTAATCATTGCCTAGAACTTATAGTTGTCTCTAATATTACCTCCATTTTATAGAAGAGGATGCATAGGCGCTAAAATACTGCAAAGGGCGAATCTTGCATTTGAACCTTGGCATTTTGTCTCTACAGCTGCACTTTATACTGCTACAATAAACCTTTGCAAGCTAGACATTTTTAATTCCTAACAGAACTTATATGCAAACCGTGTTTTATTAGTGATATAAACACACTCTCCTATCTAGTTTCCCTTCAAAAGCTCTAAGTGGTAGAAAATACAATATTTAGAGGAGTGTATGAGTAGTTTGTCTGATAGACTAAGAACTACCTCACAGCAAATTAAACCAGAAAGCTGTAAACTTGGGCCACATTCACTAAGCCTCCCACAATAATAGATTTCCTAAGGAAATGGTTTACAAATTATTTACCAAAAAAATGACAAGTAAAAATATTGCAAATAATTTACAAGTATTAGAATTTTGATGTGATTTCCTTGATTTTTATCTAGAGTCTACATAGGACAAACCATATAAAACTATCACTGGGTACCATCTACATATTTTGTTCAATGTCCCTTACACATAACTTTTTTCCTTTGAAAAAGTAATCCACATCTTTTACAAGTTATAAAATCCATCCTGTTTACCTTGTTACTGGCTACCAGGAATTTCTATGTGTGGGTTTAATCACAGTTAATATATTTGCTACTGTAATCATATATTTTCGACTTAAAAAAACATTTTTTTTCTGTATTCTAAAAGACTTTTGAAGAAAAAAAAGCTGCTGTTGTGAGTGATACATGCAGGGCAACTTGATTGCTCTTAGTGCAGAACTGACATCAAGGAATTTTGGAAGTATAACTTTTTGGTAGGTGGATAGCTGGTTGTTAATTAGTCCATTCTCACACTGCTATAAATACCTGAGACTGGGTGATTTGTAAGAAAAGAGGTTTAATTAGCTCACGGTTCTGCAAGCTGTACAGGAGGCATAGCAGCTTCTGTTCAGCTTCTGGGAAGGTTTCAGGAACCTTACATTCATGGCGGAAGGCAAAGGAGAAGCAGGCTCTTCTTACATGTCTGGAGCAGCAGTAAGACCAAGAGAGGGGAGACGTACTACATGCTTTTAAACAACCAGATCACATGAGAACTCACTCACTATTGTGAGAACAGCACAAATGGGGAAATCCACTCCCATGACCCAATCACCTCCCAGCAGGCCCCACCTTCAACAATGGGGATTACAATTCAACATGAAATTTGGGTGGCGACACAGATCCAAACCACAGGTGATTGTTGGTCCTGGTGCCCTTACTCATAATAAATAAATAAATAAGCCTTTTTGTGTACACATCTTTTTAAATAAGTTTTCCTCAATCCATTCGGAAAGTAAATAGATGATTTTTTTTTAAGTTTTATTAAAAAAACATCTTTCTCAAAGTTAAGGTAAAAAAACTTACATTATTTTTCTGGAAGCTAATGCTGAAGTTATTTTAAAAAACCACAAACACTACTTCAAAGAGGATCTGTAATAATAAGTTTTAAATTTAATTTACCATCATCATATACACAAAACTGGAAGGAATGGGACTAACGACCTCTAGATTTATTACTTCAGCAAACCACCTTCCACACCCTAACAAAGCAGAAAGTAGTTACACTCTGCTCTTTGGACTTCAAGTAAACTTCTACCCCTTCAGTTTGACATCTGAGTGTCCTACAGGCTGGAGATTCTCCACAGGTCTTGTATGTATACTAAAAATGCCTCACCCACTCTACCTGATGGTTTGCAGCTTGTCCCTGTCCTGTGAATTAACCTAAAAAGATGAATGCCCTGGCTCATCTTAAGTAACGGCAATTTTTATTTCTCTTTGGGTATTTATGTGAATGTATTCAAGGACAGGGAAAGGAATTATCTTTAGTTTCATTGACCCTTGTCCTTTGGAAGATAAATAAGAAATTAATTAACATAAATGTTTATATTTCTTATTCTTGCTCTACTTTTCTTGTTTTAAAAAAATGCTCTGACTGATGTCAAATATGCACGTATCTCAATTTTTATGCCAGACCCTCTTAACATTGATTGCTTTTTTTCTCTCCTCACTCCCTTTAACCATCTCAGATTAATTTTTTTTTTAATTTTCTCTGTGTTATCACAATATTTTGCTCGTATCTCTATTGGTGAACACATCTCTCTTCTCTTTAAGTGTCTAGATTTCTTTAAGGACAGTCTATCTTTGCATCCTTCCAGGACTTTGCTCTAAGACTCATACACAGTGGCACTTTAGTAAATACCAGTAACTGTTACTTATTAGGACTACTGACAGAAGGATTTGGTGAGTGGATTATGCCATAAAATTCTCTATTCCTTAATATAAGCGATGAGGCTGGCCTCGTCTTTAAACTAGAAAATACGATGCTAGCAGTTGTAAGGGATAACTTTCTGGGTCCCCAAATGTGGCAAATTATTCACCTGTTTTCAATATCCTCATCTGCAAAAGGGGATAGTAATTGAACATAAGTTACAGAGTATCAGAACTATAAATTAGTTAATACATGCAAAGTACTTAGTACTTGGCATAAATTAAACTTTAGCAATGCAAATAGACAGAAAATGGAAGATGTGACTTCGGAATCAAGAAAGTTTTGAAAGAGTCAGTAATTTAAAAGCTAGAATTTGATATCAAAAATTGTATTAGTACTTTATAGCTCAATGAGTTATTGTGATACCTCTCTATATATAATAACTTTTCAGAAACATTTATTGTGAGATGTTATCAATATTGAAAATATTTTGTCTAATAATGTTATAAGAATTATTTTACCAAATTACATGATTTTAAAGTTATTGTTTTATAACCAATATAGAAAAAATAACTTTTGCATGAGTTTTGTCTTTCCTCTGAGGTTTATCCTAGAACATTTAATTTGAGAAAACCTTCATAAAAACATAATTTGGGCAAAAATTTAGATTCTATAGTAATCGATCGTCTTAAAAATTAGTTACTTAGCTTCCAGAGTCCAGGGTTGAATAACATATTTGTCTCAATTTAGCAATAGCTGGTACTACTGACAGAAGGATTTGGATTTGGTAAAACAAAATGAAATACGTGTTTATGAAAAGATACTGCTAATAATGAGTCCTAACACACAACAAGCACTCATCCGTCACCTCTCTAGAATGTTCTGATAACACAGAAAGAGCAATATTCCTCTTAAGAGAAAGATAAAGAGAAATTTAAATCAATAAAATTTTACTCTATGCCAACATCAGTCATAACTTAAAATTCAAGCATCTAGCTCTCTGTCTCCAGGTCTATATTTAGATCTTTCTATTTTTTAATTTAAAATAGACCTAAATCAAAATTTTGAAAATTAAGGACAAGCAATCAAATACTTATTTCCATAATTTCTTCTCCAAAATTGTGCATTCTTCTTCATAAACTCTGTACTTGATTAATCACCCAACCCTTTCAATATAAGCAAATATTAGTAATTTTTGTGTCTTTGACTTTTTTTTTTTTTTTTTTGATGCAGAGTTTCGCTCTTGTTACCCAGGCTAGAGTGCAATGGTCGATCTTGGCTCACCGCAACCTCTGCCTCCTGGGTTCAAGCAATTCTCCTGACTCAGCCTCCCGAGTAGCTGGGATTACAGGCATGCACCACCACGTCTGGCTAATTTTGTATTTTTAGTAGAGACGTTGTTTCTCCATGTTAGTCAGGCTGGTCTCCAACTCCTGACCTCAGGTGATCTGCCGCCTTGGCCTCCCAAAGTGCTGGGATTACAGATGTGAGCCACCGTGTCTGGCTGTCTTTGACTTTTTTATATAGCCTTTTTAAAGTAAAAATAATTGTTCATTATTTTATATATTTTTATATATATAAAATATATATATATGGAGTCTTGCTCTATCGCCTAGGCTGGAGTGCAGTGACGGGATCTTGGCTCACTGCAACCTCCGCCTCCCGGGTTCAAGCAATTCTCCTGCCTCAGCCTCCCAAGTAGCTGGGACTACAGGCACATACCACCAACCCAGCTAATATTTTTATTTTTAGTAAAGACTGGGTTTCACCAGGTTGGCCAAGGTGGTCTCAATCTCTTGACCTCGTGATCCACTCGCCTGGGCCTCCCAAAGTTCTGGGATTACAGGCATGAGCCACCTTGCCCAGTCAAAAAATAATTTTTAAATCTACTTCTTTCATAATTACTTATCCTATGAGTTAAAAAGTCAATATAAATCTTGATAGTGAAAATACAAGTTATTTTTCTATAATACACTTCACATGTGTTTGCTAAAAATATTCATAATTTAAAATTTTCTTCAAATTTTGAGGGAAAGCCAATTTAGTACAGTAATTAAGAAATTCTTGAAATCATCATTCTTAGCAAACTATCACAAGAAGAGAAAACCAAACACCGCATGTTCTCACTCATAGGTGGGAACTGAACAATGAGATCACTTGGACTCGGGAAGGGGAACATCACACACTGGGGTCTATCATGGGGAGGGGGGAGGGGGGAGGAGGGAGGGATTGCATTGGGGAGTTATACATGATATAAATGATGAATTGATGGGTGCTGACGAGTTGATGGGTGCAGCACACCAACATGGCATAAGTATACATATGTAACAAACCTGCACGTTATGCACATGTACCCTAGAACTTAAAGTATAATAAAAAAAAAAAAAAAAAAAAAAAAAAAAAAAAAAAGAAATTCTTGAAATTTCCTAACAGTAACTCTAAAGTATCCTCATCACACTAAAAAGCAACTATGTAAGGTGGTAGATAGGTTAATTAGCTTGAATATAGTAATCATTTCACAACATACACATACTATATACCAAAACATCATGTTCACCTTATATGTGTGTGTGTATATATATACGTATACATACGTATACGTGTGTGTGTGTGTATATATATATTTGGTTTTGTTTGTTTGTTTTTTGAGAAGGAGTCTCTCTCTATAACCCAGGTTGGAGTGTAATGGTGCGGTCTCGGCTCACTACAGCCTCCGCCTCCCGGGTTCCAGTAATTCTCCTGCCTCAGCCTCCTGAGTAGCTGGGATTACAGGCATGCACCACCATGCCTGGCTAAATTTTGTACTTTTAGTAAAGACGGGGTTTCACCATGTTGGTCAGGCTGGTCTTGTACTCCTGACCTCGTGATCTGCCCACCTCTGCCTCCCAAAGTGCTAGGATTACAGGCGTGCACCCCCGAGCCTGGCCAAATATGTATAATTTTTATTTGTCAGTTGTGCCTCAATAAAACTGGAAAAACTATGTTTGTTAGGAAAAAAAGAAAAATTCCTAGGCAATGTTAAGCCAGGAAAGTACACCCAGTTAAAGGCTATGGCGGTTTTTTTGCATTTATTACTATTATTATATTTAATATATTATTTATATTTGTTAACTAAGTATAAAATGGTAAGAAAGGGAGGTAACTTGATTACAATTTTAAAACTCATATCAATAATAGATTTGTTATAATGTTTTACATCATGCCAGTGCGGTAAAGCTGTGGCATTCACAACCTGCCACCTATCAGCCCTCTACAGAACCCTCAGTTAGATTCTATGGCATTTAATATGCAGCTTGAGTCTTCCTAATAGTCAAATGTGCTTTTGGAAATCAGGGTGTACAGGCCGGGCGCAGTGGCTCACGCCTGTAATCCCAGCACTTTGGGAGGCCAACGCAGGCAGATCACAAGGTCAGGAGTTCGAGACCAGGCTGGCCAAAATAGCGAAAGCCAGTATCTACTAAATATATATACATACAAAAATATATACACATACTAAATATATACACATACAAAAAAAAAATTAGCCAGGCATGGTGGCAGGCATCTGTAATCCCAGCTATTTGGGAGGCTGAGGCAGGAGAATCGCTTGAACCCAGGAGGCGGAGGTTGCAATGAGCAGAGATTGCTCCATTGCACTCAAGCCCTGGTGGCAGTGTGAGACTCTGTCTAAAAACAAAACAAAACAATGTCAGGTGTACATTGGAGGCAGATGTTCCTATTTTTTAAATTATAAAGTTTTAATTTCCTTCAATTTTTTTTTTTTTTTTTTTTTTTTTTTTTTTTTTTTTTTTTTTTTTTTGGTGCTGGTGGAAGATACAAACCAATAAGTTGATGTGGAATTAATGACTGACTATTTTAACATGTACTTCCTAATCAAAGATTTCCAAAGTCTAAAAGATTGTCAGACATCAGAGAAAGTTAAGGAATTAATTTTAAAAGACATCCAAATTAACAGCAAATAGAAAGTTTTTATTTAAAACCATTTAAATATCTGCGTAGAGCTGGAAAACACTAAAGGAAGTTTATTTTTAATATTAAAGATTTAAAAACAGATGATACTGAGTTCTGAAACAGTGTGCTAATTTATCTCTACAAAATGTGAAGTGGACAGGCTTGATTAGTGAATTGATTAATTTCTTTAAATCTTTAGTTATTTTTTACAAATACATTAAAATGTAAAATCCAGAGACAATAAGCTAAAAGTGTTTGAAGAGATTGACAATTTCAATCTGAATAAGTGTATATCATTTAAAAACAAAGTAGATAACGGTAAGAAGTAGAACTAAAAATTCCTAATTGGAGCGGCCTTAAAAATGTACTATAGGAATACATACAGATGTGAATACATACACCTTTGAAAATAATATGTCTATGTTTTCTTCAGTGAGTTAAGAATCTATAAAATACATGTCAAGTTGTGAATATTCAAGAGAAAATATTAAACTATATTTTTAAACAGTGTACCAAAAATGAAAAAAGTAAAAATCATGTATTCTACACTATTTTCTTCTAGAATACCTGCACATTAAAATCTCCTTATTTTAAGGAAAGACTTAAGGAGAGACTAAGGGTAGACTATCTAAAACGCCTGTAATCCCAGCACTTTGGGAGGCCTAGACGGGCGGATCACGAGGTCAGGAGATCGAGACTATCCTGGCTAACATGATGAAACCCCATCTCTACCAAAAATACAAAAAAAATTAGCCCAGCGTGGTGGCGGGCACCTGTAGTCCCAGCTACTCGGGAGGCTGAGGCAGGAGAATGGCGTGAACCTGGGAGGCGGAGCTTGCAGTGAGCCGAGTTGGCGCCACTGGACTGCACTCCAGCCTGGGCAACAGAGCAAGACTCTGTCTCAAAAAAAAAAAAAAAAAAAAAAAAAGGAGATTTCAATATTTTCATAAATAAATAAAAAACTCACAAAATGAGGCAAAGTTGAGAAATGTATGTTTATGCATACATTCAATATGCATAATTATATACATAAAATATGTGTAATAAACTAATCAATATACACCAATTAAATGACAGTCTTAAAGAAATTATCATATAACTAGAAGTGCTACCTAATCCCCAAATTGTGGATAAATAACAACAGCCTGTGGTCATTTCTGATGCTGCAGTTTTCCTAAGTATTCAAGTATTAAATGCAATATTTTCTTCAAGCATTTGCTTTAAGTACTACGGTATGGACATATTCATTTTCAATAAGTATTACCTTAGTACCTGTGCTAATAGCAGTATAGTGCCCTCTACCCACATCCTTCTCTTTGTAAAACTCTAGCTTTCAGGAAATAAAATCTGGAACTAATAAATCTAATTAGTTAGTCCTTGGCTATTCTGAAGAGAGATTGCCACCTTCCACTAGAAAATATAACAAACTTTCTGCAGGCATGATGGCTCATGCCAAGTGCTTTGGGAGGCTGAGGCCAGCGGATCACTTGAGCCCAGAAGTTCCAGACCAGTCTGGCCAACATGGTGAAACCTCATCTCTACTGAAAATACAAAAATTAGCTGGGCATGGTGGTGGGCATCTGTAATCCCAGTTACTTGGGAGGCTGAGGCAGGAGAATCGCTTGAACTCGGGAGGCAGAGGTTGCAGTGAGCCGAGATCACGCCGTTGCACGCCAGCCTGGGCAACAGGGTGAGACTCAATCTCAAAAATTTTTCATTTCATTTAAAAAATAGCAAATGTGGCCTGACGTGGTGACTCATGCCTGTAATCCCAGTACTTTGACACCTCCCAGTACTTTGAGAGGCTGAGGCAGGCGGATCACTTGAGGTCAGGAGTTCAAGACCAGCCTGACCAACATGGTAGAACCCTGTCTCTACTAAAAATTAAAAAAAGTTAGCTGGGCGTGGTGGCAGCTCCTGTAATCCTAGCTACTCAGGAAGCTGAGACAGGAGGATCGCTTGAACCTGGGAGACAGAGGTTGCAGTGAGCCGAGATCATACAATTGCTCTCCAGCCTGGGCGATAGAGTGAGACTCTATCTCAAAAAAAAGAGTTCCAGTCTTGCAGATATTGACATACTCTGTTATCCAGTTCACATTCTGAGTTGATATTGAAGGTGATTCAAATCTTACAGGTCTTGGTAAGGTAAGATACTTAGATTGTATTCTCAGAGGAGCAAAGAGCCATTGGAAAATACTAAGCAGGGTATTGAGATGATGCCCCTTCAGGATCCCATGTGGATTAGGTGAAGAGATAAGTGTGAGAATGGGGAGGGAGGACTCTGTTTTAGTCCAGATGAGAGATGAGGGTGGTTTCACCAAAGTTGGTAGCAGCCAAGATGGTGAAATGTGAAAAGATTTGAGATATGTTGGGAATAGTATTAAAGGGACTGCCCAATGGACTAAATTGGGGAGCTAGAAAATGAAGGAGGAATCCTAGGTTTTTCACTTGAGTAACTATGTCATATGGTGAGAAAGACTAGAACACAAAACATTAAGAGTTATTAACAGTTGTGTTTCAGACATGATAAGCTGGAGACACTTTTTACCCATCCTGTGGAGGTGTGAGAGGTGAACAGAAACACAGGTCTAGAGTTCACAGCTGAAGAAGTCAAGCAACTGGTTATCATTTGAAAGCCATTAACTGGGTGAGTGTGGTGGCTCACGCCTGTAATCCCAGCACTTTGGGAGGCCGAGGCGAGCAGATCATGAAGTCAGGAGTTCGAGACCAGCCTGGCCAATATAGTGAAACTCTGTCTCTACTAAAAATACAAAAAGTAACCGGGTGTGGTGGTGCACACTTGTCGTCCCAGCTATTCAGAAGGCTGAGGCAGAAGAATTGCTTAAACCCTGGAGGTGGAGTTTGCAGTGAGCCAAGATTGCACCACTGCACTCCAGCCTGGGTGACAGAGCAAGACTCCGTCTCAAATAATAATAATAATAATGATAAAGAAAGCCATCAACATATAAATGATACATACACTTTGAGGCTGGAGTCACTCATTCATTTGTTCAACAAATATTTATTGAGCCCCTAATATGAACCAGGTACTACTCCAGGTGCAAGGAATACAACACTGCAAAAAAATTCAGCTAAAAATTCTTGCCCTTATAGGGCTTGCATTCTATGATGAGAATTCCCCTGGAAGGAAGACGTAGAAGGCAAGAAGAGGATCCAAGACTGATCTCTGGGACATTCCCAGCTTGACTGCATGACAGAATGAGGTGCAGCTCAGGAAAATACAGTAGAAAAGCCACAAGGAAGGGAGCAGATAAACCAGGAAATTGCAGAGTTACAGAAGACAAGAGAGCAGCGCATCCTTTTAAATCCTTTTTCACAACTGTCCAACTTTGTGAATGCCTGTTGAGGGGTGGAGAAATATTAAAAATATACAGTGATTTTTCAATTTGCTGATCAGGAGATTATGTCCTTAAAGGTGAATGAAATGGCAGACAGAATCTGTATTCAACTGGGTTGTGGCAAAATGCAGCAGTAACAAACTGGAGGCAGTGAATATGGACTTCTGATAAGCTTTCCTGTTGAGAGGAGCTGAGAAGTAGGCCAGTGACTGGAGGGAATTAAAGTGATCTACAAAAGTCCTTACCAAAGTATGCCACATTGTTAGCATTCAATAAATACTATACACTACTATTGATAATAAGTGAGATTTAATTTTAATCGTTTGGATTAAATAACAGCTTACTGACAACGACTTGCCACTGAGTGTGAGAATTACAGATTTTTTTCCACTGAAAGTCTTAAATTAGTTCAAATACATAAGCAAATAAACATGAATTAATAGTAAACACATAAAAATATTTAATTCACTAATAAATACAAACAAATATTTAGGTAGCATTTTTGACCTATTAAATTTGCCTTTTTAAGTCTAATATTCAATGTTGAAAAAACATGAATCTTAAATTGAGTTGGTCAAAATATAACTTCTCTGAAAAGCAAATTCACGTGTATCAAAGGCCTTTACAATGAATTTGCTTTTGGTTTTTAATTTTTTTTTCTAAATTGCATTACAGTATACTTAATGGGAAAGAAATTATAAAGTAACACAAAACTCTGACATTTAAAGAAAGAAACTAGAAATATATACATTTCTACATTTCCTGTAACATCTGATATGGGGCTATTCATATAAAATTGATGAAATACCCATCTCTTCAGACTTTTGTTACCTCCAAGCTAATTGTTGTGGAGCTCTCTATACAAGGCTAGCTTCAAGACCACCCAGCGTTTCCTGCAGGTGGGAATGCAGCTGCTCACCTTCTTAGTGGGGTGAGCTGCTAGGAGCACAAACACCCAAGTGCCAGTCTCTGGGTTGAATTTGCTTGTTTTCTTTATTTTCTGAAATAGTTCTTCAAAGTACTTAATGGCTTGGGACCTGTTTTTCCCAATAATCCCTTGCTCTTTTTTTGCAACCCTGTTCTCAGAGCAGTGCAGTTCAAATCTGGCTGCCTACGTGTGGCTCACGTATTAGATATTTTTGGTTTACATGAAATTTGGCGGTCTGGGGATACAGCCCCCAAGCTGGCATATAAAGTAAGAAAGGTAAGAATTCTGTAAATCTATATGTCCTTGAAGGGCCACAAAACCAGTCCAGTGTCTTGGAATCTGATGATTCTTACATGATGGGAATTGCTGGTGATAATATAAAGCTAGATTATGCAGACATTTAGTGGCTAGATATAGGACTCCTTTCACAATGCAGTGTGGCTTTAATTTCTTCTCAAAACAGAGTTTTTATATCAGCTACATAATAGCTTATATTTAGCACTTTACAAGTTTTGAAATATTTGTATTATTTCATTTGAGTTTTAGAGTAATCTTATTCCCATTTAAGATCCTGTATTTAGAAATTCAAATTCAGGGACAGCATTCCGTATGTAGCAATGAGGTTTTGCTTCATAAAACTTCCTTAACCTCTGTGAATATGGTACCCAAGTGTGGCATGATAAGCAGGAGAATCTGCAAAGTGTGAGCAGGTATAAGGGTGACATTTCCCCTGCCCTTTAAGGGCCAGTGGGAATACACTGGCAAAGCTGCCTTTGCAGTAGCTGCTTCTTACATATGGCCCAGAGTATGCTTCCGGCACCAGTGTCTTTGGGAGAGGTGTGAAAAAGATTTCTCTCTGAGTCCAGGAGAGTGGGCTGTTCGAATCCTCCTGGAGACAAAAGAAAGAATTGGTTCCAGTGCCTTTTTCAATCCTAACAGCTTTCAGATGACACATTGGGAGTCATTTATACAGCCTTGAATATACCCAAAAGTGTTCCTCGCCAAGTCTTCCCACAGTCTACATGAGCCAATGCAGATCACTTTATTTTAAAAGGTTACATGTTATATAAAACCCACACAAGGAGCTGCCTTAAATTTTTCTCTATCTCTGTTGAACTTCTGTGGGGTTTCCTCTATATTTTCCATATTTAACTATAGACTAACTAATTTATTGTCACCCATAAAGCAATGTTTATTTTAGTAACCCACCTTCCAAAGGTAGCAGCCATTGGAAGTCCTGCTCAGCTCATCAATAAAACCTACTGCTGCTGCCAGTTGACAAGCTAACTATAAATTCAAAAGGCAACACTCTAGGGAGTCTATTTTTCTTTTGACTAGTGTATCAAACCAATATACTGTGCCACTTATGCCCAAAAATGTTGCTTTTTTATTGATAGAAAACTCTTGGAGTCATCGTTACATCTTTTCCTTAACCTATGGGTCAACTGGATTTAACACCCTGCTGCAGCTGGACGCTTCAGCAGAATGTGTTTTCTTACTAGTTCATCTCAGCAACTAGAAAGTCTGCCTTATACATATTTAAAGGTAAAGACTCCTTTAATTCAGTGTGTCCTGGCGCCAAAAGACACTATAAACCTCTGCAGTGATATATTGGAGTGAGGAGATTTGTTGCTGGCTATGTCTAGATTCAAAGTCTTATTCCACGAACATCATTGGAGGGCCCTCTTGTCTCCTTTTAGCAAGGTGGGAAATAAGATTTTATTTCTAATTATTTATTACTATAGCTACTACTTTAACTTTGCATGATGCCTTTTATTCTATTGTGGTTATAAAACAAAGCCTTACTTCATATATTTTGTTCGTCTTTACAACTAGCCATGAAGTAGATAGCCTTAAATGAAATTTACATGGATAATATTTTAGAGATGAGAGATCAATTCCCTATCATAGTATAGTCTTGACCCATGTTGTAAACACATTTTAGTGAAATAGCAACAAGAGGAAACAAGGACAAAACATTCACAGCTGGGCATTTGGTCACCCCTTATCTTAAGCTCCTTTTATTTTCTCTGCCTTATAATATCATTTTTTATTCTTCTTTGATTAAGCCTATATAATTTTCATTAGCATAAGTTATTCAGTTCAAATAATTCCATGTTCACTTAGTATTATGTAATTTCAGGCTCAGTGTGCTGGCTATACAGTTGACATGTAATTCCTCCATCTTGAGCATAACAAAAATGGATCTTTAAAATATAAATATTTTAGACCATTAAAGAAAATTATATATATACTCATAATTTTATTTATAAGTCAAATGAATAAATTTCTACTTTAAAAAGCATAATTTAAATTTTATAAGGAGTATAAGTCAATTTTTACTTATAAATTAAGGACATAAGTTCTTATACATACATGTATGGCTGTGCATGTGCATATTTTTCCTCGAATTTTAAAATGCACACGTAGTCAAATGTGTATACATACTCAATTTTTAGATTTCATGTTTTAGTCTGCAACTAAGTGCAACGAGCAATTTTTTCAAGTCGGTTGTTATATTATTTATTTGCTGGAAATGAAAACAACATGAAATTATACTTTAATAGTGGATTGCCAATGCAATTATAAGTTATTTTCCCCAACCATCTCTATTTTTGGTAGATGATTAGTGCCCCGTGGGATCCAGAGACTTCTCTGATCGAGAGCTGTTTGTTTTCTGCATGCTGCAATTATATATTACACATATACCAATGATGAGTAGCCTCATGTGTTGGCATAAATATGTTATTATAAGTTCAAATGCTTAGATACTTTTTCGATGTTTATTTGAGCTTAGCAAAACATAGTAGTCTCAGTTCACAGGGGGCTTATATAAACCTTTTGGGGGAGAATTACAACTCACAGGGGTTTGTAAGCAGATGGCACATGCAAGTAATCACACTTCTTGGTGGGAGGAATGGCATTCTCAAGATAACAAAATAAGAGCGGGAGGTGCCATGACAAGTCTGTTCTCAGTCTCCACCTGGGCTTTCCCCACAAGGCAGAGACACTAAGTATACATTTGAAGGCTAATATGGAATCAGAATACAGGGAAATTCTTTTTTTTTTTTTTTTTTTTTTTTTCTTGAGAGGGAATCTCAGTCACCCAGGCTGGAGTGCAGAGTGCAGTGGCACACTCTAGGCTCACTGAAACCTCCACGTCCTGAGTTCAAGTGATTCTCCTGCCTCCGCCTCCCGAATAGCTGGGATTACAGGCGTGCACCACCATGTCCAGCTAATTTTTGTATATTTAGTAGAGACTAGGTTTCATCATGTTGGCCAGGCTAGTCTGGAACTCCTGACCTCAGGTGATCCGCCCACCTCGGCCTCCCAAAGTGTTGAGATTACAGGCGTGAGCAACCGCCCGGCCAGGGAAATTATTTTAATACCTCCAGCCTGCCCGCTCCCATTCTCCCTCTGGGATTCTTGGAACCAAGTGGAATCATCCCACTGTTGAGAATTAGGTATGATTTTGCAGGAATTTTGTGGGATTATGTTCAGGAATGCTAGAATCTTACACTACAAATTACTTGTCCTCATAGTGTAGGCACTATAGGCAAGAAACAATTTCAAAATGGGAATGAAAGGACCACTGTTATAATAGTTGAACCAGCACCCAATTCTCCAGTGTATGGAACTCTGGAAAATCTGTTGGAATATATGTGAGAAAAGCTCTCTACTTTCCAACCAGCTTCATCTATTCCCCACCTGAATCTTGGCAGGACCATTCTGCCCAATGTTCTAAGAACTCAAGGCAGTGACCAGTACACTAACGTGAAAAGAGGGGAAAAAGGAATAATCTAGCCCCAAGGAAAGCCCTAAACCAGTTTAGTGAAAGTACAAAGGTGGGGGTGAGTAGAGAGTGGGACATGGGGAAAAGAAAGGAAAAAAAGAGAAGAGGGAAGGGGGAGGAGAAAGGAGTGGATGAGAGAGAGAGGGAGGAGGAAAACAAGGAAACAAAAGGGAAGCAGAAGAGGAAGGGAGGGGAGGAGAGAAGAGATCAGAGAAGAAAAGAGGTGGGAAGGGTGCCTGTTTCTTATTCCTCAGTGCCCCATTCACTAACAAAAGTGTTTCAGTCAAAGTCCTACCAACCTGAGAGAGACCAGTAGCAATGCTTCCTCCCTAAAAGAAATGGACATAACGTTGGTCAGAGAAAACAAAAAAGTATTTTAATTCTCTCCTCTCTGCTAATCCATCATGTTTTAAAATAACCAGAGATGTCTAACCAGGCCCCAGGTAATTTCCTCTAAAAAAAAAAAAAAAAAGAAAGAAAAAGAAAAAGAAAAAGAAAAAAACTACAAGTACAATAGATGTTTCCAAAACAGGACTGGCACTCAGATGTGCTGTAGGACAGGTCTATGATGTGGCCACACAAACACACCAAAGCTGACTTCTGTCATTCTGGTTAAACTAGAAATAACTTGCCTTGGCAAAAAGGGCAGAAGAGACAATTGATAAGACTTCACACTCTTACTTTACATGCTCATTCTCTACAAATGTATATTTCAAAGGATTTTTTTTTTACATCTGATTGAATGTGTATCTACCTAGCATTACACAGGACCCAGATTACTGTAAAGAAATAACAAAAGGCACTTCTGATGTGCAAAGAATTTTTAGTTCATGCTCATTTCCTACACACTGAAGCAAACCTTGAAATATAATAACTAAGTAGAAAGACTCCACATTTCTTTATGTCATGCCATATTCTAAATGACTGTAATTCCAGGATTGTGAGCATAAACTTGTTCTAGTCTTTTACATCTAATTATTTCAAACGGGTCATGAGTGTAACCAATGACAGCCCTGCTGATAGCCGAAGTTCTATCACTTCACCAGTAACCAGCTTACCTCACCAATAATAAATCTTGTGTGTGCAAGTTATTTCATAAGTGAAGAAAACACCTTGCTAAATCTTGAAAATGTGGGAAGGGTCACTGTTAATCACTGGACTATTTCTTGGAAGCTGTGTTTTAAAAAGAGAATAATAACTCCAGTCATTTATGTCAACCACTTACAATTTATGTCTGATTCCCACACTGCTCAATATTAATATGTATGTCTTTAAAGGTGAAGGTTGTATCTGATTAGGAAACAAAGTAAGAGTCATATACCCATGACAGACAGAATGAATGAAAGGAAAGAAGGAGAGGAGGGAAGGAGGGAGAGAGGAAGGAAGGAAGGAAGGAAGGAAGGAAGGAAGGAAGGAAGGAAGGAAGGAAGGAAGGAAGGAAGGAAGGAAGGAAGGAAGGAAGGAAGGAAGGGAAGAAGGGAGGAAGGGAGGAAGGGAGGAAGGGAGGAAGGGAGGAAGGGAGGAAGGGAGGAAGGAAGGAAGGAAAAAGGAAGGAAGAGAAGGAAGGAAGGAAGCAAGGGAGGAAGGAAAAAGAAAGGAAGGAAGAGAAGGAAGGAAGGAAAAAGGAAGGAAGAGAAGGAAGGAAGAAAAGGAAGGAAGGAAGGGAGGAAGAGAGGAAGGGAAGAAGGGAGAAAGGGAGGGAGGGAGGAAGGAAAGAAGGAAGGAAAGAAAGAAAGAAACTTTGGCTTATTATCACAACAGGATGAAAAGCAAAGGATGGATAATCCCAAAGATTTTGCAAAGGATGTATCAAGATTTGGTGATCTGGAAAGTGGGTACATAGAAAGAGGGAGATATTGAAGGTGAATTGAAGATCTGAATATTGTTTAATATTTTAGCTTCATTCCATTAATAAAGTGGTTCTTTTATACTTCATGGCCACAACAGAAACAAGAGATTCACAAGGAACTGGTTTAATATTGGTTGTCTTCCAAATAGAGGCAGACGAATTGGCTTCCCCAATGGGAGCCAGAACCTAAAGAGATATTGTGGAAGGTCTGGTTCATGTTACCAGATGACAAGGGAACAGGTGAAGAAGGATTCATAATGACGTGGCTCAGGGAGCAGAGACACAAGAACCAGAAGATAAATGTGTGGCATGTAAATGTCCTTTGGGATTACAGAAATACTTGAGGAGAAAGCCTGATTAAACAGTAAATTAGTGTGGGTTATGAGATATTAAAGAAAAGTAGATTTTACTTATATATTTTTTCCACCTAAAACACTTAGAACAGAAAAAGGGGCTTTAGAGGAAAATTAATGAAATCTGTTGGAGTTTAATCAATAATAATAATATGTGAAGATTAGTTAATAATAATGTTCTAAAGTTTATCTGTTAGTTGTGACAATGGTACCACAGTAATATGAGTTGTTAACAATACAGGAAAATGGGTGTGGAGTATATGGGAATTTGCTATTCTATTTTTAACTATTCTTGAATAAACATTTGTTTAAAACAAAATAAAAGAAGAAAAAGTAAAAAGCACTTGCTAATATATGCAGATTTCAAGTTTTGGCTTACATTCTTAGAACAGTTGTTAGCACATATAATAAACCCTCAATGAATGATAAATAATAATATTTATATCAGTAAATGTGCAATGTAGACACATTTAAAAGTGTCTACAATTAAAAGTTTGAGAGCTTGACATAATAAAAACAAAATTTTAGAAATATTGATTTAGTGACTTTTTGGTGGTTGACCTGCATAAAGACAGTAGATGCTGTAGATTTTGAGAGTTCAGTTAGAAAACTTTTCACCTCTCCATACCTCGGTTTTCATGTCTGTAATGATGAAATTTTGGGTCTTTTTGAGGAGTTATTAAATGTAAAGTGCTTAGAACAGTCTTTGTCACAAAGAAAGTGTTAAGTATTATTATTACAATTATTTGTGTTACCATTGTATTACTCTTATATTGAGGCTTGCTAAAGAAGAGAATAAGAATAGTTTTGACGAAATGGGGGGAAAAGCAGCAAGTTTGAAGAGAGAGTAATCAGCTAAGACAGAAATACCTAGTAGAGACTTGGCAACATGAGTCTGGAAAATTTTATATAGAAGGGATCATTTAAAGCATGAGCATAAATGAGAAAGAGAAGAGTCAAGATCTTAGCCTTTTGAAATAACTTCAGCCAAAGGATAGACAAAGGTAGACAAACTCACAAAGGAAGAATAAAAAGAGATAGAAGCGTCCAGCTATTATAGTCTCAGACAGTAAAAGAATAAGAATTTATTAATTATTATTATTATTGTTTTGAAACAGTCTTACTCTGTCACGCAGGCTGGAGTGCAGTGCCATGATCTTGGCTCATTGCAACCTATGCCTCCTGGGTTCAAGTGAATCTTCTGTCTCACCCCCCAAGTAACTTGGACTACCCACACATGTCACTGCACCCAGCTAATTTTTGTATTTCTAGTAGAGATGGGATTTGTTTTGTTGGCCAGGCTGGTCTGGAACTCCTGACCTCAAGTGATCCACCCACCTCGGCCTCTCAAAGTGCTGGGATTACAGGCGTAAGCCACCACGCACAGCTTAGAATAATAATTTATAAAAAGGGAAGGTGGTAAGTCAACGTTGTTGGATACCTCAAATGAGACCAAATAAAATGAGGTCTAAGAAAAGCAAGAAGAGTCACTTGTGCCCTGAAACAAATAGTTCCAAATAGCATAATTATGGAAGAAGTCAAATAAGGATATTTATATTCATTATGCACATAATTTTTACATGTTTTCCACTCTTTGAATATAAGCTTCCCAGGACAAATGTTATATCTCATTTGTTTGGTGATGTATGCCTGTGCACGATATACAGTAAGCATTCAATAATATATGCTGAATTAATGAATAAAATATTTAAAAATACAGGTCAATCTTCTAAAAAATCATCTATATTATAATGCAAATCTACTACTAAAAAAGTGGCTGGAACTAGGGCTACAGAATTTCAAACTGGTAACAACATTTTTTCCAAGAAAAAAAAAAGCCAAGAATATACATCACCACATCATTCCAGTATTAACTACATGCAGCTTTTTTATCAAGAGGAGTCACCATGTTTTTCAGCACCTCCAATACTGTAGCTATCCTGAACATTCTTCTCGCCATTGTTGTTCATTGCATTTTTCAATACCCATTTTGAAAACAAAACAAAGCATCCATGTTGTCCAATGTGAGCATGAAGTATATTTTCCACTAAGATTGCTTTATAATGAATAAAATTGTACTATACTGATCATAGTCTTTAAGCTATTTCATTATATTTAATTGTTCTTATGAAAAAATCCTGTAAAATAAACTTGTATGACAATTTTTAAGTTAATTTGCTGATTCCTTAAGTAATTGGAAGCCATGGATGATGAATAAAGGTATGCTAAAGTCATATCTTGTTTGAGAATTAGGTTATTAATATTCATCATGCTAATAATGAAACACAAAGTCAAGTATTTCACAGAAACGGGACGTAAACTACCAAACCACTAAAGACTTTGAAACATAGAGTTTAATGGATGATTATAAAGTGGACATTTATGCAACCACCTTCATTGCCACCCCCTTAGAAATTTCCAGTGTTCTCAGCAAAACCATTCCCATGACCTGACTTGCAGCTTGCTGCCTACCATCTTTGTTTGTATGGTCCTTCGTCACACTACCTTAGTAGGCATATCTGAAGGATAGTTGAGCTTTGCCTATTCTCAAATTTATATAAATGGAATCATACTTCATGTATTTTATGGGTGTGTCTTTAAAAAATTTAAGGAGCAATGTCACCACGATAATTTCATAGAAGTCAACATTAAAGAAAGGGAAATAAGAAAAAGGCAAAAAATAAGATGTTAAGAATAAGATGTTTCAGAGCTCATATTAAATATAAATGGACTGAGAGCCATTTATACTTAAAAGAACAAACATTCAATTTGAATAAACAAAAAGGAAAATCTATAAATGCTGTTTTACAGAAATATACACAAAATGACATAGAATGGTTTGAAATAAATAAAAGCTAAAAATATATTGAGCCAGTAGAAATAAAGAGAAAGTAAACTTGAAAATAATATATCAACAACTTTCCTGGCACAAAGTATTCAGCACATAAAAACTAGATAACTTGAGGAGAGTTTAATAAACGAACTGGCCAAACATTGGCATTGCCTGTAGTTCTCGCTACTTGGAAGGCTGAGGGGGAAGGATCCCTTGAGCCCAGGAGTTTGAGGCTGTAGTGGATAACCTGTGCATAGCCACTGCACTCCAGCCTAGGCAACCCCAACTCCAACAAAGAAGAAAGAACTATTTACAAAGAATGGTTAGGGTGTGGGAAAACCAACACTAGTTATAGCTGGAAATTATTAGCACCACTAGGTCCCAGTGGATAAAGGGAGGGAAAAATTACTGAAACCCCCAAGTTTATAAGGAGTGGGCCATTTGACAAGAGCAATGACCTTTGGTCAAAACCTACAGTTACATGGAACTCCACAAGAAGAAGCCTGTAAAATTAGGAACCCAATTTCATTCTCCACCCTTTCCTGGGATATTCTGCCAGGAATCCCCCTTAGTCTAATCTAACAGAATCCAGAGGGCAAGAGGATCTCTTGATGTGTTCCACAAACCAGCATTCAGAAGCAGAGCGGGATAGAAAAGGGCAGAGAGTGGATATGGATGGAAAACATGAGATTTTCATCACAAATAACAATAAAAGGTAAAGGAGAATTCCATTTAAAAGCATTAAATGAAAACATGGAAGAATTGGAAGCCATTATCTTAAGTAAAATAACTCTGAAACAGAAAACAAAATGCTGTGTCTTCTCACTTAGAAGTGGGAGCTAAATAATGTGTACACATGGTCGTAGAGAGGGGAATAATAGACACTGGAGCCTCGGAAGGGAAGGAGGGTAGGGGGTTGAAGGATCAGAAATTACGGAATGGATACAATGTACAATATTCGGATGTCTGTAACACTGAAAACCCAAACTCCACCACTAGGCAATATATCCATTAAACAAAACTGCATGTGTATCTCTTAGATTTATACAAATTAATTAATTAGTTAATTTAAAAGACAGAGGGAGATCTCTCATAAGGTTAAAAATTTCAAAGATGGCCAGGCACGGTGGCTCACGCCTGTAATCCCAGCACTTTGGGAGGCTGAGGAGGGCAGATCATGAGGTCAGGAGATAGAGACCATCCTGGCTAACACGGTGAAACCCCGCCTCTACTAAAAATACAAAAAAATTAGCTGGGCGTGGTGGTGGGCGCCTGTAGTCCCAGCTACTCGGGAGGCTGAGGCTGGAGAATGGGGTGAACCTGGAGGCAGGGCTTGCAGTGAGCCGAGATCGCGCCACTGCACTCCAGCCTGGGCGACAGAGCGAGATCCGTCTCAAGAAAAAAAAAAAAAAAAAAATTCAAAGATATATAGGATGTTTTATGTGCCAATAAATATATCATTAAGTATTTACAGCAAAAAGCATAAGCAACATAAGAATAATGTGATGAAACTTGTGGAGTGACAGTTTAAAATCTGACACTAATAGAACCGAAAAAAAATATATATATTGACAAAGGTACTTAGTAAACATATACAGAGGGAGCTTTGTACCTAATTAGAAAACATTTTTTTCTAAAACCTCAGAAAAAAAATCATCTACTAAGAAATAAAATAAGCCTCAATAATTTCCAAAAGACAGAACATTTATAGACACATTCTCTTACTGCAATTCAGTAACTAGAATTTACTAAGCACTAATTTTGCATTCTAATTTAATTCATACATTGCTACAAGGAAAATGTTATTATCTTCATTTCAGAAATAAATTCTAAAACTGAAGGAAAAATATACTGATTTTAAAATATTGTGGAGATAGTAAAGAAAATCAGATATCAGCTATATATATTCTTACAGCAGAATGAAGTGATAAAAATAAGGGGATAAAAGAAGATAGTGCCAGAAGATTATATATAATATACACAGATTATATATATGCACATATATTTTTCTAGAAAGACGAAACAGATTAGAAGAAAAAATCAAAATTTTTAAATGGAATTTCTCTAAACTGAATATCCAATTGTTGAAATTGAAAGAACCCACTTGGTACCAGGCAAAACGAAAGGAGAAACATGACTAAACACATCTCATGAACATTTGTTTCTGTTTCAAAACTTGTTCACCTTGTTAATCACAAGTATGAAGCTATAAAAACCTGATAACAATCACAAAATGCATACTGTTTTGATAGTTTGCCTTTGGAAACAAATTACAGAACAATGATCTTGTTTATGTTTAAAAAAAAAAAACTATGTGCGTGTGTTTGCACGCGCGTGCGCGAGCATGTGCACGCACGCGCACATGAGCAAGAACACATACAAATAAACAGAATGGAACTGGAAGGACATATACATGCAGTGAAGATTGGTTACCTGAAGGAGGTAGTCAAAACTTCATGGCGACTCAAACTATTGAGCTAAAGAATATTTTCAGCCTCATCTGGGACAATAGATAGACACTCAATGCTCGGCAGTCAAGCAACATAATTAAAGTGCAAGTGAAAACTGCAAGCACCGGCATTCAAACCAGGGTAACTGGCTGAGGCAGTTTCACTGCATAGATCAATTAAGTGGAAAGCGTCTTTTAAAAGATCATCCTATTTTCCAGCCATGTTTCTTAGCTGAAGTCCACTATAGTACCTTCAGTGAGACATGAATGTGTCATTAAAGTTTTTGAAAATTTTGTTGCAACATTTTTGTAATGTCCATGTATTTGTGGCTCAATCAGCAGTAGCAATTGTTCTGATTCCCTGTGGTTCCCTAAGACAGCCCACTGAGTTGAGAGAGTTGTTATTTCTGAGTTCCTGCAGTTCACATAGCTACCTAGAAAGTGATACATGTAAACAATCACGTCGTATTCACTTTGAATCCATTCATAAAAACAGTGTTGCCAGTTACTTAGTCTTTTTAATACATAACCTTTTCAAAAGTTTTGTTTTTCGGTTTTGCTATGAATGTATTTACCGTTGTTGAACTATGGTCTCACTCACTGTCCTATAAATTTCTTGAGGATGGAGATCAAATTTTATTCGTTAATGTATCATTAGTACCTAACATCTTCTTACCTATATCTGGCATAGGGAGATAGAAAATAAATATTTTACGGGCCAGTGGAATGATGAATGGATGGATGGATGGATTAGATGAATTTCTTACAAATTTCAGCTTTGTTTCCTCAGGGAAAAAAACTGTTATCATGTGTAGGATATGGCCTTTGCTAACCATTATGTATTGTCCTGACTACCATGTTTATATGTTATAGGAAAAACATAGGTTTCAACTCTCTCCAACCAAGAAAAAAAAAACAATTAATCCAAGTGATTAATAAGCAACCCCAATTGTGAAAAAACACAGTCTATTTCTCTCCTTCTGGTCAACCATTTTCATCAGTTCTTACTATTTCTCTTTTACATCCTCCAAAAGATTATCTTTCTATTTTTTCCTACAAAAGATATCAAATAATTCTAGGATTTTATTTCAGAAATGTTCTAAAATATAGTTTTTAAAAACTATTTTAAGCAACATAAGAGCTGAAGCCTGCCTCTGCTTCTTCACCTCTTCTGTTTCCTCCCCCATCTCCTTGACACTCCCTAAAAAAAAAAAAAAAAAAAAAAAAAAGAGCTGAAACTTGCCATATGTGTCTTTATTTGACCAATTCAATATTGACAGTCTCCATAAACTGATACAGAAAATACTCCTCAAAATCCTGTCTCTCTCAAGAAGCCTTCACCAAAAACCTAAAATATTTTTTACTTTAGCTATACATCAACATCCCAAATGCAGGTTTATCATCCAATGACAACCGTTGCTCACTGAATTAAACCAAAATGACAGTAGTGAGCAAAATTGAGCAAGCAAACCTTACATATCTCAGAATTGAACAGATTATTTTCATTGTGTTCTCAATCTTAGAAAAGGCGACATAATAGAGAAGTTGTTACTTTACATTTTCCACATTAAAAAAAAAATCCACTTCTGGCTACTTTCCTATTTTCTTTTGGTAAAATGGTTTTAAATCACCATTTAAAACTCAGTAAAAGAATAATGAGAATGAAAATCCAACTCTAAACCCAGATCTGTGAAATTAGGCTCACTGTCTATTGAATACACCCTACACCTGTTACATTTTGCCACTGGAATGGGATAAGCATTGTAACTAAATGGATTATGCTGCATTTTACTAGAAACAAATTACCCAATACTACCATTTATGAGTTAAGATTTCCTGTAAGAAAATAGTGTAAGAAAAAAGAGGGATTATTTGATATCTTTGAAGGGTGTTTTATCACACTGTGCAATTGCATGCAATTTAACACCTAAACTGCTTAAAGTGCAAATGATATCAACTAGTCCACCCTAAGGGCCTGGTAATAGTCCTGCCGTTTGTGCTGCTAGAGCTGGTTTTATAAGCACTTCCATTATAATAAGCCTGGTCTTTCAGGATTTTTTTCCACTCAACCATGAAAATGTGCTGTAGTTTACAACTTGGCATAGGAGATTTTAGCTTAACAGCTCCTATTTTTCTTCCAGCTATTTTGTCCCAAAAGAAGTCAGCTGGCCATCTCTCCAGCTTGTAAAGAAAAAAGAAAAATAATTTATGCTGTCAATCATAGAAAATGAGTTTCAGATTAATAGTTAATTCATCAAAAATGTTTTCTAATTTCACTGGTGCTAGTTTTTGACCCATCTCTACAAGAGAATCCTAAAAATGCTGGGGGAACAGTAATCATTCCTTCTCAAAGTAACTCCTGGCTGGCAAGTTTTTCTCAGTCTACATAGGCTAGAAGTATAATAGGGAAATGAAAACATGTTTTAAAAAATGGTCAGATAAATCTCAAAAGGGTTATTATGGATAGGAGCAGAAGACATTATTAGTTTATCTACTGATTTGCTTCCTTGAAACACACACACACACACACACACACACACACACACACACACACAAACATTGAGAGAGAAAGTGGGAGAGAGAGCTAGAAAACAGTACTTATAGCCTTAGACCATTGAAACTATGGTGTTCTTACGCAGATGTTCCCATTTTTCTGACTTTTCTCATTCCTATGGATAAAGGGCACTCTCTCAAGAGCCTTTCTGAAGAAATCCTCACAGGCATGAATTTTTTACCTGTAATCTCTAGTTTGCATAGAGAAAAATATGAAAGATATATATCAAGTTATTTTTTCTTTTCTTCATGACTAAAGCGTAACCACACATGTAGTAGCTCAACCCTGTGGCTGCAAATGAAGAACTCTCACAACTGGTATATCAGCTCCCCTCATGTCTACTTACGGACTCCATTTACTCCATTTAGTATTACCTTACCCATCTGCATTCTAAAGCCTCTTTTCTCAACCCTCTGTAATTTTAAAGGAAAATGCTTACATTTATTTCAAATACTATACACAAACATATTTATAGATTTAATGCATTCAGAATTTTAATTCATATATGCAATGAAATATGGATCTGGGTTCATTTTCTCCAAACAATTGCTAATTCTTCCCAAACAATTTATTGAAAAAAGCCTTACTTTCTCTACAGATTCAAAATTCTACCTACCTATTTACTTAGACCAATCAATGTATCCTTTGCAAAGTCTTGGGGTGATACACACACACACACACACAAGTTGTGTATTATGTATACAAATAAATGTGTAGACATTATATCTTTGCTCGCACAGACATTCTAGCTAATTTAACTCAGTATAAATAAAAATGTATTGCATTTTACGTTTATTTTGTATCCTTCAACTTTGCAGAACTTGCTTTTGTAGAGTCTATAACATATTCTAAGTAAATTTTATATCTTTCATATCAACAGAAAAATTAGTGTATTTTAATATTTCCTGGTAATTATTCTACTTTTTGCTTTGTCTTAATCTTATTGCATTAATGGAACCTCTGGGGATGTTAAATAATAGTGATAGTAGTGAATATTTTGTCTCAATGTCAACCTAAAAGAAACATATGTAGTATTTCAAAGTTTAATATGAGTTCAGATATTTGATGTTTTGATAAATATTTTATAACATTTAGGGTGTACTTACTATTCCTATTTTGACTATAAGGCAGAATTTATCTGGAATTACTTTATCAGAATTGCCATAAGGCAAAATTTGTCTTGATTTAGGAGAAATGACTGAATTTTGCCACCTGCGTGTTGGGATCATTTTTATTAAATCATGTGCTTTTTGCCATCAGTTTACTGATAATAGCTAATGCTTACATATTTTTCACCATGTGCCAGGCCTAATTAAACATTTTATTTGTATTAATTTATTGAGGTACTCCATATCATTATCTTCAACTTTGAAATGAGGAAGCTGGTCACACAGAGGTCACACAGCTTTGAGTGCCCTAATGGGATTCACAGCCAGCAGCCTAGTTCCAGAGCCTACAGTAAGCACCACCATAAATACCACCTCTATAATGTTCACCTATTTCTAAAGTTTAGCAATGTTTGGATTCCTGGGATAAACTATGCTTTATCATTATATATTAATCTTTTAACTCAGCACAGAATATAATTCTATGGTTTACATTATTAGTTCTGTATAAATAAATGCGATTAGCCTATAGAATTTTGTATGAAAATGAAATGTATGAGATTCTACCATTAATGATATCTTACTTCCTAATAAGATGAATTCAGAATCTCTCCATCTTTTTTGATGCTCAGAAATCATTGAAATAATATAGGACATACTGGTTCTTTGGAAATTAAATATAATCCACATATGAAATTATTTTGGTCTGCCAGCTTTTCTAGTGGTATATCTTTGATAATATTTTAAATTTCTCCCACAGTTATCATTCTATTCAAATTTATAGACACGTGTTTGTAAATATTTTCTTTCAATACTTATATTTATCATAATTATGATCATTTTCTCATTTCTAGTATTGTAAATCCCTTTTTTTTCTTTTCTCTCTTATCTTTCTCTCTCTGCCCCCGTGTGTGTGCATGGTGTGTGTGTGTTGGGGAGTACAATTAAGATTTTGATTTCAGTCTTTTATCCCCACAGCCTGGCCAACTCCTACACTCATTCATCAACACTTCTCTGAGAAGCCTTCACTCACCTCCCAAGGAAGGCAAACTTGTCTCACCTTTGTGCCTGTGTTACCTGTGTGTGTGGCACTTATGTCTTTTATAGCATTTACTACAATTATTTGTTTGCCCTTCTCTCTTTTTAATACACTAAGAGCTCTTGAAGGCAGGGAAACCATCATAATAATTTCTATGTCTTCAGGCCGTATATACTTGCTCAATAATTACTTCAGGCATGCCTAATGAAGAAAGGCTAAGAAGTATTTGCACAGTGATGCTAGTTCCAAAGTATTAAAGATCAGATTACCTCAAATGTATTACATTGATTCAGAATGCAGTGCATATGAATAAACTTAACAACTATGAGCCCTCCAGCTTAAAATTGATAACCATCACAGCACCTTATAGTTCATTATGTAACATTATTTATCTGTCAAACAATGCTAACATAGCAGTTGAAGTCTCTTTTATTCAGGGATGCTCTCCAATTGTGGTTGGTGTTAAATGTGGCATTATTACTTTTAGGTAAACTAGATGCTATAATTTAATCAAAGACAGAAGAATAACAGGCAGTTTGTCAAAAAATAAATAATTTTTTTATATTGTAACATTGCTTTGTCATTTTCTAGGTCACGGGGACAAGCAGTTAAAACAGGCAAAAGTCCTGTGTGCCCTCAGGGATCTTGGATGCTACCAGAGACCACATTAAATAGGTAATTGGAATAAAAGGGGTAAAATGTACTTTGATAATTAATTAAAAAGCCTTACTAAATATGTATTTTGTTCAAGATTTTGTGCAAAAAGAAATAAAAGAAGAAACAGTGCCTTTCTGCAAGGAGCTCATGCTGTAATAATGGGACATACATATACAAAGAAAATTAAAACAAAATAGAGATATTCACAGAGTTGAAAGGTAACACAGAGAAGTCAGACAGCATATCAGTAATGTGCTATTCTTTATAGTTAAATATCTTGGTTTATAGCCAAAATAAGCTATAAAATTCAGCAAATTTAAGGTGGGCCATTTAGGGAAAAAATGGGAGAAAGTAAAATTATTATCATATATGAGGCTTAAGAACAGATAACATGACAGAAAAATAATTGTAAAGGACTCTTGATAATAAATGAAAAAAAAAAAAGAGATTGGAACCAGTATAGCAAGCTAAAATCAGGGAATAGGCAGATCTACAGAAGAAAAATGGTCACAATCAATGTTTTCTGATTGTGGGAAAAGAATTTACACCAAGAGGCTGAACTTTAGGGAACACATCCACCAAAATATATACAATTGTGACCATTATATAAAAAATTGAGCATTATATCTGAAGCAATTTCAGTATTTGTAATGAGAAAGAGCCATGTCCTACCTGACTACTGCAAGTCTAAGAAGCTTGTGATAGTATATGATATTAACTTGTTTAATGAAAAATTCCACACAAACTGGAGGTAATGCTTGATATGTTACAAAAATAGCTGCCTTTTATAAAGTATTCATGTCTTTCTCTGTCTTTATTCCCTTCCCACTGTTTACCCATTATCTCAGTCCTTTCCTTCCTTTTTTCCTGTAATTCAGGATCTTTCTTTTTCTCAGTGACAAGTGTTCCTCTTGCCTTCTGAAAAGAAGTAAGAGTTCAGCTTTCCAGGGCTCTGGATAATGAACTAGAATCCCAGGAAATGATTTAAAAAGAGAAGAATGAGCCTGCTCACCATCGCCTATGGTGAGCTGGCTCAGACATAGAAGAGAATGGCATGCATGAGAAGGGAGGCAGGGAGGGACAAGCTCTCTTGGCCTCAGTTTCCTCATGTGTAAAATAAAGACCTCAGATATATCATCCTGACAACAACTGATGCATGATCCCATAAAGACTTTGTACCAGCTCATGCTAGTTCCATGCTATATACCCAGAAAATTGCCAGTTCTTTCTCTTGCATAACTTATTTTTTGAAACCCTCCTAAGAAGTCTCAAGAATGGAGGAGTATCGTTTTAAATAAACTAATTATAGAAGTGAGGGTAATCAGTGAAGCCTTCAGTCTGTTACCTTAGGGCCTACAGTGATTCTACAAGGAATGAGGACCAGAGGAAGATCAAGACCTAACCCATCTGTACCTACTCTTTCCTGGACCAAATAATTTTGAGTTTCTCAGGCTAAAAGGCTGTAAACAGGAATCGAAGGCCTGACAAGTTTCCATACATGTAAATTTGTTGTTTCCAATCTTGAAATAGCTGAATGTTACAGTGCACCTTGATTAATCATGAAGTGTGCCTTAAGTAATTTGTTGCAAGCCGGACACAGTGGCTCATGCCTGTAATCCCAGCACTTTGGGAGGCCAAGGCAGGTGGATCACCTAAGGTCAGGAGTTCTAGACCAGCCTGGCTGACATGGTGAAACCTCATCTCTCCTGATAATACAAAAATTAGCTGGGCGTGGTGGCATCCGCCTGTAATCCCAGCCACTCAGGAGGCAGAGGCACAACAGTCACTTGAACACGGGAGGTGGAGGTTTCTGTGAGCTGAGATCGCACCACTGTACTCCAACCTGGCCAACAGAGTGCAACTGTGTCTCAAAAAAAGAAAGAAAAAAAAGAAATGTTTACAAATAAATTACCAAATTTTACAAATAAATATGTTTTAAGTAAATCAGAGCAGACTCAAGGTTACCTAACTACAATGTCACTCTCATAATCTGTATCTCAAATTTTTTCTGGAATGAGAAAGATGAAATTAGAGCAAAACATGCAGAAAATTAAGCATGAGTTATCCATGTAAACGTCACCTTTTGTGTCTGTTATAGGAAAGATATTGTTGAGAATTCATGCATTTAATGGTTAATTTAATCAATAAGCAACCATTGAGATGGGAACGTGTGTGTGGTGAATAGAAAGGAGATGATCATAGTAAGGAGATGGTGGATGTGAGGGAGCACCTTGGAGTAAGAAAGACGTGCTTTGATTAGCCTATTATATATAGGATGGAGTCTTGCAGGGAGGCTCAAGCTTTCCCTCTGTGCTATAAGTTGATTTATTTCTCCACCCTTATCAACTAAATTTTCTTGAGACAGTCTATTCTGTGATGTATTGCAATGTTTCCCAACCACAGCCACACATTAATACCACTGAGGGAACCATTAAAATACCTCCACACCTGGGCCCCATGTCCAACAGTCCTGTTTCAATTGGTTCCCACATTAATCCAGTGGTTCTCAAACTTTAGCATGCTTCAAAATCACCTGGTTAGCTTGCTAGCATGTAGATGTCTAGGCCCCACCTCCAGAATTTTTGATTCAGTCGTCCATGGAGGAGTCTGAGAATTTACATTTGTAACTGTGGCGAATAATGCTGGTCTGGGGACCACATGTCGAGAAATAAAGTATTAAACAGTGTCACAGAAAGTATCCGATAATCATAACACCATAAAAATCTATTAATAACAGCTTCCCAGACTAGTCTTATGAAAATTTTGTTTCAGTATTTGGCATGGATTGGGAAAATTTTTATTTTATTTTGATAATTATCTTCAATTATTCTTCTCAAAGGGCAAGTTTGGGGATCTCTACCATCAAGAGACTTCTGGCAGAAAGTGAAGGACAGTGGGGATGGCCTCTGAGTTTTTTGCATAGTGCTGCTTCATGGACTGAAGCCATGTGGCAAGTTAACATGTGTTATCAGTCTGTTCCCACATGGCAAGGGTCAGGAGAGAATCTTGTTGCACTATAATCTGCTCTCTCTGGCCTCTCCGTCTCCGTGTCTGTCTAACCACTTTGTCTTCTGTTCATGGCTGGGCCTTCTCTATCATGACCCAGCCTTCCAGACTCAGCTGATTTCTCTAGCAATAGCCCTATTTTTTCTTCCTTTTTTCATCACATTTCTCTAATGGATGTTTTATATCATCACAATCACTATCTGCTCTCTACAGATTTTCCTTAGATAAAATAAGTGTTGCTTTCATCCCTGTTAGTTTACACTGTAAACTGTGAATTTTTTTTTTTTTATATTGAAGGTATGAACCCCTTGCAACAGAATACCCTTCCAACACATCGGCATTATTAAATTTTTTATATTGTTAGGTTATTTAAACATGTGTAAATACAAATTAAATTTAAATTCCTTATAACTGTTATCAATTATAACAGAACCATAAAATTATAAATTAAAGCGGGAAACCAATAAATTATAAATTAATAATATAAATGTAATATTCTATATATATTTCAGATATATTTAGATATAATAAAATAATATAACATGATACATGCTTCTGTATCTAATTTGCTTCTCTATTTTGATATCAATAACACTTATACCTTTCTATAAAGTCCAGTTTTAGAAAATATATGAATAATATCAGCTCTTCGAATTCTGGTTCATGATAATCAGACCTCGTGCTTAACCTAAAGCCTTTGAGAAAGCAATCTTAAAATGCCAACGTTAATTAAATGTCCCTTGAGAACTCTCTAAATTTGTCTTCTTTGCTTAAAGATAAATTTAGTTCCACTGTATTGTCGAAATCTGTGTTAAATGCATATGTGATCTAATTAGTGCCACAAGAAGAAAAAGAAAAGTTCTTCACAAGGTATTTAGATTTAGTATTACTGTTAATGATTGATGTGACAAAGACAGAATCTGTACAACGCAGCACACAAAGTGAATATGAAATGACCTGCTACTGCCTTGCTTCTTTCTAGTGCAGGTGCCTATACCCTAAAGTGCCTGGTCATACTGTAACTCCATCTAATGTCTCCCCATTAGGTACCGTGAAACTATCAAGAGTACATCATGTACTGATGAAGATGACATCTGTTCTTCATTTCCTAAAATATATATGCATATATATTTTACATTTTAAAACACAGAATTATGAACTTCATTGTGAATTCATGGATCCCAAGACTATATCTATGAACCCAAGCACTGCACAGAAGGCAGTTTGAGAGAACCACTTTAGAATAATGGTTCTTATTGGGGTAGACAAAAGAGTTGCTTGGTCCCTAGGGCAGTGGATCAGAACAACTTGAAACCTTTCTAAACTATACATTTCCTGCTTGAGATTCTAACACAGGAAACTGCTTTGATGAATTTCCTGCCGTGGTAATACATTGTTGCTGATGAGACTTTTGTTTTGTAACATATGATATAACATAGTGATTCTAAACATAACAGTGTTTCTAAAGCTCCCTTCTCTTTTGTAACATATACATTAGTTACATGTGTTACAAGATAAAAGGAGTTTTGGAATCACTATGTTCAAAAACCACCAAAAATGTCTTCAACATCAAAATTAGATGTTTTTCCTCAGTTGCCATCTTTTACTTCTCAGATCCCTGTGACATTTATCATCTTTCCTAAAGTTCTTTCTTCTCTACAATTCTTGAGAACTTATTTTATTGACTACCCATCTACTCAAGTGAATACTCCTAATTTTTTCCCACTGACTCCTCTTCATCTTCTTGTCCTTAAATATATGTGTCCTACAAAGTTATCTTTCTTTTATAGATTTTCATTCTTTTTTTGTTTTTTGTTTTTGAGATAGAGTCTCACTCTGTCACCCAGGCTGGAGTGCAATGGCGTGATCTCGGCTCATTGCAAGCTCTGCCTCCCGGGTTCATGCCATTCTCCTGCCTCAGCCTCCCGAGTAGCTGGGACTACAGGTACCTGCCACCTGACACCTGGCTAATTTTTTTTGTATTTTTAGTAGAGACGGGTTCCACCATCTTAGTCAGGATGGTCTTGATCTCCTGACCTCATGATCCTCCCACCTCAGCCTCCCAAAGTGCTGGGTTTACAGGACTGAGCCACTATGCCCAGCCTAGATTTTCATTCTTAACAGCCATTCCCACTGCCATAAAATATTCAGGAAACTACTTTTAATCTTTCAAATTATTGGACAAATAAATTAAGAGTTTCAAGGATTAAATCAAAGAGTATATCAAATATGAATTTAAATAATCTAACATCTCATTAGTGTACTATGATTAAAAAATGAGTCAACCCTTTCAAAAGGTAGCAAAACATTGGGAAGATGAATTCAAATTATAACCAGAAATTTCAGTCCACACCTATCTTAGCACAGTGAAAAGTTCCATTAAGGGCAAATGGCATAAAATGATTCTTTACATAATGTCGTACCTGACTGTATTAGTCCACTCTCACACTGCTGATAAAGACATACCTGAGGCTGGGTAATTTGTAAAGAAAAAGAGGCATAATGGACTCCCAAATCCACTTGGATGGGAAGGCCTCACGATCATGGCGAAAGATGAAATACACATCTTACATGGCGGCAGACAACAGAGAGACAGCCAAGCGCAAGAGAAAATGCCTTATAAAATTATCAGATCTCATGAGACTTACTCACTGCCATGAGAACAGTATGGGGGAAACCACCCCCATGATTCAACTCCCCCCGGGTCCTTTCCGAAACAATTGATGATTATGGGAGCTACAATTCAAGATAAGCTTTGGGTGGGGACACAACCAAACCATATCATTCAGCCCCTGGCCCCTCCTAAATCTCACGTCCTCACATTTCAAAACTAATCATGCCCTCCCAACAGTCCCCCAAAGGTTTAACTCATTTCAGCATTAACTCAAAAGTCCACAAAACAAAGTCTAATCTGAGACAAGGCAAGTCCCTTTCACCTATGCCCTTATAAAATCAAAAGCAAATTAGTTACTTCCTAGATACAGTGGGGATGCAGGCATTGGATAAATACACTCATTCCATGTGGGAGAAATTGGCCAAAATGAAGGGGCTAAAGGCCCCATGCAAATCCAAAATCCAGTGGGGCAGTCAAATCTTAAGCTCCGAAATGATCTCCTTTGACTCTCTGTCTCATGTCCAGGTCACCCTGATGCAAGAGGTGGGTTCCCATGGTCTTGAGCAGCTCCCCTGCTGTGTCTTTGCAGGGTACTGCGTCCCTCCCGCTGCTTTCACGGGCTGGAGTTGAGTGTCCGTGGCTTTTCCAGGCACGCAGTAAAAGCTGTCAGTGGATCTACCATTCTGGGGTCTAGAAGACAGTGGTGCTCTTCTCACAGCTCCACTAGGCAGTGCCCCAGTGAGGACTTTCTGTGGGGCTTCATCCCACATTTCCCTTTCACATTGCCCTAGCAGAGCTTCTCCATGAGGGCTCTGCCCCTGCAGCAGACCTTCGTCTGGGCGCACAGGTATTTCCATACACCCTCTGAAATATAGGCAGAAGTTCCAAAACCTCAGTTATTGAATTCTGTGCACCCACGTGCTCAACACCACGTGGAAGCTGCCAAGGCTTGGGGCTTGCACCTTCTGAAACCACAGCCTGAGCTTTACCTTGGCCTCTTTAGCCATGGCCAGAGCGGCTGGGACACAAGGCGCCAAGTCCCTAGGCTACACGGAGCAGGGGGACTCTGGGCCCAACCCATGAAACCATTTTTTCCCCCGAGGCCTCTCAGCCTGAGATGGAACGGGCTGCTGAGAAGGTCTCTGACACACTCTGGAGACATTTTCCCCATTGTCTTGGCAATTAACATTTGGCTCCCCATTACTTATGCAAATTCCTACAGCTTGCTTGAATTTCTTCTCCGAAAATGGGTTTTTCTTTTCTATTGCATCATCAGTCAGCAAATTTTATGAACTTTTATGCTCTGTTTCCCTTTTAAAACCTAATGCTTTCAATAGTACCCAAGTCACCTCTTAAATGCTTGGCTGCCTAGAAATTTCTTTTGCCAAATACCGTAAATCATCACCCTCAAGTTTAAAGTTCCACAAACCTCTAGAGCAGAAGAAAAATGCTACCAGTCTCTTCACTAAAACATAGCAAGAGTCACCTTTATTCCAGTTCCCAACAAGTTCCTTATCTCCATTTGAGACCACGTCAGCCTGGACTTTATTGTCCATATCACTATCAACATTTTGACCAAAGCCATTCGACAAGTCTCTAGGAAGTTCCAAACTTTCCCACGTTTTCCTGTTTTCTTCTGAGCCCTCCAAACTGTTCCAGCCTCTGCCTGTTACCCAGTTCCATAGCTGCCTCCACATTTTCAGCACCACACCACTCTACTGGTACCAGTTTATTGTATTAGTCCATTTTTATGCTGCTGATAAAGACATACATGAGACTGGGTAATTTATAAAGAAAAGAGGTTTAATGGACTCACAGTTTCATGTGGCTGGGGAGGCCTCACAATCATGGCAGAAGGGATAAAGCACATCTTACATGACAGCAGATAAAAGAGAGAGTGAGAGCCAAGTGAAAGAGGAAACCCCTTGTAAAACCATCAGATCTCATGAGATGTATTCACTACCACGAGAACAGTATGGGGGAACCACCCCCATGATTCAATTATCTCCCACTGGATTCCTCCCGCAACATGTGGGAATTATGGGAGCTACAATTCAAAATGAGATTTGGGTGGGGACGCAGCCAAACCATATCACTGATTAACTCAATATAGAACTTAAAGTACTATAAAGTCATATTTAAAAAAAAATAATGCAATGGTTAGTCAGAAAACAAGTATTTTGGAAAACAAATTCTGGTTTTAAATATGTTCTTAATTAACAGTATTTGATATACACACACACACTCATGCACACATGCACACATGCACTAATATGCATGCAAAAAGATTTGGATAAGGATAAAGACAAGAATAGATAGACAAGAAGGTATTTTCCCAGAGGATTTTCTGGCCTGATTGCAACTGAGGAGGACTTTGTATTGTATATATATAGAAGGAAGAAAAAATGACTTAAAAAATCCTTGATATTTCAGTTTCCCTGGAGGAATATAGAAATGTATATTAGATATACGCAGAAGAATTATAAAAATTGTACTGTGATTTTTAAGAGATAACACTTGAGAAAGGGTCTGTAATACCTGTACATTAATGAAATTTTTGCACTTTGTCTTGGCTTTTAAAAATTGTTATGGCTACATAATAGCTGTACAATTTATAGAGTACATGTAATATTTTGATACAAGTATCCAATGTACAGTGATCAAATCGGGGTAATTGGGATATGTATAACCTCAATCATTCATTTCTTTATTTGGGAAATATACCAAATCCACTCCTGTAGCTATTTTGAAATGTACAATAAATTATTGATACTTATGGTTGTGTTATTGTGCTGCCAAACAGTAGATCTTATTCCTACTGCCTAATTGGTTTTTTTTTTTTTTTTTTTTTTTTTTTTTTGTACTCATTAACCATCTTATCTTCATGCAACCCCTCCCCACTATCCTTCCCAGCCTTTGGTAACCATCAGTCTATTCTCTACCTCCATGAGACCATTTCTCTTTTTGCTCCCACATAGGAGTGAGAACATGCAAAATTTGCCTTTCTTTGCCTAGCTTATTTTAGTTAACATAACGTCCTCCAGTTCCATTCATGTTGTTGCAAATGATAGGATTTAATTCATTTTTACGGCTGAATAATATTACGTTTTGTGTATGTGCCACATTTCCTTTATCCATTCACCTATTTATTGATTGACACTTAGGTTGATTTCATGTCTTGGCTGTTGTAAATAGTGCTGCAATAAACGTGGAAGTACACATATTTCTCTGACATACTGATTTTCTTTCTTTTGGATATATACCCAAGAGTAGGACTGCTGGATCATGTGATAGTTCTATTTTTAGTTTTTTTTTTTTTTTTTTTTTGGTGGGGGGGGAAACTTCATACGTTTTTTCATAGTGGCTATACTAACTTATATTCCCACCATAAGTTTACCTTGGTGCCCCTTTCTCTGCATCTTCATTAGCATTTGTTGTTTCTTTTTTTGATAAAAGCCATGGCTATTTGTATGTATTCTTCTGAGAATGTCTGTTCAAGACTTTTGCTCATTTTTAAATCAGATATTTGTTTTCCTGCTATTGAGTTGTTTGAGTTCCTTATATATTTTGGTTATTAATCCCCTGTCAGTTAAATAGTTTGCTAATATTTTCTCCCATTCTGCAAGTTGTCTCCTCGCTTCATTTATTGTTTCTAAGTTTGTGTGTGTGTGTGTGTGTGTATTTGCTTTTGCTGCACTGAAGACTTTTAGCTTGATGTGAACTCATTTGTCCATTTCTTACTTTGGATGCCTGTGCTTTTGAGGTGTTACTCTAGAAACATTTGCCCAGACCAATGCCTTGAATATTTCCCCAGTGTTTTCCTCTAGTTGTTTTAGATCTTATCTTTAAGGTTTCAACCTTATCTTTTAGTTTTAGATCTTATCTTTAAGTCTTTAATTCATTTTTATTTGATTTTTGTACATGGTGAGGGATAAGGGTCTAGTTCCACGGGCTTTTATGCAAACTGACTTCTCTGGACTTTAGTGTTCTTATTAATAAAATGCAGTGTTTTGGTTAGATCGTACTATTAGTCAGGTTAGGCTATGTATGCTGTAGTGATAATCTAACTCCTAAATATCCTAACACAACAAATGTTCACATCTTGCATATGTCTAATACTGGTCTGCAAATGTTCTGCTACATTTAGTCAGTCAGTGACCCAGATATGGAAAGCCTTGTTGTATTGAGATACCAGCATCTCAGTAACATGCTTCAAGGGTCACAATGATAGAAAAAAGATACTGATCAAGGGGCTCATAGCTTTTCACTTCCTTGGCCAGAATATGACATACATCCCTCCAACCATAGTCAATTGGTCAGAACTGTTCTCATGGTCCCAACTCATTGCAATGGTATATGAGAAATTTAAAGGTGCATGTATAATATTATGTGACCATTTCTATATCTGCCACAATCTCGAATTTCTCAACAAGGATTGTAAAATTTGTGATTCTTTAGTTATAAAGTCTGGCATTTACTGACTACCTCCTACTTATCAGGCGATTTACATACGTTAAAACTTACTACCTAGAATGATCTACTAAAATAGCCAGTGTTTTCCCAGTTTCATAGATGAAAAATGGGTTTAGAGAAAACCATATTCCCAGCAATTATTGGAGTTGACCTCTGAATCCAGGGCTATTTAACCCAAATAACTTTGTTTCTCCATGTTTTACTGTCTTTCATAAGTACGATATAATGAAAATGGTTTTCAAAAGCTTATGCTTTAGCATAAGTAGGAAAACAAATCTGAAATGTGTTTTTAATTTTGTTAAAATGCCGAAAGGAAATTGTATGTTTTCCTGTAAAAAGACTGCAGGTTATCTAAAATACAACCTCTCTTTACTTTTGATTGAAATTAAATAAAATCACATGATGACAATGATTATCTGATGCTTATTAAAAACTCTAATAGCCTATTACTTGTTTTTGCTGAAAAAATTATAAATTATTATATAAACTGAGTGAAAATTACATAAAGATATAAGTTGGGTGTTATTGGGATAAACTGAATAAGCATGAAGAGTTTTATAGTTCCGGGATTCCCAAATTGCATGAAACACAGTGTTGGTCCATATTTGCATCTTCTTTGTTCTTGAGGATTAAATATGATCGCGTTAGCTCTCCTAATGTTTTGTTTATATGGCACCAACTCGGCAGTTATTTGAAAGCCCCAGGTGACTGAATGAAATTTTCCCTTTGCATTTGAAGTTTTCACATCAATTAATGCAATAAGAAAGTCATTGATTTAATTAATAATCACGGAAAATTCTTCTGCCTTGCCACCTCTAAATTTATCCTCAGTTAAAGAAGTGGTTTCATTTATTTATTTAACTATATTCATTGAGTACCTACTGTATGCTCACCACCACGCTAGGATTAGGGTTTCAAAGATGAATACATCAGTGGCCTTGCTTTTAAAGGGCTCAAGATATCATGAGTAAAAATATTTTAGCATTTGCTTCAGTTTATTTATTTCCCCTTAACTGAGCCCCAAACCATTCTCTTTCTAGTAATTTACTTTGCCTATTTCTTAATATAACTAAGATTTTCATTATTTTATTAAAACATTTGTGCACGTATTCTCTAAATGGCACCTGTTTTCAAAATACTTAGGAATATTAATTAGCTTGTTTTTCAGCACAAAGGAGAAAATCATGTTTTAAAAATGCAATTACCTTCTATCAGTTGAAATAATAGGATTTATTTTACATATATGTTTTTCAATGGTATACAAACAAATGCTAGAAACAAAATATAAGTAGTTTTTTTTGGCTGATATTATTTTTTAGGATCTCAATATTTTGAAGAAATGAGTTCCTGACATCTAAAATGTATCAATATGTACTGATTTTCATTTGATGCAAGCTTCTAAAAACAACCAATTTTCTGGAGCAGAATTAATATAAAAGGAAAATTTTAGAGACTATCTTTTTCATCTTTTCATTTTTAGTTAATTAATTATTCTTAGTTTGCTTCTGAGAATTGGAAATGCCTTTTGGTATTTTCAGATGTAGAAAAAATGTAGAGTTAATCCATAAATGCCCTCTTGTGACAGTCTCCAAAAATGCAACTGCCTTTTCCTTCATTTACTACACTTTTCCTTTTTTTCTAAAACAATTTCATATATCCAAAGTGTAACAGTTTTGATTTTAAAAATCAGTTTCATATCTTATCTGATGAAACGAATTCATGTATTTTTAATAAGCTATGAGTGCATTGCAATTTAGGCAGAAAAACATGTGACAATAATATTTCTTGTGGCCTAGGAAAGACTTTCCTTCTACTGCCACTGGTCTCCACTTTGGTGGAGTAAGTACATGGTGGAGTACATGGTGAGGGAGTTTCTAGATGTGAAAAGATTCTTTTTCAACCTTTTCTTGAAAACTTCCAGGGTTATAGAACATTTCCCAGTGAGATAGTTAAATATAATAAACACATTGAATTAGCCCTAGTCATCCTTTCACAATTATTGATAATTTTAATAAATTATCTCAATTATATTGTATAATCATCTTTGGAGTTCCTGGAAGCAAATGTTATTATTTACATTTTAAAATAAAACAAACAATTACTAAAGCAGTTCACTGACTTGCCCAGAGTAAAAAGTGAGTGCATCACTGTATGATCCATGGGCCAACACTGACTTTCTATGGGTTTTAAACATACGTGTATTCAGAAGGCGGATGACAGCAAAGCTTTTCAAAGGGCACTTGGTGTATATTTCTTAAAGTTTATTTCTGAACCTTTGCTTTATGCCAAGAATGTCTAACTTTCTCTGGTTTTAGAACACAAAAAGAATGTTGAAGACTGTTTTCTTTTCAAGATTTAGGTTAAAACAGCTTTCCATGAAGAAATAAATCACAATTTTTTTCTTAAGAAGATGTTGTAATATAGAACTTTGAAAATAGCCAGACCTATATTTGGACAAGTAGTTACTAGATTTAAAAATTACACACACACACACACACACACACACACACACACATCAATTTCTTTTTCTGAAAAATGAGACCAAAAGTAACCTACTTATAGGGCTTTAGTGAGATCTACATGATATTTACATAGCCCTTGCCCTTAGTAGAAGATTAACACTATATAGCCATTACTATTTGTAAAAAGTTTATGGCCGGGCGCGATGGCTCACGCCCCTAATCCCAGCACTTTGAAAGACCGAGGTGGGCGAATCGTGATGTCAGGAGTTCGAGACCAGCCTGACCAATGTGGTAAAACTGCCCCCTCTGCTAAAAATACAAAAAATTAGCTGGGCATGGTGGCACGTACTTGTAATCCCAGCTACTCGGGAGGCTGAGGCAGGAGAATCGCTTGAACCCAGGAGGTGGAGGTTGCAGTGAGCCAAGGTCACGCCACTGCACTCCAGCCTGGGCGATAGAGCAAGACTCCATTTGAAAAAAAAAAAAAAAAAAGTTTAAATTTGTGATATGGACTCCAAAAAAAAAAATGCAATCTAAGTTCATTCTGTGGCGAAGATGGCCACACATCAATAAGTATTCATTACTTCATCACTTTCTGTCTCTCAGATTTTCAAATACTATAATTATATAGACATGCTTAATGTTTAGAGCACATGAAAATAAAAAAGATCAATAATGTGAATACTATTTATACTTATTTTGTTAACTTAAATAATTTGTTTGAACCTAATTTGCTTGATAATAAAACCTGCCAGTAAGTAACAGAGTTCCATAATTTTTTCCTGTGACTGATAGAATCTTTAGGTTACAAAGTCTTACCATAACCAACAGAGGGTGAAAGAGGTGTAGAGAATACAAATCAGTGATCTATGATAGAACTCAGAGACATCCTGTAATCCCAGCTACTCAGGAGGCTGAGGCAGAAGAATCGCTTGAACCCAGGAGGCGGAGGTTGCAGTGAGCCTAGATCACGCTATTGCACTCCAGCCTCGGCGACACAGTGAGACTCCGTCTCCAAAAAAAACAAAAAACCAAAAAACAAAGCCTCAGAAACATCCTACACAAAGAAAGACTGTGGAGAAAGCAGGAAACAGGGATGTTTGCCATTGTTACATTCAGGATGGAAATCTTGGGAGCAACAGAACCTGAATTTCCCACCGTTTTTGAAATGGACACAATATATTTTGGAGAGCTACAAATGAAATCAGATTTTCTCTTTTAGGAGCCCTGAAAAATAATCGTGACATTAGTTTCACAATCACAAATGAATTACAAACCAGAGTTCAGGATGATATCAAAAACTGAATATCAATTATGACATTTGAAAAGGTTCCCCTATCCCAAGTGTAGCATTTGATGTCCCCCTTTCCCTCACCTTCCTACTTTATTACCTTTTTTGTACATTTTACTTCCTAAACATACCTTGAATCTTCCCATTTATCTCCATGTTTGCCAATACTACCCTATTAAATACAGCATCACCTTCCATGTGGATTACTGAAAGAGCCTCCAAATTAGTATTTCTGAATCCACTCTGTTCCCTGCTACTACCATTTCTCTCCCAGCACCACCACCACCAAACACACACTCTGAGTTCTGTCTTCAAACTACAGTCAGGGTTATATTTTGAAAACACAAATATAATGAAATAAAACACGACTTTGGAACCTTCAATGATTTTTCATCACACGTAGGATAAAGCACCTAATCCTAACTGCCTAAATTATCTACCTGAACTTCCATGTCTCCTTCTCCAATCCTGTGTCTATCTACTCTTCCCAGCAAATTGTGGCAGACACTGGCCTTTGTCTAGTCCCCCAAATACCTTAAATTATTTTCTGTTTCTGGGATTTCCCACATATTTTTCTTCTGCCACCTTTTGCCTAATGTCTATTCAACTGATCCCAGCTCAAACATCACTTCCAGAGAATAGCCCTGCTATCCTCAGAACAAGAATACAACATGTGCTATAAACTAACATACTCCGGTTCATTTCCTCCAAACAACTTACAGTAGTTTATACTTAAATGTTTATTTGATGATCCATTGATAAGTACCTACTGTTGGTCTCATTAGAGTGTACGCTCCTTGAGACTGGATCTACTTGCTCACCACCATAATTCCAGGTCCTAGAACAGTGCCTGACACATAACTGATGCTCAACAATTATTCATTGAATAAATTAACTCCTTTTTTCTTTCTGCTAGAAAAATCATTCTGTGTTTAATCTTTCTTCAGGATAAATATACATCCTGCACAATATTTTTATTCTCCCCCCTTCTTCGTAATTCCAAACTAATCAGCTACACTTGCCAAACAACTAGACTGTCTTAATGCAACGCTGCCACCTGTTGGCCCTTCTCTGCCTCAACATTTCTCTCCATCTCCTTTGTAGGGAATTAGGCCCGTGGTGCACATTCCTCACCTTTCTCCCTTATTTAGTCAAACACGTAACTAAGTCTCTCTTAGATGTACGCACACATCCTTCTAAACTTCCTAGTTATTCTGTTTCAACTTTTGTTCACTCATTCAGGAAACATTCTCCACTGCCTTTCTTTTTCCTCTTTCTCCTTCCTCCCCTTCCTCTCTCTCAGCTTTTTCCTCCTCCTTCTTCTTTTTCATTATAGTATTTCTGTACAAAAAATATATCCAAAGTTCCAGAAATTTGCTTTCCAAATTTTAACTTGGAATTATCTATAAGATAGAACTTTCTAAATGACATTGGGCTTACGAAACCAAGTTGGCATATACTTGTCCCATTAGCTTTCCTGGTAAAACCTAAAATTCTAGGAATTTGTATTCTTATTTTACTGTAATATTGTCTTCTGCATCTGTTTTAGGGATAAAGTTAAACAGATAACTTGAGCAAACATATAATCTCAATGAATTAACACTGTTTTTAAGTAATAGTTGACCATTGTACATATATGGTATCATATTAAGTGAAATAATTTATTGTGAGTTTAAAAACAGGAAAATAAAATAAACAAAATGAATATTTAAAAGGTAAAAAGAAAATATGTTTGTTTTATAATTTTCAATGTAGATTTATTACTTCCTCATCTTAATCATACTGTACTTAATGTTGTAAGTTTGTGATTATAAAATAAAATAATTAACTATATGTAGAAAGAATCTAAAGCAACAGAAAATTTTGAATTATGAGCCATATTTAAGTTACAATCTTGAATAAATCATCTAATCTTTCTGTAATTACATATAAGACTCAAAAAGTTAGATACTAATTCGAGTGGAAACTTACCTATGTAATCTGGAGATTTCACAATTTCATTGAGAAAACTTGATAATGAAGAAAATGTATATTAAATAACTCCTAAATGTCAAAATTAATTGTATTAAAATTATTTTGTATGAGTATTGATTATTTGGCTACTTTAGCATGAGATATTATGTCGTTCTGTATTTCTTGAAACCTTTAATACATAATCAATTGGATATTATTTAAAATTTTACATAGGCTGACAGTTCAATAAAGCAATTACGATCAAAATTACTTTCACATTTAGAACACGAAAACTAAGAAGCGGAATTACATTTTTTTCTAGATGTGTTATACAAAGTTAATTATGTAAGAATTTTTATCAAATTAGTAAATATTTTAACACAAGATGCAGCAAACCTTTCATAAGGAAAACTATCCTACCATTGAATTAAATTCAATTTGTCAAACATTTAATGAGCAATGACTTAATACTATGAAGAATACACAAATGAGGAAGACAAAATCCCCACTCTCCTGGAGCATGAGCAAACCAAGCAGGAAAATTAGACATCTATTTTCAAACCAACAGGAAATGAGGAAAGACACTAATTGTTTTTACAACTATTAATCTTGCAGAAGTAAGAGAACCTATCTTTCAAAATATGATAAACTCTTTTGTGAGGCCATCAGTCTAGCCGTTCCTAATATGTCAAATTTGAAATAATTACTGATTGTTTTGAGTGACATCATTAGAACACTTTTTAAAGTGTTTTAGCATTAGAGTTATAAACAGACTGGGTGCTGTGGCTCATGACTGTAATCCCAGGTCTTTGGAAGGTTGAAGTGGGAGGATCGTTTCAGTCCAGGAGTTCAAGACCAGCCTGGGCAAGATAGTAAGAACCTGTCTCTGTAAAACATTTTTTAACGGTGGCTCACGCCTGTAATCCTAGCACTTTGGGAGGCCGAGGCGGGCGGATCACTAGGCCAGGAGATCGATACCATCCTGGATAACACGGTGAAACCCCGTCTTTACTAAAAATACAAAAAATTAGTCGGGCGAGGTGGTGCACGCCTGTAGTCCCAGCTACTCAGAGGCTGAGGCAGGAGAATGGCGTGAACCCGGGAGGCGGAGTTTGCAGTGAGCCAAGATGGTGCCACTGCACTCCAGCCTGGGTAACAGAGCGAGACTCCGTCTCAAAAAAAAAAAAAAAAAAAAAAAAAAAAAAGCAACAAAAAATAACTTTAAATGAGTGATAAACAATTTGTAAATATGACTAGTAAAATAGTTCTGAAGGTACTCGAACAGTGGATTTACAGCAAATGTATGTTAATCTTGATTAACTGACAAATGAGAAAATGCTATTACGGTAATTTTTCTGCAAATCCAGTTTAGGTCAGGTGTGGTAGCTCACGCCTGTAATCCCACTACTTGGGGAGGTGGAGGCCCGCAGATCACTTACGGCCAGGTGTTTTTGAGACGGAGTCTTGCTCTGTCACCCAGGCTGGAATGCAGTGGCGCGATCTCGGTTCATCGCAAGCTCTGCTACCCGGGTTCAAGCGATTCCTTTGCCTCAGCCTCACAAGTAGCTGGGGGATTACAGGCACGCGCCGCCATGCCCGGCTAATTTTTGTATTTTTAGTAGAGACAGGGTTTCACCATGTTGGCCAGGATGATCTGGATCTCCTGATCTCGTGATCCGCCGACCTCGGCCTCCCAAAGTGCTGGTATTGCAGGCGTGAGCCACCGAGCCCGGCCAAAGGCCAGGAGTTCTATACCAGCCTGGCCAACATGGCAAAACCCAGTCTCTACTAAAAATACAAAAAATTAGCCGGGCGTGGTGGCATGCTCCTGTAATCCCATCTACTCAGGAGGCTAAGACAGGAGAATCGCTTGAACCCAGGAGGCAGAGGCTGCAGTGAGACCAGACCACACCACTGCACTCCAGACTAGGTGACAGAGTGAGACTATCTCAAAAAAAAAAAAAAAAAAAAAAATTAAAAATCTTAAATTCAGTTCTGGCATAACTTGCTTGGAGTATATACTCTTTGTTTATGAAAATATTTGATTTTTGCAAAATAGGGAGCAGTCAACAGAGACAGAGTTCTTGATAAAACTATTTTATTTAGATGCCTAAATATTATTTTTCTATAGTATTATTCAAATTTGATATTGTATATTTTTCCTTTTTTCTTTTGTGAAATGGGGTCTCACTCTGTCTCCCAGGCTGGAGTGCAGTGGCGGGATCACTGCTCACTGTAGCCTCTGCCTCCCGGGTTCAAGCAGTTCTCCCGCCTCAGCCTCCCCAATAGCTGGGATTACAGGTGCACACCACCACACCCAGCTAACTTCTGTATTTTTTTGCAGAGACGGGGTTTCACCATGTTGCCCAGGCAGTTCTCCAACTCCTGAGCTCAAGTGATCGACCCGTCTTGGCCTCCCAAAGTGCTAGGATTACAGGCATGAGCCACCGCGCCCTGCCGATATTTTTCTTTACTACTTTTTTTCCCTCCATAAGAGTGTTTTTGAAGCATAAGAGCTTCTCTCTTACACTGATATGTTAAAAACAAAACAAACAAACAAAAATTCTTGTTGGACTGGCTGAAACATAAGATTCTATAAGTAAAAAGTCCAGTCTGCAGATATGATTAATGCTTTCATAATACTGCTGTGAAACGCGGCTACTTACTAATTTGACCAAAAGTTAAAAAGAGATGACCCAAAATATTCATACTGTGTGTTTGAACAATCTTAGCATCAACTTGGAGAAATTTCTGTCTTCAACAAGTTCTTTTTAAGTCAACCTAAAGAATTACTTAAGATAACTGTTTATAGTTTCAATATGTCTAAATAAAGCATTTTATATACTAATTGTATCCTTAAAAGTGTGTGCTTCATGTGCTGTACTATGTTCTTTTATATCATATGAGTTAAGATTAGAGGGATTGCATTGGGGAGTTATACATGATATAAATGATGAATTGATGGGTGCTGACGAGTTGATGGGTGCAGCACACCAACATGGCATAAGTATACATATGTAACAAACCTGCACGTTATGCACATGTACCCTAGAACTTAAAGTATAATAAAAAAAAAAAATTTTAATACAAAAAAAAAAAAAAAAAAGATTAGAAAACAATATTCCAGGACTAGATCTTTTAAAATACTCTAATTACTAAAATAGTTAGAAATAAGTTAATAAATCATTGCAGCATTATTCACAATAGCCAAGATATGGAATCAACTTCAGCATCTATCAATAAATAAATGGATAAACAAAACGCTGTATATAATCACAATGGAGTACTACTTAGCACTAAAAAAGAAGTCCTGTTATTTGCTACAACATGCATGAAACTAGAGGACATTAAGTGAAATAAGCCAGGAACAGAAAAACCAATACTGCCTGATCCCACATATATGTGGAATCCAAAAAAGTTAACTCATTGCAAGAGAGTAGAATGGTGGTCTCCAGCAACTTGTCCTGGAAGGTGTTAAGGAGATGTTGGTCAGAGGATACAAAATTTCAGTTAGAGAGAATGAAGAAGTTCAAGAGTTCTACTGTACAATATAGTACAATATAGTGACTACAGTTAATTTCAATGTATCATACAGTGTATTCTTGAAAATTACTAAAACAGTAGATAGATGCAGATGTGTTCTCACAACAAAAATTAAGTGAGTTAATACATATGGTAATTAGCTTGATTGAACCATTTCATTATGTGTACTTTTCAAAACATACACAATAAAAATATATAATTTTTATTTGTGAATTTAAAAAGGAAATTATGTAATAACCAGTAACTGTGCATCTATTAATGGAAAAAATCTAATAATATTACAGATATCTTCTAAAACATTATAGCTTGTATATTAATTTAATATCCTTCTCACTTAATTAGGAAATATTATTCCTTTAGAGGGGAAAATAAGTAAGAAAAACAAGACAGGGATCTGTTTTTGCCCAGAAAACAGCAGATCCCAAATCATATCACTATCATTAGTGCTTACATATTTCTAACTCTATTCCCATAATGTATTAGGCCATTTGTTCTTTATTTTGACTTTTTAAAGGTTATCATTTGCATCACATTACACATTTTGTGTTAAATAAATTGCAACAATAATAAATTATATGTCAGGTTAAAATATCTTTCGAGGACACTAACATGATTTAAACAATACAATCTATGAAAATGTGCATGTTTAATATACAACTATTTTAATATAATTTAGTGTTAAAATACATAATAAGTAAAATTTTTATACTTTGTGTAAAATATTACATAAACGTGCCACTCTATTAAATTCAGGAATAGTAATATTCAGATATTTACTTAACATGGTTAATCTCTTGGGGAAGCTGAGTTTTCAGCACATAGTTAATTTGAATTCACGTGCAACTATTGGCCAACTTTTTTGTTCAATTATAGGTCCTTAAAAGTGAAGATAAATATTCAAGAGGCATAAAGGTGAAACTAAAATTATTTAGGTCTTCTCCCAATAATGGCATTTTAAACTGTCCAAATCTCAGAATTCTGAAAGATTTGGGAGGTCATTTAATTCTCTCCGCTATCCCCCACCACTTAGCAAATTCACATTGAATTAAACTGAACTGAAACATTACTCCATAAACAATTAACTCCAAAAGCTAAGCCTGATTAGCTGCTGTTAAATTTTAAATGCTTACATTCATCACTCTTGTCTTCAAAACACTCCATTAATAAGACTACGTATACCATGAATTTAGTGACTATGTAACAAGAAGGAAGGGATAAATTCAAGTATACTCATATATGTAATGGTTATCTATTCAACAAGCATTTATGAAGCATGTATTATTTCATATGTTATCATTTAAAATACCTTTTAATGCTGATTTTTAACGGTATTTACTACATGCTCCTTTATAGTTTTTAAAATACATAGGTTCAAAATAACAATTTTTATCTCATGTATTGGTTATATTTCACATCTAAATTTCAAACAGTGGTTATAGTAAATAGTATTTGTGTATTAAGGACCGAATCTACTTTATAACATTGTGGGTACATAGTTATGAAGCAGCATAATAATTTATATTACCAGAATTGACCTCCTTAGACTCAAATATGTGTGTGTATATGTGTATATATATACATAGAGAGAGAGAGAGAAAGAGAGCACTCTGGCCTTGAGTGTACTTGGCCGTCATAACTTCTGTATTGATAATACCAGCAGAGGAAGACTAGTTAACTTAGTTGTAGGGTATAATATATGCAAACATAATAAATCATTTTTCTCTGATTTTGTATTTCTTTTTTTTTTCATGGTCATGTAGGTACAACAATAGTTTCCTTTGCTCTTAAAATTAAATGTGGATTTTGGAAATCATTATGGGAAAGTAATAAGATAGTTCACTAGGGCAATATTAAATATAAAATATGTGGTTTTATTTATCAAGAGAAGATAACATATTAAGTAGGAGAAAAATATATACATATATAGGTATATGTATGTGTGTATATATACTTGCCAGTTTATAACCTTATTTTCTACATTGATTTTTATAGAGAAACAAAGTCATGATTCTAAGAACTTTGGAATCATTGAAGGCTTTTGGAGGGAGGAATGGACAGCAATAAAACTGTTGAGATCAAAATGATTTAAAATTTGGGGTGATACACACCTCAAGATAATTTCTGATTGAACCAAAATCACAGTAATATATATCATATTATTCATAGTAAGTCTAATCAGTGAATCTCATTATAAAGCTACCCATAATTTAGTGTACTTAAAACATAAATGTGGTGTCATTTAACTGCTGACAAACCAGTTTTATTGACAGAAATAGCATGAGTTAAAAGAAGGATCTTGAAAAGTTTACAGCTTTATTTTTTCAAGCACCACAAACTAATAAGCAAAAACATATGAATTAGATAAAATACTTCATTAAGTTACTTTTATTGGGTAAGTCAATGTGATATGATTACATTTCAGAGACATTTAATTCTTCATCATATAAAATCACATTGATGTTTGGTTATATTTTCTCTTCTGGTGATGTAGCCATTCAAACTATTTTACTCATATCAAAGCAGAGATATTATGAAGTTAAAACTAAAGTCATTTTCATCAAAGCTAATCATAAATTTTATTTTCTTAAGTGTCTCCCAGAGTATTCACATTGTAGGTCTGTAAAGGAGACTCTTAAAAGTACTCTCTGGTCTTGGGTTCTAATTAGAAAGAATCCCATCAAACGTGGGAGCATTGCCGTGATGATAGTCAGGAGAGCAAAAACAAAAACACTCACATTTGGTTCATGGGGCTTTGGATGAACCCATTGAACACTGATATTTTAGGAAGGTTTTTCTTACTGTTGAAAGTATAATTGGCCATTCATTACTTAGATGACCAGCTTCACAGTGGTTTGCACCCATTTGTATAACTTATGTAAATGCATAAATGCTTCCTTTGAAATGACATAAAACCTAAATCACTCCATAAACTAATAAATGATAGTTGCTCGCTATCTTGTACACAGTTGGCTTTTCATTGGTTAAAAAAACGTAGGTGAACATCACAGATGCAAAATGTTTGTTGTTAAGAATGTGTGTTTACAGGTGTGGAATACCCTAAGGATGGGTAGAACTGATACCCTGCTGCAGGTGCAGACTTTAATAAACAGGAACTTGTCTTTCCTCTAATCACTTCTCTCCCTTATCATGCTTTTGGATTATCTCAATTCACATTAAGTATCACTTGTGCATAAAGCATATACAGTGTACTATATTTATTTAGGTATACATGTGACTAGATCTTCTATGAATAAAACCCAAAATGCATTCACATGAGAAAATGGAGTGGTTTAATTTAAATATTTTAGGAGTGCTAGAATACTAATAAACATCTGGAAGAACAGATAAAACTAGATAAATGTTTAGCCTTGTTATGAGTAACACACTAGCATACGATTAGGTTTATAATGGTTGTAATTTAACAAAACTGTTGTATGAAATATTTTGTTTAGCATTCATTAAAAACTGTTAATGCACTTGTGTTTTTCATGGACTAAATTTTTTGCAGCAGACGCACGTTATTAGTATAATACAAATATGCTAAAAAGCAAACAGTTTGGTGTTAAAATGTTTTAAGTAGGATTGTGAAAAGAAATTTTACACCAATCTTTTTTTTTTTTTCATTTTTACAGGGAAATTTTTACCACAAATTCCATATTTTAATGATATTATACCAACTCTATTTTTTAAACTCATTTTGTCACTGTTTTGTAACAGAAACACTGTAAATATTATAGATGTGGTAAACTATTATACTTGTTTTCTTATAAATGAAATGATCTGTGCCAACACTGACAAAATGAATTAATGTGTTACTAAGGCAACAGCCACATTACATGCTTTCTCTTTCACAGTAGGCAGCAGAGCATATGGTTTTCTCTTAATGGAACGCTAGCTTCTCATTAACATACCAGTAGCAGTGTCAGAACTTACAAACCAGCATAACAGGGAGATGGAAAAACTTATAAATTAGACCCTTTCAGTACTATTGAGAAGGAAATGACTGATGTTCTAAGGTACAATATTTAGCTAATACTGTGCCCTTTTCTGCACCTTCTTTCCACAAAAAGAAACTTTTTTCTTATAATAAATATAAATATAAATATTGAAGTGCAAGTAATTTTTACCCTGCTTCTAAGAGTGATTGGCACCCTGATTTTGATAACTCTTCTTAAAAATAATATTTCATTGCCTTTTTGCTCACAGTATGTTTCAAACAGCTGTATTTTCACCATTCTGTTTCAATACAGAGAAGCAGTTGAAATACAAAACTAATTTTCTTATCTTCCTAAAAGAGGAAATCCATAAGGTAAACACAAAACGAACACGTGAAGGAAACCCTTTATTTTCTGAAGGCTAAGGCCGACCACGCCAATAGCAGAAGTGGAGCCGCCAAGAGGTCATGATTGGTAGTGAAGGGAAGAGAGGAATTGTATTTAATCCCCATTTCAGCGCGTGTGGTTTAAATCATATTTAGTCATCTCATAATAATCACCCTGATTTAAATTGATCATCCCATTTTTTTCTTTATTTTTTAAGCTCCTTCTCATTGAGAATTCAGCTGTATTTGAGGAAAGAACATATCAATATCATGTCCTAAAAGACACATTTTAAAAGTTAAACCTATATGTATGACATAGAAATTATACTTACGTATGGATAACAAAACTTCACATTCCATGAATTTCAGAAACTGAAGTAGTTTTACCATCTACATTTTTAATTTTTTTTTTTTTTTTTTTTTTTATGAGATGGAGTCTCTCTCTGTCGTCCAGGCTAGAGTGCAGTGGCGCGATCTCGGCTCACTGCAACCTCCGCCTCCTGGGTTCAAGCAATTCTCTGCCTCAGCCTCCCAATTAGCTGGAATTACAGGTGCTTGCCACCACGCTTGGCTAATTTTTGTATTTTTTTAGTAGAGATAGGATTTCACCATCTTGGCCAGGCTGGTCTTGAACACCTGACCTCATGATCCACCCGTCCTGGCCTTCTAAAGTGCTGGGATTACAGGCGTGAGCAACCGCACCCACCCTATATTTTTACATTTTTATAGCATTTACTTATAATTAAATAATTGAGTGCTACAATAGTGAAATATAAGGTTCTGAAAATGTTGACCTATGTTTCAGGGTTATTGGATAGTAATTGCCAGAAAGGAAACAGATGTATTAATCCTCTGATAGCCAAAAACCTGAGGAGATAACAAAGTGAGTTGGTGGTTCTTTCCAAACACTTTAATGTCTACACTAGTCCAATTCACTGAATGAAAAATTTTACTTCTAAGAGTCTAGTCATTTATAATACTATGCTCTTTCTGTAAACATGTTTGTAGCTGTATCTTTCAGAGCTGCAGATAATGATGAATGACAAGAAGAACTTTTAAAAGAATGTCAGGAATATATCAATAATACAAATATTGTTTGACTCAACCATAAAAACATAAACAAACTTTCTAATCATTATTATCCTGCATAAGTAATCCAATAATATATATATATATATGTAGCATTCTAAAAACTTATTTTCTCTTTGAGGGAGTTCAAAATTTAGCTGAATTGTGAGGATTATTCAATGTGAGCATATCTGTGACTTAGCTCATTTTTTGTGAATACTTGAAGACACAGAACCAGGAATCGATAATGTGTAGAAAGGTATCCAGGTAACATTCCCAGGGGTATCATAAGCCTGATCTCTTAGGAGTTGAACCCCAGTGTTTAAAATTTTGGAACTTACTTATTTTCCTTTCACAAAGACAAAATTATTAATTCTGTTCACAGAAAGTTCTTTCCTTTTCCCTTCCACCATAAAACGTCACAGTATGTTTATTTCATAAATCATTCTCTTTTTCCCCTTGCCTCAAACTTTGCCATTATCTCCAAGACCCCTTTGGAAACTAACTTGAAAACTATTATTGATTCAGGTCCAATGCAAACTATTCACTTAAGGGTATTTCCACACTTTCTGAGTAACAAGCAGCCAGATAACCATGGCCCATGCTGCAGATTTAATTTGAGTATCAACAGATCCAGATTTGGCAAGCATTTTTTTTTTCTTCTTACCAGACTCCGAGAGAGCCACAGGGAATAACTGGCTGCTTGGCATATCCCTTTCCTCCATTTTGGTAGTTTCTCTATAACCCTAACAAAGGTGTGTGAAAAGTCACTGCCTCTCAGTGTGTGTTTCAACACCACTGAATCAGGAACATCTCTGCATACAGGTGTTAAAAGAAGCTTCTACGTCATGTCTAGCATTAAAACTTAAACCGATGGTTGTTATTCAGCGGAAGACAGTATCAGTGTAAAGTGCCACTGATCTGGTCACTATCTCTGGGAGGCTGCCAGAGCTTCTGCATTGGCTTCAGGGTGTCGTCTGTAAAGGAAGCCAATTAAGATCACAAGATAGTGGCTGGTAATAATAAACTTCTAATGATGTTCCTGACTGAAAAGAGGTAATTAAAATGTGTATATGGATGACCCCAGCTTCTGTCAGTTCAGTGTAGCTGTTATGCTGACAACGTCCATGTTTTGTTTAGGAAGAGGGGTTAGTGTTGTCTAAAAACAATGAAAAAAGTAATTTAATAATATAGAAAGAATTGCTTTGGAAACGCACACTAGTTTCAATTTTGTCACATCCCTGATAGCATTTAGCTGACTGCTGTCTCTTGACTGGTCGATATTTTTTTGTTTTGGTTCCTGGCTGTAACTTCTCCTTCCTCCATCTCTATCCTCCTGTTCCCCGGCTCTACACTCCCACCCTCAATCCCCAACCCCAATATGGGCTTTTTGGTTATTACATTTCAGTAGGAGTCATTCTTATCTTCTGCAGGTGCTTCTTGAAATCAAAGAGTTGTTTTGAAAAGAAAGACAATTAATTAGATCGCAAAGGAAGCCAGTCCTCTTATCACCCGATCTGGTCATGGACATAGTGCTTCACACTTTTTCCATTCCCTAACCCCACAGCTCAAAGCTTTCCTGTACACCTGCTCTACTCAGCTCATCAATTTTCTGTGAGCCAGTTAAGTTCCTTTAAGCCTATCCACTGAGAGGTGGTGATAGTTCTCCAAGAAAAAGAGCGAAAAAGAGAAACAGAATGCTCCTCCAGGCCTTTATCTTGATCACACTGTTTGTTTTCACATTGATGTCTGTAATGAAACAAAGAGGATTTAATCGTGTTAAACAAAAGCCTGTTGGTACCCAGAGGAAACTCATTTAACTCTACTTCAAGTCTTGGAGTCTCAGGTTTCTTGTCTTCCTCTCTGCCGATCCACCAGGCTGAGTTTCTTACCTGGGGCTTAAAATTGTGAGGTGTGAAACTCTTCTTTTGTTTTGACAGGTGCTCTTTGCTAAACATCAGCCTAGCCTTGATGGTGATAATACACAGATGGGGGAAAATAACTTCAGAGAAGCAAATGACTGTACTTACCCAACTTTTACCTTTAATAGGTTTTGTTAGCTTCTCTCTTTGGAGTTATTTAGTATAAAGTGGAAAAACAAATTGGGCTGATGGGAAGTGAGTGTGAAAAGATAGTAGTTAAGGAGAAGACCTGGGAACAATCTCCATTGTGGTACCCCAAGAAGGAAAGAAAGGTGAAGGGGATTTGAGCTGCTCTTTCTTCATCAAGGAATGAGTTGGCAGGGCCTGCATCATTGTCTTTTTTTCTAACGGTTTAATAGATTTGGGGGGTACAAGTGCAGTTACATGGATATGGGACATAGTGGTGAGGCTGGGGCTTTTAGTGTAACCATCACCTGAATTGTGCACATTGTACCTATTAAGTAATTATTCTTTCACATCCCCGTCACTCTTTCTTGTTTCCAATATCTGTCATTCCACTATGACAATGTGTATGCATTATTTAACTCCCACTTATAAGTGAGAACATGTAGTATTTGACATTCTGTTTCTGGGTTTTTTCACTTAAGATAATGGCCTCCAGGTTAATCCATGTTGCTTCAAAAGACATGATTTCATTCTTTTTTATGGCTGAGTAGTATTCCATGGCATTATTACGTCTTTCTAGAGGAAGAACAGACTCTCAAATGGCACTCATAACTTGACATTTGACCAAGGAGTCTTCAGACATGATTCTAACTTTAGAATGCCAGACTAGTCATCAAGAGAGTGGGAGACTCCAAACTGATAGAACTTCTCTCTTATCCCCAGAAAAGGGTCTCTTTGGATAGAGAGAGAAGTCTTGAGGCCCCTCTCATTGGCTTGAAACCATCCTGATGTGTTCCTCTGCTGACTGCTCCTTTGCAGTGTTTCCAAAACAGCCTTCCTGCATTTATTGAAACCACTGGTGTCCTTTATTCAATCTCTACCTGCTGTTACCTTTCTCTCTGTGCCTCCTAACCTTGACATCATTCTGGTGAGGAGTGGGAACTCCTTTCTGCAGACACTGATTATCAGTTATGCTGACCAGGCACTCTGAAATAAGGACAGCTGACTCACATTTTCAGGCGGTGTAAAATTGTGGTAGTTTTGAGCTTTGTCATCAGCCCAAAAGGTTCCATTGTGCCAAAATTAAGGAAAGAAAAATACCTTCTCTTTCTGCTTTATAAAAGCCCAGTCTTTCTTCATCTTTGTTCAGACAGTGGTAATAAGAGTAGGGTATCAACTTCTCCCAGAAAAAATATCTTAGTGCTTACAAAAATTTCCCAGATAATTATTAGAGAGTTGCTATGGATTAGTGGTTGAAGGCGGGCCCAGAACACCCGAGTGATTTGGAGTAAATCTTGTTTGTGCTGCAGAGTTCTCAGGTTTAAAATGTATGTACAAGAGCAACAAGATCATAGGATTGTTATACAATTAATTAACGTAGAAAGTGTAGAAGTCTCCTTAAGTCGTATGTTGTGCTCAATACATGTTAACCATCATTGTTTGCAAACTTGATAGTCTTCTCAAGTCTCGCTGTTAATGCACTGAGCTTCATTGCCTTCATCATGTATTTCATCTACAAAGCACTGGTTTTATTTGTTTCCCGAAGCTTTGGGGAAGTAGCTTCTTTTTTCATTGGGACAGGGCTTTGCCTCCAGTAGCCATTCCATCTTTTCAGCAGGAAAATCACCCTGATTTCTCCCATACACACTCTTATCTCTAAAATAACCGATTGGGCTCTTTATTCTTTCTCTTTTCTCATTCAAGATCATAAAGAAGATGAAATTATATATTTGATTTCAGCCTTTTCTGTAAGATCAGAAGACTTCATCCTAGAACAGACCTAGAAGGCAGAGAAAACGAACAGGAAGCTGCAGTTTCCTTTTGCGTCCTTATGATCTTCACAACTTGGCACATCTTAGTGTCTGCGCTGGGAATCAGCGTCCTCAATCCTCCTTGTCTTTCTTCTTTCTCTGTAGCTAGTATACCACGTTCGTAGATTGCGCCTGAATGTTGCCTTTTGCTGCTGCCTCATATCTGGAGTTTCCATCTTAGAGCAAAGGCTCATCTTGGATCCTGGGTCGTCGTCGTCGTGGTTGTTGTTTTGTTCGTTTTGTTTGTTTGAGACGGAGCTCTCACAGTGTCGCCTGGGCTGGAATGCAATGGCGCGATCTTGGCTTACTGCAAGCTCCACCTCCCGGCTTCAAGCGATTCTCCTGCCTCAGTCTCCGAGTAACTGGGACTACTACTGTAGCACAGGTGCTACAGGTGCGTGCCACCACGCCCAGCTAATTTTCTTTCTTTCTCTTTCTTTTTCTCTTTCTTTCTTTCTTTCTTTCTTTCTTTCTTTCTTTCTTTCTTTCTTTCTTTCTTTCTTTCTTTCTTTCTTTCTTTCTTTCTTCTTTCTTTTCTTTCTTTCTTCTTTCTTTCTTCCTTTCTTCTTTCTTTCTTCCTTTCTTTCTTTTTCTGTCTGTCTGTCTGTCTTTCTTTTCTTTTCTTTCTTTCTTTTTTTTTTTTTTTTGTAGTAGAGACGGTGTTTCACCGTGTTAGCCAGGATGGTCTGGATCTCCTGACCTCGTGATCTGCCCGCCTCGGCCTTCCAAAGTTCTGGAATTACAGGCTTGAGTCACTGCGCCTGGCCGACCCTGGGTAGTTTTTATACCAAAGTTTAGTTCATTTCTTACAGTTTCCTGAAAGTTAATTATAGCTGGCATCTTTTTAGAAGGTAACAATTATTTGTTAGAAGAGTGAAGTAGATGAGAAGGCTTAATTTTAAAAAGGGCTAATAACTTTGGTCATTACTCCTCAGATAAAAGAAAATAATAGGAAAACTGGCCGGGCGCAGTGGCTCACGCGCATAACCCCAGCACTTTGAGGCCTAGGCAGGCGGATCACCTGAGGTCAGTTCTACACCAGCCTAGCCAACATGGCGAAACCCCGTCTCTACTAAAAGTACACACACACAAAAAATTAGCCTGGCATGGTAGTGGGTGCCTGTAGTCCCAGCTACTCGGGAGGCTGAGGCAGGAGAATGGTGTGAACCCAGGAGGTGGAGCTTGTAGTGAACTGAGAGCCCGTCACTGCACTCCAGCCTGGGCGACAGAGCGAGACGCAGTCTCAAAAATGGTAATAATAATAATAAATAACAATAATAGTAGGAAAACTGCAAATCTGGCTGGCTGATCTTCCTTCCTTCCTTCCTTCCTTCCTTCCTTCCTTCCTTCCTTCCTTCCTTCCTTCGCTTTCTCTTTCTTTTTATTTATTTATTTATTTCCATTTCTTTCTGAAACAGTCTCACTCTGTCACCCAGGCTGGAGTGCAGTGGCGCCATCTTGGTTCACTGCAACCTCCGCCTCCCAGATTCAAGCGATTCTCCTGCCTCAGCCTCCCAAATAGCTGGGATTACAGGCTCAGCTAATTTTTGTGTTTTTAGCAGAGACGGGGTTTCGCCATGTTGGCCAAGCTGGTCTCAAACTCCTGACATAAAGTGTTCTACCCGCTTCGGCCTCCCAAAGTGCTGGGATTACAGGCATTAGCCACCGCGCCCTGTCAAATTTGGCTGAATTCTTAAATCAAATGTAGTCATGTGTCCCCTAACGACAGGGATGTTCTGAGAAGTGCGTCACTGGGGTGATTTCATCCTTGTGGGAACATCATCGTGTGTACTCACCCGAATCTAGATGGTGCAGCCTAGACACATCTAGGTTATATGAAATAGCCTATGTTATTGTACCGAATACTGTAGGAAATTGTAATGTAATGGTATTTTTATCTAAACATACCTAAAAATAGAAAAGGTACCGTAAAAATATGATATTATAATCTTATGGAACCATTGTAGTATATGTGGTCAGTAGTTGACCAAGATGTCATTAATTAGATGGCACATAACTGTACCAGGAATTAAGCAAGAGGAGACAAAAAGAAGAAGAAATAAAAAGTGGTAACCCTGACTCTTTCCAAAACCTTGTAGACCCACTTATTCGTGATCTCGACATAATATCCTATAATATCCTATATTTGCTTTAAAAATAACAATAGTCGCCGGGCGCAGTGGCTCACGCATCCCAGCACTTTGGGAGGCCGAGGCGGGCGGATCATGAGCTCAGGAGATTGAGACCATCCTGGCTAACACGGTGAAACCCCGTCTCTACTAAAAATACAAAAACTAGCCGGGCGAGGTGGCGGGCGCCTGTAGTCCCAGCTACTCGGGAGGCTGAGGCAGGAGAATGGCGTGAACCCGGGAGGCGGAGCTTGCAGAGAGCTGAGATGCACTCCAGCCTGGGCGACAGAGCCAGACTCCGTCTCAAAACAAAAACAAAAACAAAAACAAATAAAAATAACAATAGTCACAAGAATAGTGGGGAGAGGGGGAAGAGACGAAGGTGAAATTCAAACACCCATTATCTATTTTGAACAATTCAAATTGAATAGGCCTGAAATTGAAATGGGTATTGTGGCAGTAGTCTTAATGCAAACTTCATGTTTAAGTTCTTCTCAAACTGTTTTTAAAAAATCTCCAGCATTATGTCATCTCTGACAGTTGAAGCATTCAGAAAGAATATTTGTTTCTCTAACATCCTTTTACTGGGGCGGGGGGTGCTGGAAAATATGTGAATCAGCCCATTTTACTCCTTTTAATGTAGTCATGTTGTTGTTTTATAGTTGGATTTTTATGCAGATTTATAGGGGAGTTTCTTACAACAGTGATTCAAGCTAACTAGGTATTCACAAAATGAAGACTAATACAGAAAATTCTTTTTCTACTCTTTCTTCCCAAAATAAAAATTATTTGATTTGAAAACAACAAGTTTTGACTTTGGTTTTTCTCTTCCCTACCCTGTCTGTCTGGACACAGTGAACTTGACTGGTACTTCACGGTACAGAGGGCTGTTAAGAAGTTTACATATGGCACACAAATTATTTTGTTAGGGTGCCATCTGCTGGTATCAAACAACCAGAGCATTTTTTTTTTTCTGAAAAAATTAATTATTTTTTCTATTTAAACTAGACTTAGAAATTTGACTTAAATAACTTTTTGTCCTTTCTCCTTTAGAATTATAGTATAGACTATTTCCAGATGGTTGTCTGATGCATAATTCTTAAACACTCCAATATGGTAATATAAAATAACGTATAACTTTATTCTTAATTCAGGAAAATGGAGGCACAAGGCATTGCTTTGACTTACTGGTTCCTGACCTGTTTGGAATCAAATTTCTTTATTTATTTTTTTTAGTTTCTATGGCTCTTTTGACTTAAAAAAATTTTTTTTGTTAAATTTTCCCTACAGATAAGCAATTTAATTGCTGTGTTTGTGATTACATTGGTTTCAACATGCTTTATTCATCCATTTGCTAAACTTGGTCTCTGTGCCATAGTATAAGGTACATGTACGATTTGTTGATTTTTTAATAAAGCAAGCTTATCAGCATAGCCTTTATCATTTGTGTTCGATATTAATGCTGTTCCCTGGTCTTTTCCCAACCTGCCTCTATAAGAAGTAAGGAAAAGCATAGCTATATGTCCTTGAGCAAGTCACTTACTTCCCTGTGGCTCAGTTTTCCTTATCTGTAAGTTGCAGATAATAATAGTAATCACCCCATAGGATTAAGGAGTTATTCTGAGTGTTAAAGGAAATCACAGGTATAAAGATTTTAGAATAGAATAGTGCCATAACATAATAAAAACACAATAATTGTTAACTGTTTTGTCACAGTTGTTATTTAAGCATGTCAAAGAATATCAACGAGAGAATCATAACTTTACAGTAACTCTTGGGATTCTTAGCCTCTTTCAACTGAGAAATACAAAATGAATGTGTGTGTGTGTGTGTGTTTATATTTTGCAGTAGAAGAGCACACTATTATTTTCCTTACCTTCCCTCTGTCCCGTTCTATGAGTGCTTAATTGACATGAAATCTCAACTTCTTAAAATTTTGTATAAACCTTTCCATAATATGACTGTCTACTTCTTGTTCTTTATTTCTCAATATTCTCTTTTTCAAATACTGTGTTTCAGCCATGATGAACTTTCCAGTTGCCTGAGTGAATCATGCTTTCACTCTTCAGGCCGTTGTGCATGCTTTTATTTCTTCTGCCTGAAACACCTCTCCTCTCTCCCTGGCTGCTGTGTCACCTGTCACTGACCTTCTTATCTCTTAGCTTCCATGTTAAGAAGTCTTCAGCCGAGCACAGTGGCTCACGCCTGTAATCGCAGCACGCTGGGAGGCCAAAGCAGGCGGATCACCTGAGGTTAGGTGTTCGAGACCAACCTGGCCAACGTGGTGAAACCCTGTCTCTACTAAAACTACAAAAAGTAGCTGCAGGTGGCAGGAGTCTTTAATCCCAGCTACTCAGGAGGCTGAGACACCAGAATCCCTTGAACCTGGGAGGCAGAGGTTGCAGTGAGCCAAGATTGCACCATTGTACTCCAGCCTGGGCAACAAGAGCAAAACTCCTTTTCAGAGGAAAAAAAAAAGGAGGTCTTAACATAAGAATAAGATAATCCCTTTCACGGGCTCCAGTAATATTCAGTACTCCATCTACTCTAGATTGGAAGGAGTAGGGTCTAGCTAATAGATCATTATACTCCCAGCTTCTAGATCATTATCTACTTAACAATTATAATGTAATAAAAATATAAATGCGTAATAACTGATTCAACAAATACGCGTTGAGTGCAAACTTTCTGCTAGGTACTTTTCTAAGCCCTGAGCAAAACAGACAGAAATTCCTGACTCTATTGAGTTTAATTAACTCTATGTTTTTGCCTCAGTTTTTCTGTTTCTGTTCGAGGCCACAGAAGGAAAACCAACATGAGAGAGTGCAACACCCTGGGGCTCACAAGGTGGGGAGCTGTTACTTTCCCTGTCTCTAGAGTTAAAGGGAAGAAGAAGCAAGGTGTTTGTCTGGGGGAAGACTGCTTAGTGGAAGCCCTGGCCTTCATTAAGGGGATTCAGTCTGCATGCAGTGTCGTCTAAGAGCAGGCACCAAGGAAATCAACTCAGACATCTCTTGCTTCTCCCTCCTTCCTTTTCCTGCTGTTTTCCTTAATGGATTGAAGTCAACCGAAGCCAGAGGGCAGGAGGCCCAGCTAAAGTAGTCTACACAGCTCAGCGTCCTGTAGCCCACTATAGGGGTAAGGAGCAGCAGAGTGAATCTGGAAGGAAAAATGGAAAATATTCAGCAACAATCTTGATAAAAACTCTTAAATTATTTTCTTTTAATTTCTGAATTACTTTGTAAATGAAGAGTATTTGTAGGGCCGGGTGCGGTGGCTCACGCCTATAATCCCAGCACTTTGGGAGGCCGTGGCAGGCGGATCACGAGGTCAGGAGATCAAGACCATCCTGGCTAACATGGTGAAACCCCATCTCTACTAAAATACAAAAAATTAGCTGGGTGCCGTGGCGGGCACCTGTAGTCCCAGCTACCCAGGAGGCTGAGGCAGGAGAATGGTGTGAACCCAGGAGGTGGAGCTTACAGTGAGGCGAGATCACGCCACTGCACTCCAGCCTGGGCAACAGAGCGAGACTCCATCTCAATAATAATAATAATAATAATAATAATAATAATAATAAAGTATTTGTTCAAATAATTGGCGTTGTGTGTGTGTGTCCTGCACCTGCGGGAAATTCGGGCTTATTTTTATAAACCCACGCCTTTTAAACAAATATTAATGTTCTGTATATTTGAAGGCTTTTTTGTTTTTTTGGTCAAATGAGAGAATTAGGCAATTTAATATGAATGAAGAAATTGGTTTTAGATTGTGTCTATGAAGCTCATTTTGGAACTTTTAAAGGAAAAAAAAATTTGAAATTCTGTGATGGTGGAAGAATTATTGATGATGCCAATCATTTCCATCATTTCTGAGCCCCTCCTGGAACTGCTGCAGATGCAGTCATGGCTCTGTGCTGTAGCTCATGGCCTGAGGAGTAGGCCAGAGGAGAGTTACATAGAAACAGAAAAAGGTTACTGAAGTCCCACCGGTACCTTTGAAGAGACCAAGATGTCTTTTTAGTGGCGGAGGTTCAATCTGAGTGTGTCTGAAACCCAAAAGCACAAAAAACAAGGACATTGCATTGACCTCTGCATCATACCACTCATTTTTCTGTCATCGATTGTATCATTTTCCTTGAAAATCTTATTAGAATTTTGCTTGGCAAGGCTACTATAACATAAGATTTATGCTTTCACAGGAAGTACTATTTTCAGTCGTTTATAAAGGTGGATACACTTGCTGGTAGGTAAACTTATTTTGAGAACAATTTAGTCCCTTCTTTCTGAAACCCCACCTTTACACTTCCCTGTCCCTGGTTTAAATGTTAGTTTTTCTAATAGCTTGATATTTAACACCAATCATGTTCCACAATGTGGGGGTACCAGCTTAGATGACGTCTTTCCTTCTAGGGGTTAAAATACAAACATACCGAGAACAAACATGGTATCTTATAAATTTGGTACTGTACATTTTTCTTAGAATTGTCTTGTTCATTTTTGAAATTAGATTCTCACAATATTCATTGTTGTGAGATTCTGACTCCTTTTAAAAATAAGAAAACAAGGAATGTAAATGAGTTCCCAGAACAAATCAATGTATTCATTGAAGATCTATGGCATGCACCCACTATCTGGCATATAAACAATGCTCATATGAATGGCCATATCTCTTATAGTTCTGACCTACTGTACCTTTGTTTTTTGAAGCTTTTAGATTAAAATGTACTTGAAGGCCAAATCCTCACTCTCTAACTTTCTGTCTTTTCTCATTTAGAATCATAGTATAGACTATTTTCAAACGCCAGCACAGTGCCAGCAAAATGCATGTAGAAAGTCAATAAATACACATAGGACTGATTTTTTTGCAGAGCTATTTAAGGATAACCAGGTCTCCAGAACTATTTTGAAATACTTTGTGATTCTAGCCTTAGCATACTACAATATTGTGTTTTCAACTGCTAACAATGTACAAAGATGTAGGTCAATGGAGTATATTGAATGTTTTAGAAAACTTGGCCAGGGTTAGAACTCTCCATTTGATTAGATTTCTGGAAAGAGGATTCAAGTATGTTTATCTCAATTGCACAAAGGAACAGGTTTGCATTTCATATTTTAGCTAAAATTTTACCAAGGAGTCAGACACTTTGTTCATCTTTGACAAATAACCGTTTTAAAGGTGACCCTGTGCAAGAGAGTTTGGTCTCTTCACAAACACAATAATCTCCTGATGAAGAATTCAGGGTTGATAATGAATTCCTTTATACATGTAATTAATGAATAAGAAATCTAATATTCTGTAATTAACAGATAAGAATAATGACAGTGGTAGGGGGTGGGTGAGGATGGAGGAGAGGGTGCCGACACATGAAATATTGACACCAAAAGCAGACACTACCAACTCTAGGCAATCCACAGCTTGATGAATGTATCCAGTGGCAGAGATTTCCAAACCAAAACAGAACCTTCCAGGGTTTGTCAGACTGTGAACCTCCACTGCTGGACTCAAACTTCTCCAGGCTGGAAATTGTCTTGTTATTGCTTCTCTAAGAATCCCCAGAGAACAGGGGCTCTCTATACATTTATCTTTCCCTTTTTTTTTTTTTTTTTTGGCCTAGACGGAGTCTCGCTGTGTCACCCAGGCTGAAGTGCAATGGTGTGATCTCAGCTCACTGCAACTTCCGCCTCCCAGTTTCAAGCAATTCTCCCTGCCTCAGCCTCCCAAGTAGCTGGAATTACAGGTTCCCACCACCATGCCTGGCTAATTTTTGTATTTTTTAGTAGAGACAGGGTTTCACCATATTCGCCAGGATGGTCTTGAATTCCCGACCTCAAGTGATCCACTCACCTCGGCCTCCCAAAGTGCTGGGATTACAGGCGTGAGCCACGTGCCCGGTCCTAAACTCATCTTTTGCAAAACAAAAAGAAAAGGACAAACGCACCCTTTGGTCTTATCTTGGCTGTAGCAAAACATACCAAGCAGAATCAAACTTTTATTTTGTTTATCTTCATACCTTCTGCAGGGAGTAACATGACCTTCATTACACATAACAGGTTTTCTCAAAACACCTAGAAAATGAATGCGTGTATCTAGGCCTTTGTGTGTGTGTGTGTGTGTGTGTGTGTGTGTGTGTGTGTGTGTGTGGTTACAAAGATGAGAAATCCAGTTAAACTAGTTCAGGAAAAAATGCTTATTATAATAATATAATAAGCTCATCAAAATGGAATACAACTAAGTCATATACAACCTGGACTAGGACAGAAACCTCTTCATGAATTGAAGCAGCTACTTGACCATCTTTCTTGGCTTTTCTTATTTGTTTATCTTTCTCCAACTCTCTTTCCTTCCCTTTCTATATCCTTTCTCTATAATTCTCTTTCCTCTATACTCACCTACTGCTTAAGTTAAATGCTATGTTTCCTGAATATATATTATCATTTCCCAAGGCTTGCAAATGTTTTGTCACTGATTTATGCCAAACCTCCTAAAGTATATCCCCAATTCTAATACTGTTGTAGCAGGACATATTTTTTCCAGGTCCCAGAAACCTTCATCTTTCTACTTAAAAAATATAGCCTTGTTTCCAGACCCTGACTCATATCAATCCTTTATAGTGAAAGGTAATGACTCCAGCCCACTCTGGGTTTATACTATATACACAAATAGAACAAAGGAATCTCATACATTCCTAAATTATAATACCAAAGCAAGAACATAGTATCTGGAACTGGAAATTCGTAACCTTCAAGCTCAGTCTTCTACCCTACTTTTTAGACCACTAAAATTGAAATATTTTCATTATCAAAGGATTAAAACCATGCCAGGTCAAATAGGCACTGTTCTCCCAGCTCGTCTCTGCTTATCTACCACCTAATGATTGCAGAATGCAAGTGGGATAACAAATTACTTATTCTAGATTAATAATAATAATAATAATAATAATAATATATCTCCTTCTTTAAATGGATATATAATCAGTTTTCAGGATTTTTCAAATATTGATCAGATTCCCAAGCAAAGGGTCCTGCCTCATGGAGTGTTCAGAGACAAATAATTGTGGATATTTTCAGTCATCTCTCAGAGAGTCCCAATTCTAACCAAGGCTCTTCCATCTCAGGTAACACAGACACCAATCAAGGTAACACACACACAAAAAAAGTGATCATGGCAGAGTCTTAATAAAGAAAAGATAATAAAATTGGAGAAGAGCTCTCAGGAATCTTGTTTGAGATGAACCTCATGGAAGAAGGAGACCAATCTGAAGCTACTCTCTCTTTGAATGCACACAGGCTCTCTCATCTCAAAGAATCTTTCTCTCTTTCTAACCTGACTGTTCTGCTTCCCTCTGAGCCTATGCATCAATTGCACTGGGGATGACAGTGTAAGGATGAATAGGACAATGTCCCTGTCCTATGAGCTTAGAGACCAGCAGAGATATTCCTATCAGATATACAAGGACAACTCAGCAACAGTTGCAATGTTGCAGAAGATACAGTGTTCTGCAATAATGCAGAAGATCATGTTCTATAATGTTGTAGAAGATACAGGCGGGAGGGAAGACTAAAATGCAGGAATGTTCATCTCCATATGGGCAGAAGGCAATTTATGTTTTAATGGGTTTCAAGGGAGAGAGAATATTTACAGCAAGCCTTCAAGATAGCCAGGTACGGTACAAGGGAACCTAGAGAAGTAGGCAAAATCCAGGCCATGGATGTCCCCATGTGACATCCTAGGGAAAGCTGAGGGGATTCCACAATCTCATTTGGATCATGGTCATTCCAACAGCAATGTGAGAAATAATTTGTACCTAGGCATAAATACAGATCATGAATCCTATGGACCTGAATAGCACTGTCCAGAGAGAGACAAGAAAGATGCAAATCCAGGAAACTGGGAGTCAAGGAGAAGATGAAGATAAAGAGGGGGAAGTAGGTTGTGCTTAGTACTGTTGGTGACTGACCACGAAACCGCGGGATTCTGGGTAAGCTTAGCAGGTTGATCTGCTCAGTCTCAATCTTCTGATGGCCCCTCATGTCTGACAAGGGTAAGCGCTGTCTGTGTCTTCCCATTTTCAGACCGTGAGCATCTCCTCTATTTTCTGTATCATGTCCAAGTCTCAACAGTCAGAAAAAATTGTGCCTGTACCTCATTCTCAGTTCATCTGCCATTTCTGCACCTCTCTGATCATTTTTACACGCCCTCAAGTCCCCCGACCTGGCTCTCTTTTACACTGTCTACTCTATGAATGGCTTAGTCCTGAATTCTAGCTACAAAGTTTCTTTCTTTTTTTTTTTTTTTTTTTTTGAGATGGAGTCTTGCTCTGTCACTCAGGCTTGAGTGCATTGGCCCGACCTCTGCTCACTGCAACCTCTGCCTCTCAGGTTCAAGTGATTCTCCTGCCTCAGTTTACTGGGTAGCTGGGACTACAGGCGCGTGCCACCAAGCCTGGCTAATTTTTTTTGTATTTTTAGTAGAGACGGCATTCCACCATGTTCACCAGGCTGGTCTCAATCTCCTGACCTCGTGAGTTTCTTATCTTCAGTTGCTTGATGCCCATAGTTTGCAATAACCATAAAGGAGCACTGTGTGGGGAACCTGTAACTTCAGAATTTAAGTATGGCTCTCCTGATATGTGACTGTGTCATACTGAGGAAACTTCATATGTCTTCAGTTTTCATATCTGTATAGCAAGAGGCTTTTATTAGATAATTTTAGGAAAAATTATAGACATAAAAATGTCAAGAATTACCATCCACCTGGAATAGGGACCTGAAAATGCTTATTGAGGAAACATGTGGAAAAGAGGAATTTTGGAAGCAAAAAGACGTGAATTTCAAGAGTGGTTCTATCACATTCTATATTTACTTCTTTGAACTTCTGTTTCTTCATTTGTAAGACGAAGCTAACAGCTATATTGCTGAGGTATTTTTGCGAATATGTGAGGAAAAGCACTGAGTAGCTCCCATGTGGTATGCAGCAGACAGATAACCAATGGCATCTATTGCTATTATTACTTGGAGTTAAATTCAATAAAAAAGAACATTTAAGTAAATTCCGATGAGTGTATTTATGACTCTAACAGTGTGTTTTCTTAGCTCTGAGTCTGTCATTCAGTACTTAATATTTTTTATTAAGAAATAAACCACTAAAACCATTTAACAATACCCTCACTGTCCTAATGACAGTAATATATGGTCTACAGTCATGCTTAACACACAAAAAAAAATCTACTTCAGCATTAAAAATCAGAAAAGGTGATAAAAACTCAATCTTAATTCTCCTATGTCCATTGGATATTAATTCATAAGAGTTGTGATTTAGGGTTTCTCAATAGCCACATATTTTTATAACATTGTAAGTGGTGATGTTATTTTCTGTAATTTTCAAAAATAAAGTGTTTGTTTTGTATTATTTATAATAGTTACCTGATTTGAAGTGAGACTAGAGAAAGAAAAATAAACTTGTGTGCACTATAATTTGTTTTGAACAAGAACGTAGGATTTATTGAATGCTGTAATTTGACTTACTGCATATACAAATATCATTAGGAAACAATGAAAATTCACATACACCACTTTGTCATGTAACATTAAGGTAGCAACATGGTTAGCTGGGGAAATATAGTGCAAATTAAATGGCTTTTTCCAGTACTGCCTAACCCTGCTGGCAAGTTCTGCAGAGTAAGGGGGTCTCATTCTCTGAATCTAAACACACTGGCTCATGGACATAGGTCAAAGTTGTATCACAAGTAATCTGTTGCCAATGATTACTTACATGGGTAAATGATGTACATTTTAAAGAAATTAGAACAGAAAAGTTTATTTCTACAGTGTCATTCTTGTTCCCAATTTGCATGTTTACTTGAGTGGAAGAGAAATGAGTAGAGTCTCAAAGGAGAAGAAAACAGCATTTATTGAAAACCTGTGTAATCATTTAAATTTGTATAAACATGTGTGTGTGAAGTCTGAAAATTTTGGAATTTTGAAAGGATAATGGGATAATGCTTTTTTGTGTTAAGCCACTGAGACTTTGGGTTTTATATTTGTCGCCACGGCGCAGTCTATCTTATCCTGACTAATACATCTGTGTATTTATGAGTTCACTCGAGGTAATTTATTATTATTTTTATATTACAGATGACAAAGCTGAGACTTGAAGAGATTTAATAACTTTTCTGGATAGAAAGCAGTCCAGATGGGATTTAAATCCAGCTGTCATTTGAACCAAGATATTTTTTGAATTAAAACTATTTCTTATATATAATGTGGCTTATGTGTGAATGAATCTACTATTTTTGCATAAAATATGCCCGGTATGTGAATAAAACTGATTCCTTTTGTCCCTTTTTATCCTTAAGTTTTTCAATGTATCCCCACTATGGCCATCCTCACTGCATAAGTAAAGCCTCCTTATTCTATAAGGAAAAGTCCTTCCTCCTCAATACAGAGTTAAACAAGATACTAAAATTTGTTTCCAATATGTAGCAGAGGACAATCTGTCTCTAAGAAGAACTCTCTCTCCCCATTCCAATTAAAGCCTGGGTGTAATTGGAAACAAATAAGGGGCAAAAGCCCATATATCTTTGCTACTCGATGAATCTGATGGGAGTTCGATCTTTACTGGACACATGAACCAAAGTAATTCTTGAGAGCCTATCATTTACAATAGGTGCTATGGACCTAATATTGTTAGCACCTGTAATTTGGATTGGTTTTCTAGTAATAGCAAGCGAATGACAATATCTCTCCCTATATTTATCTTTTGTAGGCAAGGCTGTGTGTTTTCAAGAGTTGTGCATGGCTCCATACTACTGGTGTAACTTTGTTTTTGTTTGTTTGTTTGTTTGTTTGTTTTGTTTGTTTGTTTGTTTTTGAGATGGAGTTTCACTCTTTGTTGCCCAGACTGGAACACAGTGGTGTGATCTCAGCTCACTGCAACCTCTGCCTCCCGGGTTCAAGTGATTCTCCTGCTTCAGTCTCCCAAGCAGCTGGGATTACAGGCACCTGCACCACGCCCAGCTAATTTGTGTATTTTTAGTAGAGATGGGGTTTCACCATGTTGGCCAGGTTGGTCTCGAACTCCTGACCTCAAGTGATCCACCTGCTTCAGCCTCCCAAAGTGCTGGGATTACAGGTGTGTGCCACTGTGCCCTGCCTACTGGTATAACTTTAAGGCAAGTCCTTTCAGTTGAATAACACGAGTAAATATATTTTATTTCAATCCTATTACCAAAGCTTAAATGAGTCCAAAGTGTATGCAGTTTTTATAATGAACAAAAAGTAAAAAAACAAAAATGAAGTTCAGCAGTTCATCTTAGTAATTTAATATCATCTGTATTGTGAGAAACAAAATTCAGCTTAAGAATGACCTGACTGGTTGGGTGCAGTGGCTCATGCCTGTAATCCTAGCACTGTGGGATGGATCACCAGAGGTCAGAAGTTTGAGACCAGCCTGGCCAGTATAGTGAAACCCCATTTCTACCAAAAATACAAAAAATTAGCTAGGCGTGATGGTGGGTGCCTGTAATCTCAGCTACTCAGGAGACTGAGGCAGGAGAATCTCTCGAACCCAGGAGGCAGAGGTTGCAGTGAGCCAAGATTGCACTATTGCACTCCAGCCTGGGCAACAAGAGCAAAACTCCGCCTCAAAAAATAAAAAATAAAAGAATGACCTGACTATGAAACTCTTATTCAAAACCCACTTTTTTCGCTTAAGATACAAGGAACTATTGACTTGAAATGGTGAAAACCTCTCTGTTTATGCTTTAGAAAGACCAATAAAACCAAGATGATGCTCTTTGAGTAGCTTTTAAGACAAACGCTTGAATATTTTGTAGATTTTCAATATAGAAAATATCAGGTCATCAGACCAGTATGATGACTTATACCTGCAATCCCAGCAATTTGGGGAGGCAGAGGTGGGAGGATCACTTGAAGCCAGAAGTTAGAGATGAGCCTGGGTAACAAAACAAGACCTCAGTCTCTGCAAAACATAAAAAAATAAAATAAAATATCCAGGCATTCTGATGCATGCTTATCATCCCAACTACTCAGAAGGGCAATGCAGGAGGATTAGTTGAGCCCAGGAGGTCAAGGCTGTAGTAGGTTATGAGGGCACCACTGCACTTCAGCCTAGGTGACAGAGCGAGAAGCCCTCAAAAAAAAAAAAGAGAAAGGGAAAGAAGTGGAAGGAAGGAAGGAAGGAAGGAAGGAAGGAAGGAAGGAAGGAAGGAAGGAAGGAAGGAAGGAAGGAAGGAAGGAAGGGAGGGAAAGAAAGAGAAAGAAAATACCAAATCTCCTGTGAAAAACAATAAGAAAATGGAACAAAAATACATAAAACATGCAGTAATTATTATCTTGCAAGTAGCCCAAATCTTTAAAAGTGCATCTGTCCACATTAGTTATCTGGCAGTGGCCACTGTACCACTAGAAATATTACAATAATTCATTTCCCCTGCACATTTGTTTCATATGGATTGAATTAGAAAACATGGAAACTACAGATTAACCTAAGCGTTCACGGATGCTTTAGTTCAAGTTTTGCAGAAAATTCTCTTATTTATTAACAACATGCTACATATATATGAAGCCATGTGGTTTTCTATTTAAAACCTGTAGTGAAAAAAAAACCTTAGTGAATTTCAAAAGGAGATTATGCCTTTTTCTTATTGTTATTGACATGTATTCAGTGTCAAAATAATGACTACAGCAATATGTGGGAAAAATATTTAAGAAAGGTTCAGAAAAGGGTGTCAAGCAGACACATCAGACCATAATAAAGCCATCAGAGAGCCATTCATCTTGCACATCATCAACTTTATGTCACTGTTGTTCAAGTTTATTCTAATATGGTTTTGTTGGTATTGTTGTTAATTAAATACTGTATATAAGAACATGGAGCCATTTTTTTTTTTTTTTTTTTTTTTTTTTGAGACGGAGTCTTGCTCTGTCGCCCGGACTGGAGTGCAGTGGCCAGATCTCAGCTCACTGCAAGCTCCGCCTCCCGGGTTTACGCCATTCTCCTGCCTCAGCCTCCCGAGTAGCTGGGACTACAGGCGCCCGCCACCTCGCCCGGCTAGTTTTTGTATTTTTAGTAGAGACGGGGTTTCACCGTGTTAGCCAGGATGGTCTCGATCTCCTGACCTCGTGATCCGCCCGTCTCGGCCTCCCAAAGTGCTGGGATTACAGGCTTGAGCCACCGCGCCCGGCCCATGGAGCCATTTTAGCAGGAATATCTTCAGGCCACAATACAGATGGAGTCATGCAAATAACCAAAATGACCACCAGGTGGCAAAGTATACAAATCTACATTATTCAGATGGGCTCTTCCAGAAGAGAAAGTGTCTTGCAGCAAGCAGGTGGGGCTGGGGTGGGAGGGGAGAGCTTCTTTTATGATTGTCTGCTGGCTAGAGAATAGCAAAATTATACTAATTTCTCAAAAATTGGTAATTACCCCAAATTCCTAGTTCTTGAGATGAATGTATGTATCATGTTACTATTCTAATTTATTACAAATTTTTCTGTTTTAGAGCAAAATTGAATTTCTTAAATCCCAAATATATATTTTAAAATCCAAATTATTGGGTGTCTCTCACAGCATTTTAAATTCATTTGATATGTATACACGAGTCAATCGGAGAATGGGAGTTATTGCTCCTCAAATTCAGAACCATTATGTGATTATATGATTAGTGCTAGTTATCATAAAATTACAGCTATTTATATTTCAAAAATTTTTAGTTTGGAGCAGCTAGATTATAAGACTTCTTCTTAATATTGTTGTTTCCAAAACTCTGTGATTTATTTTCCCTATAATGTAGTTTGAGAGATCAATTAGTTTTCTTTTTCTTTTCTTTTTATTTTTTCGAGATGGAGTCTTACTCTGTCGTCCAGTCTGGAGTGCAGTGGCATGATCTCAGCTCACTGCAACCTCCACCTCCCAGGTTCACGCCATTCTCCTACCTCAGCCTCCCAAGTAGCTGGGACCACAGGCGTGTGCCACCGTGCCAGCATTTTTTTTTTTTTTTTTTTTTTTTTTTTTTTTTTTTTTTTTTTGTAGTTTTAGTAGAGACAGGGTTTCACCATGTTGGTCAGGCTGGTCTAGAACTCCTGACCTCAAATGATCCACCCGCTTTGGCCTCCCAAAGTGCTGGGATTACAGGTGTGAGCCACCATACCTGGCCAGTTTTCAATCTAGTATATAATAATCTACATCCAAAGGCCTGACCTCCTGAGTCCTAGACAAGAAAATCTAAAATATCCATCTGGATGTGCCATACATAATTTATAATTAATATTTAAAACTGAGTTCATTGTCTTTCTCCCAAAAGATCTCCTCCTTTCATCTGATTTCTCTCCTGTTAAGCCAAGGCTAAAACCTGGGACTGCTTAGTATCTATTCTTTTGTTTCTCTGCACCCTTCATCATCTGGATCCTGCTCACTTCTTTGGTCTCTACTTCTCCATTCCCTTTCCCCAAACTTAACCATGTTCTCCCACCCTTCTGTGGCTTGGCCCATGCTACTTTTTGTTATCTGGCTACTACTCCTGGGGTTGTAAATTGACATGCTTTCTGGAAACTTTTGGCATAATGTATTAAATACCTTAGAAAATTCATATTCCTGTATTTGTCAACTCCATTTCTAAAAATGAAGTCATGAAAAAGTTGATCTAACATTTTGTAAATATTATTTATAATAGAAAAGAAAACAGAAAACTTAAACCTCTAGGAATGTTTTGCAGTGGCCAGGCATAGTGGCTCATGCCTGTAATCCTAGCACTTTGGGAGGCTGAGGCAGGCAGATCACTTGAGATCAGGAGCTTGAGACCAGCCTGACCAACACAGAAACCCTGTCTCTACTGAAAATACAAAAAATTAACCAGGTGTGGTGGCGCATGCCTGTAATCCCAGCTACTTGGGAGGATGAGGCAGGAGAACCACTTGAACCCAGGAGGCAGAGAGTGTAGTGAGCCGAGATCCCACCACAGCATTCCAGCCTGAGCAACAGAGCCAGGTGACACCGTCTCAAAAAAAAAAAAAAAAAAAAAAAAGAAAAAGAAATAAAAATAATTTAAAAAAAAAAGAAAGGAAAGAAAGAAAGTAAAAAGGTTTTGCAGCTATGTAAATGGCATTTTCAAATAAATAATCTCATGGAAAATGTTTGTGATGTAATATTAAGTAAAAAGCAATGTTAGAATAAAACTGTTAAATGTGATCTGCTTTATCCCCCCTAACAAAGAAAACTCAGTCAACCTTCACACCTAGACCTAACCCAATAGCATAATTGCACTTGGTACGTGGTATTATAATTATCTTCATTTTTATTTAATCTGTTTCTCACACCATTCTTCCTAAACAGATAGTCTTTGAATCACTTTATCAGAATAATATGTTGTTGCTTTTATATATTCAAATTCTGAACTTATAGAATTTAGCCAGACCCATAAAATTATCAGAAATTTTGCTATGCCTTTTTCTAGCTTTATTAGGTGACCTTGGTGATTTCATTTATACCCACTGATGTAGCATAGCTATTTCACAGAATGTTAAGGTTGAATTAGTTATCCGTGTGAAGCAGCTAGCACACTGAGGAGCACATGATATCGTTACTCTTGCTCCACTTTCACCCTGACTTCTCTATGTCTCACCCCACCATCCTACCTTTCCTCTCAGTCCCCCACACTTCACTGCACTATTTACTGCCCCTTGTTATCTCCATTGTGACTGTCCTTTATTCCCGGAGTGATGGGTCTAAGAGCACTGGTGGGGCCAAAGGAAAACGTTATACAACAAAAGCCGCGTAGAAACTAGGACACAAGATACACTGTGTCTCAGTAAGTGAATGTAACTGGAATGAAAAGAAGGTATTCTGCTAGTGGCCAAGGACGCTGGGGTAAAGCAGAAGTCCCACCTTGATTGCATCTATCTCAAGACAACAGGAGAAGTAGCCCACGCCACGCTGGGAAGACTGACAAAATGCAGCCTCCTAGTCTACGTCAGGGGGACTCCACAGAGACAGACCCCAGGAGGCTCCTAAAAAGCAAGTCTGACTTTTGAGGAGATAATGTGAGAAACCCTCTGAGATTTCTTAAACGGTTTGAAAGGAGCCTGAAGCCAAACCAACTCGTTTTCATTGTCACTTTCTCACTGTACGTTATTTTTTCTCTCTACCCAGTTTTCCCATCTATAAAATGGAGACAAAAATGATAGAGCTATTATGAGTATTACAACACTTAATGCATGTAGGGTGCTGACAGTGGCTGGCACATAGGAATAGTTAAATAAAAGCATGCAAACATTATTGATGGGTGGAAGTCAGGACTGGGGTTCCCGTGACTTTGCCTGTGGCTATTAAACCATGGACACCCCATGTTGGTTATCGTTTCAATCATATCCTTTGGTTAATTCCCCACGCTCATGTAGTCTCAGGAAAATGATGAGGCAAATTATTAAACCAAGTTAAAATCACTCACCTTTGGTCTAAATAGGACACTCCCTAGAGAACTGGTCCATAATTCAATAGAACAAATTTGTTACATTTCACTAACGGAATCATTAAAGCACAATGATCTCCTCAGAGAAAAGGTCTTGAAAAGATTAATCTTAAACTGAACCTTCTAGACAAAAGTAAGATTTAATGTTCCAGCTTTTGTTCTTGAAATAGAAACTATGATATACTTTTTCCAAATGAATATTAATGGTATAATTAAAAGCACATTATGATAGTCTACTGATTTATTCTGAGAGTGACTGAGAATTCTTTAGACCAAAACTTAACTTACGTATGTAGGCATGAAAGACTTCAAATTGTTTTTGTGACTTATGCTATGATATAAAAGGTAATCAATTTTAGTTTAATTAGCCAACACTTTGAAATTACTGATATTCTGATATACCTGTGATGTTGTAAGTCAAGATTTAAGAACTTAATGTTCTCTTATCCCCTCTTAATCTCATCAAAATGGGAACTTCTTCCAGTATAGGAAATAATATTAATGTATAGAAATTTGTGTTGAAATAAGCAATTCTCCAGACGAATTCAGGTGAGTTTTAATTACTTAACTATGGACTTTCCCATTTAATTTTAAAATATATGCATTATATTTTATAATTAAAACCAAACTTATTTGTGATTATTTTATTCAAAGGGTTTCAACTCTAATTGATTTTACCTGTGATGAAAGTTTTTGCGACCGGACACAGTGATACATACCTGTAATCATAACACTTTGGGAGGCCAAAGCAAGCAGATTGCCTGAGCTCAGGAGTTCGAAACCAGCCTGGCTAACTTAGCAAAAGCCCATCTATACAAAATATACAAAAATTAGTAGGCTGTAATGGCGTGAACTTGTAGTTTCAGCTACTTGGGAGACTGAGGCAGGAGGATCACTTAAACCCAGGAGGTCAAGGCTGCAGTAAGCCAGGATCACGCCACTGCAATCCATCCTGAGTGACAGAGTGAGATCTTGTCTCGAAAATGAAAAGAAAAAACATTTGCTAAAAAATATCCCTAAGGAAAAAAGAAAATCCCCTAAAGGGAAAAAAAGAGATTGCTTTCAAATTTATAGGGCACCGTTCTCATTTCACTATTGTAATTCACTTAATAGATTGTTAACTTTATTAAAATTATTATATATGCTGGAATATAACCAGGTTTTTAAAAATTATTTTCTACTTATCCTAATTCCACCAATTTAGTAAAACTTCACTAGAAAATTTCATCTTTCCAACTCAGTTTATTATCCATTTTCTGAGCTGTCGTGGTTTGATTTGTTTCTCGAAAAAGATGTATCCACAGGCTAACCACTTGAATCTGTGAATGTAACCTTATTTAACAAAATGGTCTTTGCAGAAGTAATTTAGTTAAAGGTCACAAGAGGAGGCCATTCTGGCAGGGTGGGCCCTGTTTTCAATGGCACATGTCCTTATGAGAGACAAACAGAACAGAGACAGATCAGAAGGTCATGTAAAGACTGAAACAGAGATTCTAGTTATTCTGCAGTAAGCCAAGGAGCTCCTGGAGCCGCCGGAAGATGGAGGAAGAAAGGAAGAATTCTAGACTGCCGCTGTCAGAGAAAGCGCAGCCCTGCTCACATTTTTATTTTGGACTTCTGGCCTGAAGCAACTGTGAGAGAATATGCCTTTTTTTTTTTTTTTTTTTTTTTTTTTGAGATGGAGTTTCACTCTTGTTGCCCAGGTTGGAGTGCAGTGGTGTGATCTCAGCTCACTGCAACCTCCACCTCCAGGTTCAAGTTATTCTCCTGCCTCAGCCTCCCGAGTAGCTGGGATTACAAGCATGCATCACCACACTTGGCTAATTTTGTATTTTTAGTAGAGACAGGGTTTCTCCATATTGGTCAGGCTGGTCTCAAACTACTAACCTCAGGTGATTCGCCCGTCTCGGCCTCCCAAAGTGCTGTGATTACAGGCGTGAGTCACCCCGCCCGGCCCTGCACCTCTGTTGTTTTAAACCAAGTTTGTGGTAATTCATTAAGGCAACCTAGGAAATTAATACAAAAGCAATCTCTAAAAATTAATTAAATAGAAGAATTACTTTGGTTATATATTTAAAGATTGCCTTTTTACTTAAAAGTCTTAATATCAGATATCCTTCGAAAAAGTGATTTCAATAAAATGTTAACTGAATTGATTACAAGTAAATTCAATATGTTTATTCCATATTCAAATTTGCTGCTTATAGCTGATTACAAGGTAAAATGCGTAGCAATATTTGATACTAGTTCTCTAGAGTGATTCCCTGCTCTATTCAATTCTCCATTCTTCAGTGATGTTTCATTTCTAAAAACAGTTTTAGGTGAGACAAAGTTGTCACTTTTGGCATCACTTTAGCTTCACCATTGATTGGCCTAGCTGACCCTAGCTGTTAGGGTGGTAGAACAATTCTCCCTTCACAGAAAGATGATACTAGCTCCTTTTCTGACCCCAATCCTCTTTTTTCCCTACCGTACCATTGGACATGGGTTGCCATGAGACAAGGGAAGGATGAAGGGAAACAGGGAGGGAGGCAGAGAGAGAGTGAGAGAGAAAGAGAGAGAGAGAGGAAGAGAGAGAGAGAGAGAGGAATGCTGAGTTCCTTTGTCTGAGAAAAGTAATGGGAATTGAGATGTGGAAGCTAGATGAAAACAGAAATAAGAAGTTTGTGGAAGCAAGTTTCACCTAATGAGGACTTCCCATAATTGAACAAGCTAAAGGACTTTCAAAGAAAACAGGATGTCTAATATTTCATATCATTTTGTCTGCTGTCACATAGGCCCTTATCATTATCCTTGAACAAATAATAACAGCTAACACTTATTAGATGTTTATGATATATAGGCAGTTTGTATGCATAATTTCACTTTATCCTCTTAACAGTTCTATGGGATATGAACTATTATGAATCCCAACCGTCAGGAAAGGTTTACAAAATGCACATGCCTCATGGAAGTGATAAGTCAGGAAATGAAGGGCAATATATTCCCTTTGGGTAAATATAGATTAGAGAAAACACAAGAGAGATAATTTTTTTTTTTTTTTTTTTTTTTTTTTTTGCAAGCAGGAAGAGATGTCACAGTGGGAGAAATATCAGACTACCCCCAAGAATCCCCAAGAAATCCTCGATGAAACATTGTGTTTCCTATCTTAAAAAGGATATGTATGTGCTTAATTTTTGCAGGATAGAGTGGCTCGAGAAGACTGAAAGACTTGAATAGATTCAGGCAACTGAAATGTGAAGGCTCTGAAGCAACATCAATGGACTAGTTCATATAATATGATATATATAATGAATGAATGATTTTTCTTTTCTGTATTCTATGACTCTTATTAGTATTTTGGCCAGTACAGATTGAGACATTTATACATCCCATTTTTTTCCCCAATTCTGAGAATAATTTTTCTTTTTTTACAGTATAGAGATTTGAATCAAACAGAATTTTAAAAATCTTGAACAAATTTTGATAAGGTTTTTCTAATTAAATGTTGTTGGAAAATTGTATTACAAGGGGCCAGGTGTGGTGGCTCATGCCTGCAATCCCAGCACTTTGGGAGGGCGAGGTGGGTGGATCATTTGAGGTCAGCAGTTTGAGACCAACTTGGTCAATATGGTGAGACCCCGTCTCTACTAAAAATACAAAAATTAGCCAGGCGTGGTGACACATACCTGTGATCCCAGCTACTCGGGAGGCTGAGGTAGGAGAATCACTTGAACATGGGAGGTGGAGGTTGCAGTGAGCCGAGATTGCACCATTGCACTCCAGTCTGGGTGACAGAGCAAGACTCTGTTTAAAAAATAATTAAAATAAAATAAAATGTTTACAAGGAACACAGTCTCCACAGAGTGAGTTTTGTCTCTAAAAACACATCGCATATTTGTAGTAATACATTACTTTACATTAAGCTCTAATTCTAGATACTTCAGGGAACCTCCAGAGAAATGAGTTGATTCTCATGTTTAACCAGACACCAATGTTTATATAATATGTGGGTGAAAAAAATCTATTAGTAGGTATTAGCTGAGTTTATTATTAGTTTATATAATATATGGGTAAAAAAACTATTAATGGGTATTAGTTGAGCAGACTAAATTGAAGGAGTGAGACCTGTGTGTTAGTGACCGGGCTGAGCTAGCAGGAAATGGTGAACACACACTGAGTTGCACTGAGTCCATTCCCTCTCCTTTGTCTTCATTCCCTTTTATCTTGCAAGGTTTGAGAGTACAGTGCTATGGTGCTCCAAAGGGACATCCAGCCCCCTGAGAAACCTGTAGCGGAACATAACCCCCATCGGTTCTTGGCTGGACTGGACTCCTGTCACAAAAGGCAGATTAATAAGAGAAAAACAAACAGAAGTATATTAACATGCATATCTCATATACACATAGGAGACATCCAGAGAATGAGTAGTTTTCAAAGAGGTGGCTTTGAATTCCAGTTTATATAGCAAATTCAACAAAGAACAGTAAACTCGTAGATAAATGACAAGACAAAGGAAAAAGACTTTGAGTTTCTCAGGGCAATGACTTGTGGGAAGGCAAGTAATTGGCAGATAAAAGTTAGTGAAGCTTGTTAATGCAGATGTATCTTGTGCTATCTCTAGGCCCATAAAGGTCCAAAGTTATCTTCAGTGGTTAATCTTGTTCTCTCTGGGAGAAGAGGGGGCAGGATACCTTTTGTGTTTGTAAATGTGTGTTATGCTTTTAGACAAATAGAGGAGAGCAGAGAGCTTTCTTGCATCTGCTGCTTTTTGTCTTCAACTCACCTATTCTTCATATTTTAGGGTGGCATATTCCACCCAGGCAGGGACCTTTCTGGGCCTCAGTGTTTCACACCTGCTACAGAAGCTGTTAGGCCCTTCACATGCAACTAGAAGGCCTTACTCTCCAAGTCTAAATTTGAAGGAGAAGAAATGATGAGTATAAACACCAGCTTTGAGGCACATTCAGAATGAACTCTTGTGATCCTTCTCCAGATCTTTGTCTCTTACAAATAAACACAGTCTTACTTAAAATTCCCTGCACAATTTTGAGAAATGTTAAGAATAGTTGAAGAAAGAAAACCGTGTCAAGGATCTTGTGTTCTAATTAATTTTGCCATTAGATCTCTTAAAATTAGAAGGCAGGCCCTGTGCTTTGGTGTAGCATGAGTCAAATTGGTTGTAGTGAAAAATCATTTTTAAAAAAGTTTCTAGTTCATTGCATAGTTATACTTGTGGAAAACATACTAAAATGAATTGCTATAAGAATAAAATAAAAAGGACAATAAAATAGAATTCCAATTTTTTATTATTATACTCAACAGCATAAAACTACTAAATTATTTTAAATATTCCTAAGCATTCACTTACAATTTTTGTACTTATTTTGTAGTGCCCAACGACCAGCCCTACTCCATAGATTTCACTTTGTATTACACTACTTTAGTGTCTTGATTAGAAAGTTAATTTTTTTTTTTTTTTTTTGAGACGGAGTCTCACTCTGTCGCCCGGGCTGGAGTGCAGTGGTCGGATCTCAGCTCACTGCAAGCTCCGCCTCCCGGGTTTACGCCATTCTCCTGCCTCAGCCTCCCGAGTAGCTGGGACTACAGGTGCCCGCCACCTCGCCCGGCTAGTTTTTTGTATTTTTTAGCAGAGACGGGGTTTCACTGTGTTAGCCAGGATGGTCTCGATCTCCTGACCTCGTGATCCACCCGTCTCGGCCTCCCAAAGTGCTGGGATTACAGGCTTGAGCCACCGTCCCCGGCTGAAAGTTAATTTTATGAATACATGAAAGCTACTGATTGTTCTAATTAAGAATTTTTTTTTTTTTCCCATCTGGGAATGATTCCTGCAGAAACCTCTCTTTATGACCTTCTCTATTTAATATTAGAGGTTTAAAATCTGGGGGTTGGGAGGAGAATTGTGTGAATAAATTCAGCTGATACAACACACATTTTTAAAGTATCAATGGGGCTTTCTAGTTGTTTTGATTCCCAGAGTATTTCCTTGGCCCATCTCAGAAGTAGTAATATCACCTCATGGTCAACTAATCCTTATTTCTTCCTGCACTTAGGGTAATATATGTTAAGCCAGTAACAGTAACAATTAGGTTCAATTTGTTTCCAGAAGTGTGCAACATCATGTATGCTGAAACAAAACCAAACAAAATAGAGAAACTAGAACATGTGTAGTGATTAACGCTTTGGACTCTGGAGGCAAAGTACCTGGGTTCAAATTCTGACCCCATTAGCAATTAGCTATGTGACCTTGGGTAATTTACTTAATATCTTTGTACCAGAATTCACTTATCTGTAAAGTGGAAATACATAGAATGTCTACCAAACTCTCATAGAATTATGACAAAGGTTAAATGAAATGCTTGAGTTTTTGGCACCTAAGCTACCTAAGTATTACTTATTATTATTGTTTGGACATTTATATTAGGCTCTAGACTAAAGCATACTTTCAAGATTGGTTCGATGACTAGGACTCGAGAAATCTAAACTTTGGTTTCTGGTTACAATCAAAATGGGGTAAACACATTCCACCCTGTCTCTTCCCCCAAATTCAACTAAAAGCCCGGGAGGGATTGCATTGGGGAGTTATACATGATATAAATGATGAATTGATGGGTGCTGACGAGTTGATGGGTGCAGCACACCAACATGGCATAAGTATACATATGTAACAAACCTGCACGTTATGCACATGTACCCTAGAACTTAAAGTATAATAAAAAAAAAATTATTATACACCTATAGCTTCTTAGTAGTAGTAGCAGTAGCATTTACCTACAGCAAATGCAAACCAGCTAATCCTAAACTTGGTTACCTGCCCTGCCTTGCCTTTCCCACAGATACTCCAGAAACGGCTGCAGCCTGGTCTCTCTCCTAGCTCCTGGACCAATGCTGGGGCTTTCTCATGTGGCCCTGAACGTCAGGCTGTGCCTCCAAGAACTCATGAGTACAATAAACTTTGTTTTCCTGAGCCTCTCCCATGTCTCCTTTTCACATGCACCTGACTGACCACATAAAAGAACACAGAACTCTGTGTGTGTGCGCGCGTGTGTGTGCGTGTGTGTGTGTGTGTGTGTTATTTTCATTTTATTTTCCCTTGTTCAGGAGGTCAATAAAAAATTATTACACCTTTAAAAAGAGGTACCTAAATAAACAAACCTACCAATTCTGTGTGCAAAATTAAAAAAAAAAAAAAAAAAAAAAAAAAACTAAAAGCCCTCGACATACTGCATAGGGCAGCTATCTGAGGATACTGAAGATTAAATGGTAGCAGGCCTGATGGATAAAGAAACCAGAACTTGAATCATCACCAAATCAGCAATGAATTGCCCATTCTAATTCTCTAGCATCTTCTGGAAACGAACTCAAAGACAGCCTAAAATGTGGGAGTGCCCATTGAATGTGAGCAGGAAAACCTCTAAGAGAAACTCTATTTCTTGACTAAGGAGCAGAGATGAGACCCACTGGGGTGAGAGAGAGTGGGGAAAACTCGTGTTGTCATTTTTCCCCCTTTACCGTTGTTTCTCACCCAAGCCACCAAGGCAATCCTGAAACAGCTGTGACAGCAGTGGCAGTGACAGTCAGGCAGTCACTAACAACTCTGAATGAGGAAACCCTTTTCTTTGGCCAGAAGAACTGTGGTCCTAAAAGTATGAAAGGTGCCCCATTCTTTCTTTTTCTCTAGGTATCCTGCTGGTTGATCCTGGAGAAATTCAGAGTCATAGTAATTATGAAGCTGAGCAGAAAACCTTAAGCTCTGGCTTTCTAGCCAGAAGATCACAAAAGGGATTTCTGAAAAACAGAATGTGTGAGGAAGATCACAGAGAGGAGAGAGCTCGAGAAAGTAACTCCAGAAAGTTGTGTATAAACTTTTGGGCTCGGTCTCAGGTTATGATACCTAGATCTGACTCTATTCAGCTTATCAAAGCCTTTGAGAACTATATTATGGAGTAAACTACCTGGGTCCTAAACTGACACTGGGTGGTGCACACAAAAGACAGATCCAAATAGCACTGCGAAGATTTTAAAAACTGAACCAATTTCAGAATTACAGCCCACAGAAGGCAACTAGAAATTTGCAGCCTGAATTTAACAGGATCAATTAAAGACCAATAAAATTAAGAAACAAATAAAACAATCAATATTCTCCATAAAATTTAAATAAGACAAGAAATATAATATTTGAAATATTCAGGATAAAAATCCAAAAGTTACTCAACATACAGAGAAATAAGGAAATAATAACATCACACAAGAAAAATGACAAATAACAGATGTCAATCCTGAGTGGCACAGATATGGGAATTAATGGATAATGACTTTAAAGCAACTATTTTAACTGCACTCTGAGATAATGCCAAATACTCTTGAAACAAAATGGAAAGATAGAATTTCAGCAGAATGATAGAAAACATAAAAATGGAATCAAAAGTAAATGTGAGAACTGAAAAATGACAATAAATACAAACTCACCTGATGGATTCAAGAACAGAATGGGGGTTGCCAGGTGAGATGGCTCACACCTATAATCCCAGCACTTTGGGAGGCCGAGGTGGGCGAATCATGAGGTCAGGGGATTGAGACCATCCCGGCCAACATGGTGAAACCCCATCTCTACTAAAAATATAAAAATTAGATAGGCATGGTGGCACGTACCTGTAGTCTTAGCTACTGGGGAGGCTGAGGCAGGAGAATCACTTGAACCCGGGAGGCAGAGGTTGCAGTGAGCCGAAATCACACCATTGGACTCCAGCCTGGGCAACAGAGTGAGACTCCATCTCAAACACACACACACACACACAGACACACACACACACACACACACAAAACAAAAAAAACAAAAAACAGAATGGGACAGAGGAATTAGGAAACTTGAATATAGGTCAATAGAAAAAAAAGATTAACAACAACAGCAACAACAAAGCCTGAGGAATATGTGGGACAATAGCAAAGGCTGAAGTTTGTGTTATTAGTATCCCAGAAAGATAATAGAAGGACTATGTTTCAGAGAAACATGGTAATTATAGTAGACAAATCCCTCCCTTAAACTCTTAAAATGTGTATGATGATTGAAAGCAATTATTATAATAATATAATGTGGTTTTCAATATATGTACATATAATGCCTATTAAAACCACCACCACATAAAGAGAGAAGAGTAAAGGGAACTAATAGATAGTAGAGTTTCTATATTCCACCTGAATGGTGAGATATTCAAGTTTTACATGGACCATGAAAAGTTAAGTATGTATTTGATAATCCTTAGATCAACCACTAACCAAACAATACAATTATAAAAGTAAAATACTCAATAGACAAACTAAAATGGAATACTAAAAAATATTCTAATAATTCAATAGAAGGTAGAAAAGGGAAATAAGGGAATAAAAAGCTGAGAGAAATAAAATTTTAAAAATGACATAATGGTAAACCAACATCTAAAAGTATTAATAATTATATTAAATTTAAATAATCTGAACATAAGAATTAAAAATATATCTTTATAGCAGATAGAAGAAAAAATGCAAGACCTACCTATTTACAAGAAATTCATTTTATATAATTATTTATGTGGGTTTAAAATAAAAGAATGGAAAAAATATACTATGCAAACACTAACCACAAGAATTTAGAAAAACTGAACAACAACATCAATAAACTAGATTTAGTTGACATTTGTGGAGTGATCCACCCAACAAAAGTAAATATACTTTACAAGTACACATGAAACATTCTCAAGGTCAGTCATATTCTTGGTCATAAATAAATACTAACAAATTCAAGAGAATTAAAATCATACAAAGTATATTGCCTAATCGCAATGGAATTACAATAGAAATCAATAACAGAAAGATACAGAAAAGTCTTCAAATACTTGGAAAGTAAAGAATACACTTCTAAAAAATTCATGGGTCAAAAAGAAAGACTAAAGAACAGTTAGAAAATATTTTGAACATAAAAAAATTAAAATACAACATACCAAAATTTAAGACACACAGCTAAAGCAGTGCTTAGAGGGAAATGTATAGCATTAAAATGCTATATTAAAAAGTCTCAAACCAAAAATGTAAGATGTGGCATAAGAACTTAGAAAAAGAATAGCAAATTATCTTGAAACAAGGAAAATAAAGGAAACAATAAAGCTTTTACCAAGAAAATTTAAAACAAGCTGGGCAAGGTGATTCACACCTGTAATCCCAGCACTTCGGGAAACTGAGGTGTGCGGATCACCTGAGGTCAGAAGTTGGAGACCAGTCTAGCTAACACAGTGAAACACTGTCTCTACTAAAAACACAAAAATGAGCCAGGCGTGGTGGCGCGCACGTGTAATCCCAGATATTCAGTAGGCTGGATATCGCTTGAAGCTGGAGGCAGAAGTTACAGCAAGCCGAGATCGGCCACTGCACTCCAGACTGGTGACAGAGTGAGACTCCATCTCATAAAAAAGCAAAAAAAAAAAAAAAAAAAAAAAAAAAAACAGCAAAAATCAATTAAATTAAATGTAAACATTGGTTCTTTGAAAAGATCAATGAAATTATGAAATTGAGAAACCTCTAGACTAACAAAGAAAACGGAGAGAAGACACATTGGCAAAATCAGGAGTGAAAAACAGAAAATCATTGCAGACTCCTCCTCATAGTAAAAGCATAACAAGGAAAAAATACAGATAAATTTGTGTGCGTGAATTTAATAACTTAGATGAAATTGGTCAAGAAATAAATAAAATTGAAAAGAAAGAAAGAAAGTCGACTATACATGCACATGACTGTCTGTGTAGTGTATTCTAAGGAATATACACAAAGCTCCAAGAACTTATAAGTGCAAAATAGTTGAACAGGCACCTCACAAAATGAGGTATACTGATGAAAAATAAACACATGAAAGATATTGAGTGTTATTAGCCATCATGCAGATGCAAGTGAAAGTCACTGTGACATACCACTACACACTGATTAGAAGAGTTAATAATTTTTAAGTGGCAATACCAAATGCTAGTGAGAATGCAGAAAAACTGGGACTTTCATAAATTGCTGATGGGAACTCCAAATGATGTCGACATTCTGAAAAACAGCTTGTTAGTTTCTCTTAAAGTTCACATGCACTTACCATATAACCCAGCAATCCTACTCATGAGTATTTAACCTAGAGAAATTATACCTATTGCCACACAAAAATTTGTATACAAATATATATAGCAGCTGTATTAATGATCAATCCAAACTGGAAATAACCTAAATGTCTTCGAACAGGTTAATGGATAAACAAACTGGATACGTCCATACAAGGGAATACTTCTCGGCAATAAAATAAATATACTATTGATTCACAAACAACACAGGTAGATCTGAAAGGCATTATGCTGAGAGAAAGAAGCAAACCTCCAAAGGTTACATACTCTGTGATTCCATTTATATGGGATTCTGAAAAATACAACATATAGGGAGGTAGGGCAGTTCAGTGTTTTTCAGAAGTAAATGTGGGAATATATTTGATAATTAAGGAGTAGTACAAAGATTTTTGGAGTGATAGGACTGTTCTGTATCCTGAATATGGTCGTAGTTATTCTAATCTAAATGTGTTAAAACTCATAGAAATGTATACCAAAAGGGGTCAATTTTACTGAAAATTTTAAAATAATGATAAATAAATATGAATATTGTATATGTTCATAATTTAATGTTCAACAATGAAAGCAAACTGTGGCAGTTTCATATATAAATTTCTCTTGTTCAGAGATCTAAGAAATTATGTTTTATTGCGGTATTCATAAGATTAATGAGATAAGGTTCGTGAAATGTTTTGAGCTCCTTAAAAGGAAGTTGCCATACAAATATAAAGTGTTGTATTCATTACCCATGCACTAGTTTTTCCTTTTGCTTGTATGCTGAAGCCTATGATCATCTTCATTTTTCACATTATTTTTAATGAATTGTAACAATAAAATGTGGTAGCCAAGATATAAAATGAAACTCATGTGTTAATGAGGCTAAAACTTTGTAATTAGAATTTGAAATATCAGTCTGTCCAAAGATAATTGGCTCTAGTGATTATTTCTCTATGTACACAAGCTACAATTTTTTGAAGCCCAAATGTGGCTTATTCTTCACAGTTTTGCCTACAGAGCATGCTTCAAGCTGGTATCTCTTCTGAGATGTCCTTAGCTTATCTGGGTTTCTGAATGAGGGAATCAAGTAAAAAGAAATGAAAGTCTGATTATAAAAGAGTACACTGCCTTCAAATAAAGTAATAAAAATGCAGTCAGTTTAATTTGGACTCTACTTCTATTACTATTTTTAAATCATTTAATCTATTTATGAACATAAGCACAACTTAAAGATATTATTTAAATTCATGGACTCCAAACCAAAATTGTATAGCCTTTTTGTTAATTACAAAATTTTAAAAAATCCACAATTCCTCTTGTCAAAGATCTCCAGTACTTATTTTGGACTAAGTATGAATGGTTCTTTCTGATATTTGAGGCTATCTATTTGATATCTATCTCTGCCTAACCTGGACAATGTTATTTCCTGAGTCTACCTCTATAGGAACCCAACATTTCATTAGGACCTTTTCCCCCACGCATGTTAAGTTCATTATTCCTTCTGTATTTTAGTTCAAGTGATGCTCCTGCTTCTTTGCCTCCATCCAGAGGAGCAAAAACTCCTGCAAAAAATCCAGTTTGTTAGAGATGTTATATGAGACCTATATATATGGGTCACACTCAGGTATTTGTCTCTAGCAATCCCTGTCTCTGGGAAGCTAGTGAAATCCAGTAGTCAACTAATACTAGATATTATCTACCTTCAAGTGTGGAGACAAAATTATGAGGAGAAAATGAAAATAATCCATTTGAAGTTCCTTAATAATTGAGATCACTCAGTATTTGAAATTGAAATAAAGCTCAACCTCAGTTCTCTGAGCAATAAGCTCAGTATCTCAAAAAGAAAAGACGCAAGCCAAGCATGTTGGCTCGCGCCTGCAATCCCAGCACTTTGTGAGGCCAAGGTGGATGGATGGCTTGAGCTCAGGAGTTTGAGACCAGCCTGGGCAACACGGCAAAACCTGTCTCTACAAAAAATACAAAAATTAGCTAGGTGAGGTGGTGTGCACCGGTGGTCTCAGCTACTCGGGGGTTGAGGTAGGAAAAAAAATTGGGGGTGTGGGGACAGAGTCTTGCCCTGTTACACAGGCCTGGAGTTCAGTGGTATGATCATAGCCCACTGCAACCTCAAACTCTGTGATTGAGGGATCCTCCCTCTCAGATTCCTGAATGGCTGGGGTCTACAGGTGCACACCCCTGCACCAGGCAATTCTTATTTTTTTATTATTATTATTTGTAGAGACAGGGTTTTGCTTTGTTGCTCAGGCTTGTCTCAAACTCCTGGGCTCAAAGTAATTCTTCTACCTCAGCTTCTAAAAGTGTTGAGATTACAGATGTGAGCCACAATCCCCACCCAATACATTATTTAAAACCACATAAGACATGAAGATTCTTCCATTCCCAGAAAAAAATCTTAATTCAATATCTTACTATTTCACTTAAGGTACAGAAATAAATTTACAAAAAATGTTTACACTTGGCAGCAGGGAGTAGCTCGTAGTCTATATTCACTTAAAGAAACGCTAACACAATCTATGATACAAAAGAGGTCCACATAAGGATATGACATTTCCTTTTTCAAAACAGCATTTGTCTTAGAGATTAGAAAACATAAAGAAAATTGAAAATATTACCCAGCTATCCCACTTCTGGGTATATATCCAGAGGAATTGAGCATGGTGTTGAAGAGATATCTGCACTCCCATCAGACTAGAGGAATATGTTTTAGTGATCTGTTGCAGTGCGTGGTGACCACAGTTAATTATAATTTGTTGTATATTTCAAAATTGCTAAAAGAATACATTTTTAACATTCTTACCACCATAAAGATAAGTTGGTGAGTTGATGAGTGTGTTAATTAGCTTGATTCAATCTTTCTACCATGTACACGCAGATAAAAACATCACATTGTTTTCCATAAATATACATAATTATTGTCAATTAAAAATAGATAAATTTATATTAAAAGAGAGTTGATAAAATGTATATGTTATTGATACACTGTTATTGCATTGCAGTTACTGTCATTGCAGTTCTACTCCTGAGTAGAATAAGGCTCAGTGAGTTTAAAGTAGTTTGTCTAATTTCATACAAGTCTCGAAGTTAGAACTTGGACCCATCCAAATTAAACCATGGCTTTCATAAAAATCTACGAATTAAAACATACGTTAGAAGATTCTTGTTCAGACTCTTGTCTTGATATCAAAATGAAAAATGAACTCAATGAGGTGAAAATTATATCAAAGCCCTGACATTCATAATTATGGTCCAGAAATCCATAGGATACCTGGAGTTTTTATGGACATAGTTCCACATTTTTCAGGTATCTTCACAGCAGTGCCCCACTCCTGGTACCAATTTACTGTATTAGTCTGTTATCACACTGCTAATAAAGACTTACCCAAGACTGGGTAATTTATAAAGTAAAGAGGTTTAATTGACTCACAGTTCTACATGGTAGGGGAGGCCTCACAATTATGGCAGAAGGTGAAGGAGGATCAAAATCATGTTTTACATGGTGGTAACCAAGAAAGCATGTGCAGGGGAACTCCACTTTATAAAACCATTAGATCTCATGAGACTAATTCACTATCATGAGAACAGCATGGGAAAGACCCACCCCCATAATTTGATTACCTCCCACCATGTCCTTTCCATGACATGTGGGAATTACAGGAACTACAGCTTATGTTTTAAAGGAAAACAGAGCATAAAAGTTCAGAAAACTTGCAGATGGAGATTCAAGATAAGTTTTGGGTGGGGACACAGCCAAACCGTATCATTTCACCCCGTCCCCTCCCAAATCTCATGTTCTTAGATTTCAAAACCAATCATGCCTTCCCAACAGTCTCCCAAAGTCTTAACTCATTTCAACAGTAACTCAAAAGCCCACAGTTCGAAATCTCATCTAAAACAGGTAAGTTCTTTCCACCTATGATCCTGTAAAATCAAAAGCAAGTTAGTTACGTCCTATAAACAATGGGGGTATAGGCACTGGGTAAATACACCCATTCCAAATGAGAGAAATTGGCCAAAATGAAGGGACCATAGGACCCATGCAAGTCCAAAATTCAGTGGGGCAGACAAAATCTTAAAGCTCCAAAATGATCTCTTTTGATTCCATGTCTTATGTCCAGGTCACAGTGATGCAAGAGCTGGGTTCCCATGGTCTTGGACATCTCTGCCCTGTGCTTTGCATGGTACAGCGCCCCCCTCCCTAACTCCCCTCTCCTGGCTGCTTTCATAGGCTGTTGTTGTCTGCAGTTTTTCTGACACAGTGCAAACTGTCAGTGAATCTACCATTATGGGGTCTGGAGGACAGTGGCCCTCTTCTCACAGCTCCACTAGGCAGTACCCCAGTGGGGTCTCTGTGTGGGTGCTCTGCACTGCCCTAGCAGAGGTTCTCCATGAAGTCTCCACCCCTGTAGTAAACTTCTGCCTGGACATAGAGGCATGTCCATACATCCTCTGAAATCTAGGCAGAGGTTCCCAAACCTTAGTTCTTGACTTCTGTGCACCCACAGGCTCAACACCACATGGATGCTGCCAGGACTTGGGGCTTGCACCCTCTGAAGCCATGGCTCAAACTGTACCTTGGTTCCTTTTAGCCACAGCTGGAGCAGCTTGGATGCAGGGCACCAAGTCCCATGGCTGCACAGAGCAGGGGTCCCAGGGCCTGGCCCACAAAACCATTTTTTCCTTCTAGGTCTCTAAGCCTGTGATCCTAGGGCTGCCAACAAGGTTTCCGACATGGCCTGGAGACATTTTCTCCATTGTCTTGGTGATTAACATTTGGCTCCTCATTACTTACGGAAATTTCTACAGCCAACTTGAATTTCTCCTCACAAAAATAGCTTTGTCTTTTCTATCACATTGTCAGGCTGCAAATTTTTTGAACTTTTATGGTCTGCTTCCCTTTTAAACATAAGTTCCAATCTCAAACCATATCTTTGTGAATACACAAAACTGAATGCTTTTTACAGCACCCAAGTCACCTCTTGAATGCTTTGCTGCTTAGAAATTTATTCTGCCAGATACCCTAAATCACCATTCTGAAATTAAAATTTCTGCAGATCTTTAGGATAGGAGCAAAATGCTGCCAGTCTCTTTGCTAAAATGCAGCAAGAGTCATGTTTATTCCAGTTGCCAACAAGTTTCTCATCTCAATCGGAAATGGTCAGCATTTGGTCAAAGCCATTCAACAAGTCTCGAGGAAGTTTCAAACCTTTCCCCATTTTTCTGTCTTCTGAGCCCTCAAAACTGTTCCAATCTCTGCCTGTTGCCCAGTTCCCAAACTTGCTCCCACATTTTTGGGCATCTTTACAGCAGCACCCCACTCCAAGTACCAATTTATTGTATTACTCTGTTCTCATGCGGGGAATAAAGACATAGCTGAGGCTGGGTAATTCATAAAGAAAAGAGTTTTAATTGGCTCACAGTTCCATATGGCTGGGGAGTCCTCACAATTATGGCAGAAGGTGAAGAAGGAGCAAATTTCCATCTTACATGGTGGCAGGCAAGAGAGCACGTGCAGGGGATCTCCCCTTTATAAAACCATCGGGTCTTGTGAAACTTACTCAGTGTCAGGGAACAGTACAGGAAAGACCTGCTGCCATGATTAATTTACCTCCCACCAGGTCCCTTCCACAACCCATGGAAATTATGGGAGCTAAAATTCAAGATGAGATTTGGGTGGGGTCACAGTCAAGCCATATCAGTACTTTATTAAGTTTTGGACCCCACAGTTTTTGTAACATGAAGACATTTTCATTTATCTTGTAGATAACTGTGAGCAAAGTCTTTGAAAATTTCAAAATATGTGAATACAATGATGAAAGCAATTTGGAGGAAATAAATCTGGCAGTGGAGTGTAGAGTGCATTAGAGGAAGAAGAGCCTGAAAGGTTACACTTAGAAGTCTGTAGTACAACTGATTTGAGGCTAAACAAGTGTGATTTCAGATCTGTTGAATTTAAAATCAGGGTGGGATCTTCAGATAAAAAAAATGCTCTATCAATTCATAGAGATGAAATTGGATTGTACTTTTGGGAGTGAAGGTAATAGCTGAGTTCATGGTAATAAATCATTTCAGAGGAAAAAATATTGAAAGACAAAATAAGAAAACATTAGGAACCACATACAGAGGTAGGTGTGAGGAGTAGATTAGTGTTTGCTGAACTGCAATATATGCCAGCATTTTGGCTAAGAAATTTAAATATGTGTCTACTTAGCTATTCCAACTGCACTGTAAATTATGTATCATCATAGTCCTACTCCTGAGAAGAATAATGCTCAGAGACTTCACAGTACTTTGCCTAAGTTCACACAAGCCTTGGAGTTAGGATTTGGATCCATACCTGTCAAACTTCAAAGTTCATGCCCTTTTCATTACCTCATCAAAACAGATGGAGGCAGGACATCAGAGAAGGAAGCCCATAGGGAATACGGGAAGTAACCACATCAGTATTTTCATCTACTACATTGCCAGCACATAAAAAGTGGCTGAAAATATTTGTTGAATGGCTAAATAATAATAAACAATCACTTACTGAAGCTGTTATCGATGGCATGGGACAAATATTCACTGTTTTAGATTCATTATTCCATTTAATCTCTTAAACACCCTGAACAAGACATGAAGTACAGTGTTCTCATTATCACCCAGAATTCAAGCCAAGTTTTGTCTGTCTACATATTTGGGTTTTTAACCTCTACACTATATTGAGAGAATTGATCAATATTAAGTTAAAGGCCATTGATCATTCTTATGAGAAGAGATTATTGGTGACAAAAATTAGAATTTTAAGTCTGTAGAACAAATTTATGACAGGAATGTGACACAAATTTATCTATGGAACAAACCATCACATGTATCCCCAAACCTAAAGTAAAAGTTAAACAAAAATAGGATTTTATTTTATAGGATATACACACAGAAAACAAAGAGAAAAAATGGGACAAATTTGGTAGAGAAAGACAATATAGAAAATGTTTGCTAGGATAAAGAAGATCCATGCTGACATATGTATATATGTGCATGTGTGTCTATGTGTGGGGGCGTGTGTTTGACTGAGCTTACAGAAAATCAAACAATAATCTGCTGTTAGAAACCAAACACACCAAGAACAGTTGGTGACTGTGGTGGTGGAGTCTGTTTCAATGGAGGTAAGAAAGCATAAGGAGAAGAGTCAGTTAGAAGGGTTACCCAAATTAAACAAATAAACAAAACCAAAAAGTTTTTTCACTGAACGTGCAAGAAAAGTTTAGAGTGAGTTGAAATAGAAACAACTCAAAACAGGAAGACAAAAAAAAAAAAAAAAAAAAAAAAAGAAAGAAAAAAGGAGCTCACAATGCTGAGAAAATTATGTAGAATAGTTATCCCTGGTGTTACATTTTTGTATATGGAAAAACAATTTGGCAGGTCCTCCTCGAATGGCTTGCTGCTGTTAGATGAGATTAGCTCTTAGGGTTTAAAGGTTTATGTGGGCTATATCTACACCCACTCATAGATAGAGAATGCTTTTACCCACTCGGGTACAGGGAGTCATAATGTTCAGATACTCGGAGCCCAAAAGAGGAAGAAATGGATTAAATGTAGTTTTTAAATTAGATGGTGTACTTTCAAGAGAATTAACATTTAATGACCTGATAGTTTAGTAGCTCATCATGAGAAATCTGAAAACAAGAGAAAACTTGGAATTCTCTGAATATTTCTAACTCATTTTGTATTTTTATTTATAATAGATTATATAATTTTTGTTTAATGTCTTATGAACACCCTTAAATTAGTTTAATACTATAGTCTCTGGGGACTTCTAGAATAGCAACATGAAACCCTCAGCAAATCCTTTCCCAAAGGGCAATGACATAACCGGAAAAATTGTTCAAACAACAAGTTTAGGACTTTAGAAATTGGCCAAGAGCAGATGTCAAATTGCTAAGCATTTATTCAAGAAAACTACTAAAACTAAGTAAGAATAATGGGAATCTATGGCCTTTAGCTTGCTCTCATTCTCCTCTATTATCTGCACTCCAAAAAGGTAGTTCTACTAGGGTGAGGCAGGCTGGGAAAAACAAGGAACCTTGCTAATGGAGGGGGCTGACAATAGCAATGTCGGTTGCAAACAATCATGGAAGGCCAATGTTGCAGCTCTCTTTAAATTGGAATACTGATTCATGGAAGGCCAGTGTTGCAACTCTCTTAGTTTAGAATACTGATTGGGGCAATGCAAATACTAGTAGAACAATCAGAAATTTAATAGGAAGATACAGACAAAGTTTCTACATATCCCTGATGGCTGAAAGGCTACACGTATTTACAAGGCTCCATACACACTCAGAAGAGACTGAAGAAAGCCTTAGGCATCTACTCTTCCCTGGCTGAATGTAAGACCTTGCACACACAGAAAGTAAAAGGAGCTGGGTGAAACTTATTAACTGTTTGAACTTAACCCACACTTAGACACACCAGAAAAATGCAGAACTTTATTGGTTCAATGCACTTAAACGCAATGTCTGAATTATTATTATTTGATCACTAAGCTATTCTGTTATAGACATGGCTCCTAGGCAGCCAGACTTAAAAATAAAAACAACAACAACAAAAAAAATTAAAAAAACAAAACACCCACTAGAGACATCAGCAGCTGCCGAGTATAGGGAAGATAGATTCTAGAGAATTAATTTTGGAAAGTTACTAAACAAACAAATAGCAACAGCAACAGCTACTGTGGAGGTTTGGGGGGGTATGGATCAGAATACAGAGTTGCTATGATACATTATGTAAAATATCCAGTTTTCAACAAGATATGAAGAAGCAACAGCAACGTGTGAATGCATACATCACACTTTGGGGATTTCAATGGAAATTGTCTCTGATGAGGTGGAAAGAGAGGGAGAAGACCCAAATGTTGGAGCTAATAGACAGACTTCAGAGCAGCTATTAAAAATATGCTTTAAAGACTTGGGAGAACACATTTAAAGAATTAAAGGAAAGTATAATAACAGTGACTCAGTCAATATAAAATATTTCTAAAAAAGATAAGTGAATTTCATAATAAAATAGAACCAAAGAAAGAAAAAGTCACCAGAGGTACTTAACAGCAGATTTGTTCTGGTAGAAGGAAGAATCAATGAAGCTGAAGGTACATCAATATAGATTATCCAATCTGAAGAACAGAAAGAAAAAGAATGAAGAGAAATGAATGGAGCCTCAGAAACCTTTGCCACTCACCAAAGCACTCCAATGTATATGTAATGGGAGTCCCAGACAGAGAAGATAAAAAGGGAGAGAGAAGTCTTTGAAGAAATAACGGCCTAATTTTTCTTAAATTGGATGGAAAGCTATCTACACATTCAAGAATTGCAACAAACCCAAGTAGGCTAATCGCAAAAAAAAAAAAAAAAAAAAAAAAAAAAGGCAAACAAACAAACCAAAACACCTAGACACATCATAGTTAAACTGTTGCAAGACAGAGAGAAAATATTGAAAGCAGTGAGAGAAAAGCAATTCATCACATATGAGGAAACCACAATAAGATTAAAGGTGATCTTTTATGAGAGATAATAGAGGCTAAAAGGTGGCAGGATGACATATTTAAAATACTGAGGGGAAAAACATCTGTCAATGAATAATTTTATACCCAGCAAAATTTTACTTTAAAAACAGAGGTGAAATAAAAACATTGCCAGATATACAAAGACTGGGCATTTGTTGTTAGCAGACCTGCCTCAAGAAAACGCTAAAGAAAGATATTCAGGAAGAATAGAAATGACGCTCAATAGATAATACCCTTAATCTACATGAAAAAATAAAGAACAATGGAAGAGGTAAGTAAATGTAAAGGAAAAAATATTTTTCTCCTTTCTTCTCTTAACTGATTTAAAGAATAATTGCATAAAACAATATTACAAAGTGGTTTCATCACATACAACTGTAATATCTATGACAATAATATCACAAAGAAGAGTGGTGGGAATGGAGCTATACCGGAGCAAGTTCATGTATTTCACTGGAATTAAGTTAGCATTAATTTGAAGTAGTGATAAGTAAATATGCATATTATAATCCCTAGAGGAATCATCAAGAAAATAACTAAAACAAATAGTAAAAATTCAACAAAGGAATTAAAATGTTACACTAAAAATATGTATCTAGCACAAAAGAGGCAGTTAAGAAGGAGCAGGGGAACAGAAAAGACAGGAGACATAAGGCAAATAAATGGCAAAAGGATTAACAGGCATTAACACAGTAGAGGGAGGGGGCAGAGAGAACAATGCTTCAGGCAATGTGGAAAGATCAGAGATGAAAGAGTGTGCTACCAAGTATACATATGTAACAAACCTGCACATTATGCACATGTACCCTAGAACTGAAAGTATAATAAAAAAAAAAAAAAAAAAAAAAAGAGTGTGCTACCTTTTGGCAATTAAAGGCAGCAGACCCTTCTCCATGGGCCTTAATGTGTCTTCAGATGAATTAGTATTTGGTTCCTTAAGACGGGCCTAACCAAAGGGTATGCAGAATTTAATTACTTTATAAAAGTCATCAAACTGAATATTGATTGGATAATAATGAAGAGAGCAGGAGACAGATGGCTTTCTTATTTTAATCACTGTACTTATTGTATACATTCAATGAAACAGCTGACCATATATTTCTCAAAATTGTCTCCATCAGAGTGGGCATTCACTAAACTCAAAGATTATTTCTTCCTTAGGGATAATGGACATATAAAAAGCATCACTGATGAAAACATTTCTCTCAGGGCTGTCCCCTTGCTCAGGCCAAAAGCAAGAACCGTGGTAGTTTGCTCTAATGGTTCTGGATACATAGAGGCTAGCAATTTTCATAGCAACTTGGGTGAGCTGACAATACTGTTGTTTGAGGAAATATTACCTCTGTGACCACAATAGAGGATGTGTATCTTTCCTCAAACGAGTTTGTCACTTCTTTTACTTTTGTCATAATGATAAAAGATACCTTTTCTGAACCAAAAATGCTAATCTGCATCTTGTGTTAAATATAAACTACTCACCTGTCCATGTTATTTATTATAACATACCACGGATGTGAAGTGGGCAAACTTATTGCTGGTATTTAGTACAAAAGTGAGTCTGATTTACTACAATTGGCGTCCTTGCAACTTCACTAATATTGCTGGTGGTGGAAAGTAGCATGACTGTTAGTGGCCACTTTTTCCCTTGACATTGTCAGTTCTTTTCTCATTCCTTTGCTTGATGACACTGCAGTATAGGTGGTGTCAGTATCGTTGCCACGCAGAGATTCTTTTGACATAGCTACTCTGAATGCAGCAGGAAAGGCCTGTTCACTACAAACTGCTGAAATAGTTTGTAAGGGTGCCCCCCAAAAGGCTAAAACCATGGTCTTGCCATAACGTGTTCTACTGTTACCAACTTAATCCTTGAAAGTATTTCTTCTCTTGGTTTCTGTAATATTACTCCATTGTATCTACCTCTGAAAATTCCTTTTCAATTCTCCTCTTATTCTGACTGATCCTTCCGTATCAATACTTCTCAGGTTTGTGCCCTAAGACCACTTTCCTATCATTATATTTATTTTCCCCCAGGGATGAGTCACTCCCATTAACATGTTGTGGGCTGCTGACCTTCAAATCTGTATCTTCAATTCCAGATTTCTTTCTTAAACCCCAGACTCATATCTAACTACTTTTAGAACATTTCAAACTTGGGTGTCCTACAGGAACTTCATATACAAATGTTAAAATGAGAACTCACTCCTTCTAAATCTCTAACTTCTTCTGATTAACAGTTCCTTTCAGCTTAAACAATGCTGGTTTCCTGAGATTTACACAGAATAAATCCCAAACACCCAGAATAATACACAAGAGCCTCCAGACCAAGATCATCACCCATTTCTACTGGATGGACTTCTTCAGTTCTTCCTTACCTTTATTCTTCTGTTATAAAGAAGTGCTTTTGTCTTTGTAACAGTCCTCTTTGGACCCTCATTTCTTCATTCATGCTGTTTTCTCCTACTTTCAGCCAGGTGTATTCCTATAATTTTTTCTAGTTCTGCTCAAACATCATTCTGTTGCTTTCTTCCTCCATTATTAACTGTTCTCCATGATGCCTTATACCTTTACATCTCATTTTCTAAAAGCACCAACAATTTGTTTATTCACGTCTATCTAATAAATTTATTTTGTGCAGGGACCATGTCTTATTCACATTTCAAAATCTTAGAATCTAGCAAAGAGTTGTGTAGAACAGATGTGAAATAATTTTTCGCTGCATGGATAATTGACTTCTGTGTGGTTTTATAATGTACAGTAATATTTTGTTACTCTTGCCAATCATCAAGGATTCTAGGATATTTTATACTATATGGATAATATTATCATAGTTTCTTTTCCTATAATCCTTTTAGAATCCCATATCAAGAAAAGTTATTGATTACATTTTATATTGCAGCTGATAAAACATAGGCATATAAACTATGTAAATTATAATTCAAAGAATAAGCTTCTAATTTATATTATGCCCATATGAAGAGGGAAGAAATTTATATGCTTCCACTCCTTTTCCATTTTCCTGAAATTGCTTAGAAAAGGTGTCATAGAAAAGGTGTCAGTTATATTCCTAGGTTAGCAAGAGAGTTATTGTCTTACTGATTAACATTCTATTCTTTCAAGTTGATGATACATGTATGCTTGTGTATGCAAATTCACTTGTGCATGCATGAGCACACGCACACACACACACCCTACTCCTAGAGAAAAGCAGATTAAGGAACTTTTAAATTTTTATACTTAAAGTTCAATAAAAATACAAAACAGAGACTAATCACTGGAAAGATAATCTATTGTCCCCTCATTCCTCCAAGTGGAAAAAGTACAGTCTTAACATACTTATCTAATATATTTGAGTGTTTCACAACTCTCGTAACATTCTTCCAAACATTAATTACAGTTTTTTTTTTCTGTTACATAGTATGCTATTCTCATCCTGCTACTAAGGAAAACAGCCCACATTATTCACATTATATACCTAAAATCTGTTAGGTTCAATTTGTTTTCTCCAGGCTTATAGAACTTCACTTGAGATGCCTTTCTGTTTAGGGATTACTTTCTAGTCTTTACGTGCTTTTTTGGTTCACCTCAGAACCATCTTTAGATAATATGAAAAGAAACCAGATCTGATATTCTAATAAATCTCTAGCTTATATTGACTAAATCAGGAAGCTACATTAAGATGCTATTTGCAATATTCCAACTACTCAGAGTCATCCTACCTATGCCTCCAAGCACTCGGTTTGGCTTTGGTCACTTTTCACTTTGAAAGCTTTCCTTTCTATTAGAAATTAAACCACATGCAAGACAGGAAAGCTTCACTCCACTTTGAAACATACTTTTACTGCTTCAGAGTACATAAAACTACATTCTAGACTATGAGTTTTTTTCCTGCTGTTTGAGCAGATACTTCTGCTCGTAGTTGGCCTGAAAACCCTAGTGTGAACTATGAATGAAAATAATTCAATCAGGAGGACACATATTTTGACAAGAATATTTTTTATTATTGAAAAATACACAAAGGTGAAAGGTTGCTGAGCAGCTGATTTTCCATAGTACAACAGAGTATTATAAGAAAGAGGGAAATGTATCTGTTATATATGGCAGTTTACATTTCTAAGGCATTTAGGCTTAAGAGCACTAGGTCTTGCACACCAAGGTGCATTGTCTTGAGTTTAAATATACTGAGGCACACCAGGCAGGCAAAGAATTAGAAACTATAGAAACTATACATTAAAAACTTGTTCATGCATTTGTGTCTTAGGATTTTACTCCCTACCCTCCTCATTCATTTTTTTTCCACGAGTTTTGGAGTTGTTCATAGAACACTGGAAATAATCGACTCTTCAAGAGTTTGTTTACAATGACAACACCAATGGGACAAACCTAACAGAACTACTTCACAGATATGTTCTGTCTCTTACCAAAATGAGGCTCCAGTAAGAAAAACACTGCTTTGCAAAGGCACAGTGGAGACAGGTTTAATGCATTAAATATAACATGAATCATTCACAATAACAAGTTTCGTGTTTCAGGGAACTTTTGTTAATACAACACAGTTGGTCACACAAAATACAAATGCTTCTGTTGATTTGTCTTGGCAACTCAGATACATCAACAGTGCTAACAGTTTAACAGCTTTGTTCTCATCTGACAGAAAATAATGGCAGTTCTGCAAGGCAAATGTTAAACCTGACCGTATGTATTTATTAGTTCCACAGTGTTTTGACAGATTATAGAAGATGGAACTCAGAGGATGCTGACACGCTCACCGAGGGCTTTCATTTCTGTTTCTTCAGTCTCAGGACTGTCACTGTGGCTAGCACTTGGATTGATCAGGTGTGTGGGGTACTGCAGACCCTGCTCGCCTGCGTACTGCTCCCACCTCAGGTCATCGCTTTCATGGGTGATGTAGCGCTCCCCGATTTTGCATTCCAGCTCTCGCAAATCTAACCAGGTCTGATAGTCCTGAAGAAGAAATTCCAAAATATTACCATAGAGATCATTATGACTCAACATGCTGTGTCATATGATGTCAGTTTCTGCAATCTATGAGTTACCCTTTTCCTTCCACGGTAACAGCGCTGAATCTTTCATCATGCATCCTCAAGCGACAGCGTCGGCAGCAAAGCCATCCTATTTGCCTAACCTTGGCAAATACATACTGTTTATATGATACCATGGATCAAAGAGTGGGCAATTAATGTTTGTAGTCAAGCAACCAGGAATGTCGGTATTCCTTTGAAATGTAATGCCTACAAATAATCCTTCAGTATTTCAGAATATTAGTTTTCTAAACTTTAAATTCAATGTGAAAATAATAAATATTTAAGTGAACAGAAGCACATGCATATACTTCGTATTTGCCATGCATTTGTTCCATACATAATAACCTAGCATTTAAAAATATAGCTTCTAAATGAGTACAGTGCATGACCAGATGGGCATCTATTTGTACATTTATCAGGATTACACATACAAATGCTTTTGAAATCTGGTCGTCTGAGGTCTGTTATGATCCTTGGTTTATTTATTTATATTTGGTTTTGCCTTTTGGTTTTGGGCTGTGTGTGTGTATGTGTGCATGTATCTCCTCTATCAAATTATCCTGGTAGAGAAAAATGTTTAGAAACACTAAATTGTTATTACATCCTATGAAGTTGCATGTATTTGAGCAAATAAATTGATATTAGAATAATCACACTTTAAAAATTATTGCAAAAGATTTCTAAATATCAAAATTCTATAAATATTTAGAAGCTCATTCAACTAAGAAAACTCAATGATTGTTGTTTACCTGTAGCCAAGGGTGGCTCAAGGTCTTATCCACACTGTAGCGCTTTCTCATTTTTACTTGCAGCAAATTGTTGATAAGATCAATGGCTGAAAAAAATTATCAGTAAAAATAGATGACAAATCTGTAACACATGCATAATTCATTTATAGTTTATTTCACATCTGCTATTTCACACAGTTAAATGCAGCATAGTGACAAGGCACTAGAATAATGAAAAAATAATCCTCTTAACAATACTGAAACCTTGGCCTTCATTTTATTTTGGATCCAAAAAAAAAAAAAAAAGAAGTTAGAAGTAATTATGGAATTGTATGATATGAATTTCAACTGGTCTACTCTTTAATACTTTATTTCAGAAATTTTGTTTATATATACATCATTTAAATATGTCTTACAACATGGGCAGGATAAAACTAATATTCAAGACAAAGCATTTACTAATTTTGTTATAAAACATGCTGAATGTTTGAATACACACAGTGGTTCACACCGTATTGAATTAATGACAGACATCTGAATATCATATTTGTATGGAAAAAATACATCATAACACGGGTAATATAGATCATATCTCATGATAAACTTGGAGCCTGAAAATCAACAGCCCAAGAAGAAAACACTTTAATTGCTTTCACTTTGCTTTTGCTTTCAAAAATAACCAATGTATTGTAACTATATCAGCCTTCATAGACTTTCTAGAGGAAGACAGGAAAGAATTCTATTTAACAAGAAATGTTATCTGAGGGGTTAGAACCACAGTCCCTCCGGCCTAGTACTCTGCTTGTGATTGGGGGCTTCTGTGAGTGTAATTTATGAAGAAAAAGTAATACTCATCATTATCTAGTCTGAAAATCATCCTAGTTACCCACAGTATCATGTGATGGAGTTCTCACTCTCCTTTTCTGGACATTATATTTTCAGTATATGTCATTAATAGTTCATTATTTACTAAAGTCATTCCTTCACACTTCTCATTCTTGTAATAACTTCCATGTTTCTTTTTTTGAATTTTAGCATTTTCTTCCCAAAAAGAGCTTAGTGAAATCTGCCAACCTAATGGAAGTATTTGTATTTCAAAGAGTTAATTTTCGCCCTTAACCTACCCTAGGCATTATGTCTGAAAGATGGCTCTTCCTACCAAAAATCTTAATCAAACAGGCAGCTGATAAACAAAAATGAAAATTAACTCCTCATTTTCCCCAATCACCAAGTTTTGAATAGGCAGCTTTGAATCCACTTTTCGGTGTGCATCAACCTGTATGGACCTGAAGATACAGACTGTCGCATGAGACCAGAGGGACAAAGAATGCTTCCTTCAATCAGAATCCTTCCCAGTGTCAGGAAAAGAAAAGTGACTTCTATAGTCTTTTGGTAATTGAGAATCATATCTCTATGGTGCTATTACTCCAAGTATTTGCTTGCCCTGAAGGGCTGTAGAGTCAAATACCAAACACTTATTTGGAGAAACGAAATGCAACAACACACATTTAACTGTTGCCTATGCCTATACACTCTTGCCTTACCTAGGATACATGAGGAAATACAGTACTTAGTACATTTTCATATTCCAAGCATGTGTTCTCAGAGAGCTTTTGAAAGTATAGTTCTCTCTGTGAACTGCGTATAGGGCATGTGCTTTAAAATATCCATTCACTTGATTTACTCACTGGTGAGTAAAGTGCACCTTCCATTCTTGCTGCTGTGAAACCACACGGCAAAAATGGAGGCCAAGGAGTGAAGGGAGAACTTATGTGCTATTGCAAGCATGCTGCAGCATTACACTGCCCCAGACACTGCAGGGAATACATTCATGGCATTAATTCACTCATTCTGTTCTGAATTCTATAATTAGAAAGGCAGGAGTACAGTAACTCAACAAAAGGTCTGGTTTGTGCCCAAACGGGCCCCAACAGTGAACCACACTGCATAATGGGGAGGGAAGTACTATCAGAGGGGAAACGAGAAGTGTCTGAAGGGAATGGAATAAGTGAAAATGAAAAAATTGTTCTGCTAAATGAAGCATACAATCATTAGTCTGACTACGCCACAGTACCCAACCCAAGTGACCTGAATAAGCACAACAAGGCAATGACAAGTACCTCCAAGAGAAAATGGTTAAGGATATAAGGAGAGAATTAGAGGAGATACATGTGTGTACAAATAAATGTGTGTGTGTGTATACATTATTTTGTGGCTTTTGGAAGCACACAACAGAAATAATGAACTATTAAATTTTAGCACCTGTAGCTAAATGTTGGGACCATGGTGTTAGTGAGAAAATAGGTCTGTCATTTGTAGATGAGAATTCTGTTCTACTTGTTACTTTTCTGGAACTCTTAAAACATCCTTTTTATTAATCAAGCTGTATACAATCCAGCATTAACTATACCATCCAAAATGCATTTTGCTAAACATTTTTGAACACAGTCCAGAGGTTTTTTTTCCTTCCAATATTCTCTTTACTGGCCATGTCTACATTGCTACAATATTCATGTAATAAAATTGTCTCACATGTATTACGTATGTATAAATCATTCATTTAACTCTTCATTCACCAAATCTTCCTTAATTCTTGTTGGCAATTATTTATGAAATAAAAAGTTAATGATCAAGCCCTGGTTCTGAAAAGCTCACAATCTAGTTACAAAGGCACGTGCATGCCCCTCCCCAGACCACAGATTATATCATGACACAACACACCATTTTGAATCTTTGACCTTTAATTAATATCCTACTCAAAGCAAAAAAAAAAAAAAAAAAAAAAAAAAGTGTTTTCTTTTTATAACTTACTGTCATTAGTCCTATTTATGTTTTAGATGCAATGGAGAACTTTATTCTATATGACAATTCTTTACATCTTTGGAGACGGTGACTCATTCCCCTTAATCTCACCTCTATAGTTCCTTCAGATCTTTCAGCCTCCTTCGTCCTCCTGTAACCTCGATTTTAATATTCACTAGCTTTACTCAATGTCCCTGTTGAAATTCAGTAATCATCACTGACCAACATTTTCCTCCTTAATGGCCAGTTTGATTTATACACAAATATATTATTCATATAGCTTAGGATTGAGGGGTTTTCATTCTTTTTTTAAAAAAATTACATTCATATTCTTATTTAGTCCTTATAACAACCCCCTGAAAGTAGTTATTATTTTAATCTCCATTTTATATAAAAGGAAAACCTGAAGCTTCAAAAGGCTATGTAACTTGGTCAAAGTCAGACAGCTCCTTGGCAATACAGCTGAATTTGAAACCCAGGGGGACTGGACTTCAAAGCCTGTGCTCTTAAACATTATGGCAGACTGCAGTCATATTAGACCATTAACTCATCATTATAAGTGGATAATAATCTCAAAACTTAACTAATTTTTTGTTTATTTTTACAGTCATGATAGTTACATTCTTAGTTATGTTTCCACCATACTTTTATGTGCTTGAATGCAAGGATATGTGTGTATGTGTATGTGCATCTCTGAGACCATAGCTCTGAATGTGATATGACACCCTTGTATCGTTAATTCTCCTAGCTTTCTGTCACGTCCACACCAAATAAGCCCATCTGCTATGCATTAATATAATTATTATAACTTCTTTCAGGATAAGGCTTAAACATAGGGCTTTCTGACTCTATCACAAAAATGCATGACTAACTGCCAGGCCTATTAATTATTCTTTGAGCAAGCCTTAAAAGCAGGCAATGCTTCCTCCTAGAAGTATTCCTATGTAGCTCATATTTACCATCTTCTCCAAAGGCTATTTTAGGCGATTTTTTTTTCCAAATGCTTTATCATTGAGACACATCGGTTCTTGGTAAGACTCATTCTACCAATCTGGTAATCCTACTTAAAAAAAAGGGTAGTCATTCTGGAATAATACATTTTAAGTAAATTAACACTGACAAATACTGACTTTCAGTCATTTCCTTCTAAGGGCCAAGATTTGTTTTCTAAATATTTGCAAATCATCTATTTAATCATTCATTCATTCTAGAATTTTGTCAAGGATAAATACTAAGCTTTTTGTTGAATAATTTCAGAATCCATTCTTTCCCCCTTTTAGAAATTCTACTTGTCTTAAATACCTTGGTACCTCTCTCATTTTGTCTATGATTTATTAAAAATTACCATGGCTCTAAGAGCACATCTGTTAGTTTCTTCAATATGCAGTGTGTCCAGCTCTGAACGTTTACCCATCTCATAGCTGCTACTGAGTGCACTTTTGTGATACTTTCATTTCCCATAGGTGCCAGCTCCCAGCAGAGACTGTCATGTGTAATTTATCAAGGATAAACACACTAAGACAAGGGAAAGGGGAAGCCAGTAGTAAAGAAGCAGTCAGTCTAGTAAAGCTGGAGAAATCACAGCACTCCCAGAAGAGAGCCAACAATGAGGGGAAAAAAGCCCAACTGGGGTCTGGAGTCTAGTTCCAAAACTAAAATCAAAATTCAGAATTTAGATCTAGAGTGAATGTGGTAGAACATGCCTTTGGAACTGCAGGAGAGTAGGGGAGAGGGACAATGGGGGTGACAGATACAAACTTGGGCCATTCTATCAATTCCTCTCAAAAACAAAGTAAAGGAGAAAGGGAACATGGTGTGGCTACGGGAGACAGGGAAGTAAGGAGTGCAGCAGAATGAAATGTCATAATCTGGCACAGCTGCAGATTAGGATGCTGGTGCCCAAGTGGGGAAGGGTAGAGGAATGCTGAAACTCCAGTTTACCTGTAGCTCCACAAGGAGCTGCGTCCTTCAGGAATCTGGAGCCCTATGCAAAAGAGATACTTGGGGAAGAATGCCTCAGAAATTCTTGGTACCCTGTATCTCCTTCTATAAAAACAGCAAAAGGACTATATCCAAATACCTAGGTTTCTTGGGGTAAGATGTATTGCAACACAGTGCAGTCTTTCAGCGGTTTTAGGCAATAAACGGATGATGTTTAAATAGCAGAGATGGAACAAGGGCCAAAGCAGTAGGGGTAATGAGAATCCTTTATTCTCTTGGGTTCCCTGTATCTTCTTCCCCTACTATTTTCTCAGTTTGAATACCCCCAACCTCCCACCACTTTGTTCCTGAAGGACACAGGAGTAAAATAGGCAGTGGCTAGTTCATCATTCTTTTTGCAGTAAACATGACACCAACCTTTTTGAAGAGCAGTATGATTATTTTCTGATTATAACTGCTCATTTATTCTGGGGGATGAGTCTTTCCAACATTCTGAGAATTTTATTATCTTTATTCAAGCTTAAGCTCAATCCTCTCCTTCCATCTTTTTAATACCTTGTCTTATCTAAAGTTTCTTAAATAGCCACATCCGGGCATGTGGGAAGTCCTTTTTTCTTTTACTCTTCTTATGGAAACATTTTAAACAATTGTATGGTGTAAATTTCCATTTTTAAATTTTCTCCTCATGAGCAGCGTTTTGTGCTTTATACAATGTCTCTAGCCATAGATTCACAATAATGTTCCCTACAAATTATAAAAAAAAAGATACCTATTTTTTGAAATCTAATGTTTCTTTTTTGCTACAATAAATTTTTGGCTAACACATTTACTCTCCTTCTAACTTCCTGTACAGCATTTTTTCTCCTTGCCCTATCAGTTTAGAGACAAAAATGTCAGGAAAGCAAAGAGAAAATTTTATCAAACATTCTCTTTTAGCAGAATGGGACTTTCAGCAGATATTAGGATAGCTGAAGTCTGTGTAGCCTATTTGCTAGGTGCACAAGGATACCTGAACAAAGACAAAATTAAATGGCATATGCAGGTGCAGAGGGCTTTACGTTTTAAGATGAAAAGGAGCATTCTATCAGAATATGATATAGATTCAATATTTTTCTAAAAATAACAACAAAATACAGAATTATATTTGAAGTTGCACAAACTAGATTGCAGTCATTCTCCATTTTAATGCAAATACCAAGTGTGTGGACACAACAGGTTCTTTGTATGCAGAAGGTAGATTTGCAGGTGTCATTATTATGGCTAAACTGAAAGGCATCCAAAGCTTGCAGAAAACTCTACAAAAAGACTGTAACTGGACATGCTTAAATTCTTAATAGGTTCCCCAGGTCACACCTTTCAATCATGTTCCATTTCCCATTTTATTTTCTTTTATTATTTCAATACATGCCTATCTCCCCACACTCTCATCATTAGATTTTAGTTCCTTTAAGGTCACACAGAGTGGGTACTCATTTTTTTGCACGTAAGTTTTATAAATATTTTAAGTAAAATATATTTGAACTACAATGCATTAGAAAAATGCTTGCTAAGTAGCATTTAGTAGACTGAATACATTAATTAGAAATTTAAATAGCCATTTTCTTAGCTCTAAATTTCAATACCCATATTGTATGCATATGGTTTGTATATTTTTGGCTAAAAATATTTCTGGATGGTAGGGCGTCACAACTCTACAAAACACAACAGATCATAAGATCAGTGACTTCTTTTGGAAAATCAGAATGATGCTTAGAGGAACTGCCATGCAGATTATGTTTATTTTACAATGTGTATTTTTCAGGCAGGAAATCACCTGTGAAACCTCAAGGCTGATCTCTTTTGTCAAGACACAGTACATTTTTCCCTGACTTCTCTCCACCCCAAATTATTCAGGTATCTTTTCAAAATAGAAACCAGATGAGAACAATCATTCTGGTGATAGAGCCATTGCCAATCAACCTTCAAGCTCCTTGCCTTTAGGCAAGTGTTTTCTTTTTCCCTTTCAATTCTGCCTCACTGCCTGTCACAGTGTAGTGCTTAGTACTTCTCTCCCTTTGGCTTGCTTCATGCTGATGGGAAGTTGTGTGTTTATTTTAAAAATCGTTTTGCAACCCTTCACATTCCAGCTCTCAACTCAGCATGCTGTTGCTCAGCAACACTAACTGGGACGCTCCTCTCAGGGACTGAAACCAGAGGCTGCCGGCAGCAAACAAGGCCACTGGAAATCATCATCTCACTCGCTCCGGAGTCAATTACTGGAATCCAATGAAGTGCAAGACCTTTAGAGACTCGAGTCGGCATCTTTCCTTTTTCAGTTCTTTCCTCTGTAGAAAGTTATTCTATCAATGGTTACTCCTTTGCTTTTCATCCAATTTCATTTCCTCCTGAAAACTGGGGATATGATCTTGGAAATCATAAATTGTTTAAACACAACCATACAGCAGCCTCCAAACTGAAGCCCAATTGATTCAAACTTTAAAGAAGAAATCAAAATATATTTATATTATGCTGATCGTGTTCATATTGGACTTTGTTTCATTTTAATGAACTATGCATATGGTTTGCATAATTTGGCTAAAATATTTCTGGATGGTAGGGCATTACAACCTTACAAAATATAACAGATCATAAGATCAGTGACTTCTTTTAGCAAATCATAATGACGCTGACAGTAACTGCCATGCAGATTATGTTTATTTTACAATGTTCGTTTTAATGGACTGCACACTAAAATCCTTTGGGAAGTTTTATTTTTAAATACTGATACTCAAACCAAAGGTGAAGTGAAAATCTTTAGGAGAGGATATTGATATTTGTATCAGTATTTGTAGCAAAGTGTCTCAGGTGTGTGCAGCTAGAGTTGAGCATGACTGTGCTAAGCAGTGTTTCTCTGACTTCTACATACATATGAAAAATAGTTAAGAGATCTTAAACTGAAGATTCTGATTTGGTAGTTCTGAGGTGGGGTCTGATAGTCTGTATTTTAATGGCTACTAGACAATCCTATATTGCTGGACTTTAGACCACATTTTGAGTAGCAAGGAGCTAGAGGTATGAGAATATTGATAGTGGTTAAAAACTGGCTTAATATTGCCCAAAGGGCCCCTGAATAGATGGACATAAATATACAGAAAGCTATCTAATCATAGAGGTATCTGTCCTCAGCTCCATCTTGTTCAGTATCTGGAATGAAGAGATAGAAGAGTTTAAACATAATTTCTGCTCAGAAGTTGCCAACACGAAGAGCAAACAAGTTGGATTACACAAATAATATCCCAATAACTACAGACTGGAGCAATGGGCCACGCTAGTAAATAACTTAAAGGAGACAATTGAAACTATGTCCTCTATTTAGGTCCTTCTCTCTCAGTCTCCTCAAAAGGACTAAGTACAGAATTGGAAAATCTGGCTTATCAAGAATATATGTAAGAATGAATTCTGGGTTTTAAATCCACAGTAAACTCAGTATGAGTTTATTTATTATACCCAAATCAAATGTTATTTTATGTTGTGCTAACAGAAATGTGTACTTTGTAATGAGGGAAGTAGTAGTTTCACTTTACTCTCTCTGTCTTTGAGACAGAGTTTTACTCTTGTTGCCCAGGCTGGAGTGCAATGGCATCTTGGCTCACCACAATCTCTGCCTCCAGGGTTCAAGCAATTCTCCTGCCTCAGCCTCCTGAGTAGCTGGGATTACAGGCACCACACCTGGCTAATTTTGTATTTTTAGTAGAGATGGGGTTTCTCCATGTTGATCAGGCTGGTCTCGAACTCCCGACCTCAGGCTATCTGCCCACCCCGTCCTCCCAAAGTGTTGTTATTACAGGCGTGAGCCACCATGCCTGGCCCACTTTACTCTTAATAAGACTTACTGACCCTCAAGTCAGATCAGTCCTGAGGTTTGACTATAAGAGAACGTAGATAAAGCAGAGAGTGCTTCTGCCACAGTGAACAGGAGGGTGAATATAAAAAACTGAGTTGTGCAGGAGAAGAGAAGGCTAGGGGAGACATGATGACTGCTTTCAAACCTCTGAGATGAATCTTTGTTTGGAAAGGGTTTGGGTTTGTTCTATCAGTGTGTATAAATACATGAACAATTTTGTTCATTGTTTTGGAGTCAGATTAAAAAGAAACTGGGCTGCTCATGAAATTGTGTATTTTCTATCACTAGAACAATTTAATAATATTCTAGATAATTACTCAGTGGGTTGGCACTTGGGAGCAATATAGGGGTTAGATAAGATTTTATTTTGAAGCATTATTCTTTGTTGTTATGGAAGAAAGCAAACTTACAGAATATTTAACCTTTGTTGATCTTCTATTCAGACATCTCCACACATAGTCAGGTGTTATATATTTCAGCTAAACTATGATGTACATTCAGAAGTGAAACTTTAACTTTGTAACTGAAATATACAGGAAGTATTTCTATTTTGAATGGCAAATAAGCAGCCAATTTTGAGCATTTACAATGCCAATGTGCTTGCTAAAACCTCTGAGCAGTTTCTCTCTATATATATCACTTGTTAGAGAAAATCTCATTAACTGTATATTACTTGCTATCAAAATAAATGATTCTTTTCCTAATGGGACATGCTTTGCAGATATTACCTTATTTGGATTTGGAAATATGTATACATAGGTATATATGTAAAAAAATCACTCTACTGGTAGATATTTTTCAAAGCATTGTATGCCTTTGGCTCATAATTGTAAAGTTCCTACTAATTGTATAAAATTAATATTCTTTTATTAAAATTAAACATAATTAATTCCAGAATCTTGAGATTGTTTAGAATGTTAAACCCCATTGGAGATTCTGACCTCCATAAGTCACTTTATCTTATCAATTCTGATTAAATTTCCTGGCAACCAGTCAGCATTTTTAAGCAGTTCACTGGCTAGTCTCCTCGCCTCTCCTCCATGCCGTTATGTCTGACAGTGTGTTAATATGTTGACAAATCAATCTATTCATAAATATTCAGCAGGCTCGCTGGATCTGCAAGGCTCATAAACTGTTACAAACACAGTTTAATTATTAAAATGACAATTGTCTTTCTTTTGTTTCTCGTACCATTGGATTTCTGGGTCTCATCTACCCGAGCCTTATTTTCAATGGGGTTATTTTTTTGTTTTGAACAATATGTTGTGAAAGAGGGACCTACAGCTGGTTCCTTTTCATGGCAAAGTGCTACTTCCAACTTAAGTGTTTAGCGTTCTGGAACACTGTTGGATTTTGAAAACATACCATGTGGTAATGGTGCTAGGCTTTTATTTAGGTTTGCTTTGTGTTTGTACTGGCTGTATTTTTCAATCTCCAATTTCTAGAGAAAAACACACTTGTGACCAATTTTATTTGAATTTACCAAGTTGAATGGCAAAAATATTTTAAATAAAATTAAGATGCCTTGATAAATTTAGTGGTATATTATGATAGCCATTCTATGCCTTGAGATACCACGTATTCTATATTCTATAGTTGAGGATTGAGACCAATTGGAAGAATAAATTATAGCTGTGCTTATCGGGAAAAAGAAGCATAAATACTACCATGGAGGTTGCCAGAGCACACAAGTGGAAGGAACTTGCGTAGCTGTTTGCATCATCACAATTATGATGCACTAAAGGCATTTCCTATGCCTTTGCATTAAACCTAAAGTGTGTGTGTGTGTGTGTGTGTCACCAAATGTCAAGGCTTCCTGTCTGGTCTCAATTCCTGAGAATACCGACTAACCATGTGACTCTGAAGCTGAGCAGAAACAACTCAGCAGGTGACTCGGGAATAGGTGCTTCTTCAGACTTCACCTGAGAACGCAGAAAATGATCTTTTGTCTGCAGGGGTCGGGGGCTCCTTGTGAGACAATTTCCGAGGCTGCCTCTGTGTTGATTACTGCCTGCTTGCCTCTCTAATGGCATATAAAGGAATATCAAAACTCAGAAGGAAAAAAATAGCAACTTCTCTGGGAATCTTCATGGCCCATTACTAATCTTCCTCAAATTTACTGTGTATCTCTAATTGAACACATCAATTCAATTTGATAATGGAAATGTACTATTACTCTAACAAATGCTTTCCAATCTATCGCTACAGGTCTGTCATCATTTTCCTAGTGAAATGACTTGCACTGAAGCAAATTATATCTCACTTCACCAATTATACAATTCGTATCGCTTGGTTATCTGTGTCATTTCTTTTCCTCTAAGAATAAACTCTGTGGAAAACAACAGCTATATAATCAAGTCAGCTGTAGGGAAAAATCATTTACGACGTGTGTTAAAATTCTGAGCAAATAAAGGAATGTAGGAAGACAGAATTCATTTGACCTTCACACTTGACTATTCTTCTTTGTGTGGACATGATAGTTGAGTGACTGAAGATTGCATCTTTCTTCAACTGCTCAGTCACACTGCAGTGATTATAGAAAAAGAACTGTAATCCTACAGCTCCTGAGTGAATATTTATATATAAATATTATACATTATTTATTTCAAATTTTAGACACCTTTCAGACCATACATGGAAGAATTAGTGTTCTAAAAAGGTTGTAGTCTATTTACTCCATTTATCTTTCATGTCATGCCCTTTTATTAGTTTTTTAATGAAAGTTATTGCATGCACCTGATAAAAGATCTAAATCAGTAAGACATATACAAAAGCAAAAAAAAAAAAAAATCTTATATCTCATTATTGGACCTGGTTTCTAGAGACTACCTATTTTAAATATTTAAAACTCTTCTTCTAATTAGCTCCATACCTCTAAATAATAAATGCAGTATCTTCTATACTTGTTTCATTGACCCTAAACTAGTGCTGCTCAAAGTGATCTAGGAATCAGTGCTGGTCTGAATTGTTTGTAATCAATCAATGATGAGATAAGTATATAAAGTGAGACTAAGTCTTTGGAAATTTTTATAGCTATTTAACATTGCTGTCACATTTTAAATACATTTTACAAAGCACTGGTCCATATGTTTAGAAATTCAAATAAAACTGGTCTTTATCACAGATAGTTTGAGAAGAACCACTTTGAAAAAATGTGATTTCTTTCCATCACAGATGAATAATTTCATTCCAGTTTTTCCTATCTTATTGTTTTCCTCCTTCTCCCAAATAATTTAGATATGTTAAATTATAGTACTGGCCACCTTTGTAACTTAGAATAGTGCCTGGCACACAGTATGGAGGATATTAGATAATCTATGTGATAGTTACTAAAAACTTTAAGCTTTGATGGTTAAATTTTACGTTAAATGATACACATAAACACACATAACACCACTCATTTACTTTGGCAGAATCCCATTATGAACTCGGTGGATGTGAGAGCTCTTATGGCTCTCTTCACTTCTTCGTTCTCCTTATTCCTAGTGTTGTAGAAGTTTCATTATTCATATTCTTTTGCATAATTATAGTTAACTCAGACATGCTTGGTTTACAGGTCATATAAAACAAAATTAATAAGCAATATGTGGAGTAATTTATATATAATTATTAACTGATAAATTCTATGTTATAACCCTTACCTCCTATAGCCTGTAACCCCAAATCTTTAAACCTATACCTAAAGGAGAATTTAAGTATTAAAGAGATTCTCTTTTCCTACATTCCTTTATTCCACTTATTTATTTACTTTTTGAGATAAGAGTCTGGCTCTGTCGCCCAAGCTGGAGTGCAGAGGCACTTGCACCCTCTACCTCCTGGGTTTAAGCGATTCTCCCGCCTCAGCCTATCGAGTAGCTGGGACTACAGGTGCGCGCCACCACGCCTGGTTAATTTCTGTTATTTTCAGTAGAGATGGGGTTTTCATGTTGGCCAGGCTGGTTTTGAACTCCTGTCCTCAGGTGACCTGCCCGCATTGGCCTCCCAAAGTGCTGGGATTACAGGCATGAGCTACCATGTCCAGCCCCTACATTCCTTTAATTGCTTAAAATTATGACACATATATTAGTTGCATCTTTATTGTACACGACTTTGTTATAAAACTTTTTGTACTTCCCTGGAGTTTATAGTTGTTTCTTCTTTATTCCTGACAAAAGATACTTGTGCTTTTTTCTGTATTCTCACTATTTTCATGGCAATCTGTACTAGAATATATTTGACATTTTGAACAAGTTACATGTCCTGATATTGTATATCTGATAAAGATGATATAGATACAAAAATATTTTAGAAATGACAGAAATTTATAAATGATTTTATAAATTTTATAATGTATCTAACTTTGAATATCAGAAACTTAATTCAAAATTGTTTTAGAGTTCTAGGTTATTTCAGGGGATCTGGGCTCCAGAGCAGCAGTTTTGAAAGGGTAGTCCATGGACCATGGACTTCTTATGCTGTCAGTACAGAACAGCAGTTTAAGGGGGTGGAGCCTGGGAACTTCCATTTTTAAATAGCTCCTCTAATTAACCGCTGGCATGCTAAAGTTAAAAAATGCCTGCTATAGATCTATAGCTAGGCCATGACAGGTTGTTTAAAACAAACAAATTATCAAAGAGGCTCTTTGGCAAAATTATTAGAAATCTCCTGCCTTACAAATATTCTTGTTTTGAGTAATAGCTAGTTTTTCCATTTTGAATTTTTAAGCTCCACACCCCTGCGACCTACTTCTTAAGTCACAGACTGAGTCTTGCTTGCAATTCTGAGGTTTTTAGCACTGTCTGGGATTTACCCTTATGACATGCCAGACACTACACACATGAGGGATATCTTGATCTATTTCTTGTTCTTGTTTTTAAAAATATGATAAAAGGAGGGGCATGCTGATAAACGACAAGGTGCAATTCTCCTTAGTTGTACCTGGTCATCTAAAAATATGTTAACGTGATACTGAGCTGCCCTTTCCACAGATAAAGTAAATTTAAAGCGAATGTTTAAAAATAGGTACACAAGTTCTTTCAAGGAACCCAGAAAGGTAACAAAATGAATGTGTTGACCACTAAGCCTAACCCGGTATGAGATAAAGTTGGAGATGAGGCAAGGCCACGTCTAATTACTGATGGGTAGTGAGGGATATACTGGATGATAACAAATGACCACTGACACGGCCATAATGATGAAATGAAATATGGTAGAACATACAATACTGCCTTAGGATAGACTGAAAAGTTCCCACACTCTTTCCCCATGATGAGCTAGACTCTCCTTTTGTGCAACTGTTTGTAAACATATAATTCATGCTGGAATGTTTCATTTGTATGCATGCATTTTTATATAGTTATATATGCATAACTATATATATGATGTATGTATGTATTTTGTTATATATTGTTTATAATGTATTTATTTTATAATAATTTATATTACTTAACTATAGTAAGTTATACATAAATGCATTCAGTTATATATCTTTATACACAATTGTAGTTTTATATATAAGAATGCTTACATTTATAAAAAACTAAATACATACATACAGATAGACAGAAGAAAAGATTGTAAAGTGACTGGGACATCGAAAATGATCAATATTTAAACTAATATAGACATGCCAATCACTGTGCTAAGCAGTTTCCAGCACAATCTCATTTAATACTTACAATAACCCAGTAAGGTAGGAATTAGCATCATCATATCAGAAAAGAAAACTAAGACCTAAGAGAACAAGTAATGTGGATGAGATCACCAAGATACTAAATGGTACAGCTCACAACTCAGCTCTTTATCACAGTGTGATCCTATTTCCCAGTACTTTTAGAAATTATTAAAATTCGTGTTACTACTCTAGCTCTATGCCTGTGAAAGCATTTTAAAAATTTAATGTGACAGCATGGCTAAATCCATTAGAAAGATAATCAAGAGGATGTCAATATCCTGCATAAGAGCATCTGCATTGGGGCCAGCAGACAGGATTTGTACCCTGGCCCAACCCAGACAAGCTACTTAACCTTCTATGCCTGCATTACCTAATCTTCAACATGCAAACAATAATAAAACAATCCTTTGAGTAAATACTCAAAGGCTGGGGTGATTAAACAAATTCACATATGTAGTGTTTAGAATAGTGCCTGGCTACAAGGCAAATGCTGTAAAAGTGTGAGCTATTCATATTTTTTCTTTCATCATTTAATTAATTTCACTCTCTCCATTTTACTGGAAACACGATTTGGTAAGTTTTCTTCAAATTTTCTCTCATTTTTCAAGTCATACCTTATTTTGCACCCAAAACATCTATTTTTATAAAGGACATCTGTTAATGCTTTTGTGATTGTTTTTAGCCTACCATCTTTTCCCTGCAGGAACTTCCTTCCTCCACCTGGAGGTTGTCATCATCATCCATATGGCCAATCAGAGCCAGGCTCCTGGGGCTGCTGAATGATTGTTCCCTGGGTATTAAGGGAGTTAACCATAGCCAATCAGTGCCCCTTCCAGAGACCCTACAGCCATGGAGAGATGATCCCTCTTCCATTCTGATTCATGGACAATAAGCAGCACATAAGCTTGGAGCTGCTAGGGTATCATTGCTTTAAGAAGTCATCTTAAAGTAAAGCAGAGGTGAGAGATGGTGAAACAATTACACTTGAGCTTTAAGATCTAGCTGAATCAGAGGTTTATCTTTTGGACTTCCCAGTTGCATGAGCCAATAAAGTATCTTATTTGCCTAAGTTAGAGACAGGTTTCTGTTATGTAAACACAGGAGTCCTGTTAATTCATTGATAAAGTATTAACAGGCATATATCCAGAATGCCAGTACTCAGCTTATTAAATCATCTTAGCAGGAATAATTAATGAGCAAAATATTTCTGTAGGTTCCTAAATATCAAGCCATAAGAAATAAGCACCCTTTTGGTATACAACAATGTACAGTGTAAAGAATGGAGACAAATTATAAATGATTTCCAGTCTAAGCCCTTGATTCCAAGGTCATGAAACCTCTCTGGGTTCTCTCTAATGCAGATACCAAAGCAAATCACTTATCAGAGGATTGCTGTGAGGATCAAGCAGTGCAATGACTACTCAAGCACCCCAATATATAGGTATCATATTATATCAAGTCAACATCTACAATAACAGAAAAAATACATAATAAAGAAATTTGTAATTCTGACACATCTATGCATGTTATTAAGATCTTACCTTACAACATTTTCTTTTGCTTTTTCATACCAGGAAAAAAAAATACATTACAACTAGCAATATGTCCAAAGAACACTAAGGAATCCTGCACATCGTTTCTAAAATGATACAATCAATTTTTGGTTACCAGCCAGGGCAAGTGCTTAGTGTTCTGCTGTCTTCCTTCTGATGCAAATTCTTGGCTCACCCCACGCCTGCCTTTATAGATGCCTTTCATAACCTTTATCTCATTCAGTCTTTGTTAAAACCTCATTATGTAGGCGGGAATCATTTCCCATTTTACAGATGAGGAACTGAAGCCCAAAGAAGGTAAGTGATGACTACTCAGAATGGCAGATAGGACCCTCTATCTCAAACTACTTGACTGTTGACATTTTATCTTTGTCAAAATCATGGAGGTGCTTGGGTTTTTATTTCCCCGGATCTGGATTCTTAGTGTTTCTGGTGTGGTTTAAAGTATCCTGAGACTAAAAATTAATCTAATATCAGTTGTGACCACCCTGTGCCAGATACTATTAATAGTTTTGCTGGTGTGTTTGTCAGGTCCTACAAGCTTAAAATTAAAATTATTTGGTCTCAACTCCATTATAACTTCTAATGATGGAATTATTTGTTCTCAATACGATAATGGGATAGAACCTGGGCCAATAACTACTTTTGTTGACACCTTAACTGATATTATGATGTAATTTAACTAACTTTTCTCTATATTCAAGCATGAGTTCTATGCATACATCAGCAGCTAGATAACTTTTTTTCCATCCAGAGCTTTAGTTCGCAAACAGTATAATGCCTGTGCCTCAAAGGCAAGAGTGAGCCATAAGGAGGTACTGAGTCATTTGGAAAAGTGAGGGTTCTATCTCCCATCTGAGCTGGTCTCCATATCACTTCATCTGAGTGGTAGGAAATTTTTAGTGCTTAGACATTTCCATAGCCAAGTAAAATGTGTACTTCCTAGTCAAATATAAATGCCTTTTGAATTATCCTGTATAATTCCCTCTCACTAAAATGCTATGTCTCTTTCTTTCCATTCTTCACTGACTGGCCTAAATTCTATCTCCTCTGAAAGTGGAGTCCTAACTGGTAAAGTCCACAGTGATTCTCCTTCCCCTGAACTTGGAGGCCCTGATTTTCCACCTAGGTAACAATTCAAGGAAATAAATTATCATTTTATCCAACATCACATAACTCATCTCCCCAACTAACATTCAAGTTCTGTGAAGCACATCTGATGTTCTGTCCTCTACTTTTGTATTACCTACTGTGTACGTGTATTGTGGTTTCCCAGCAAGTGTTTCCTGGGCCTTTGATATCTAGTCCTCTGGTGTCTATTACTAGTGATAATTAAAAGTTCATAATTTGTAACTGTTCATTTCTGGCCTGAATAGGTTTTGTCTGAATAGGCTATAGCTATATAGCAAGTCAAATTTTCACAAAAGCAGAGAGAGGGGCATCATTTGTTCCACTACTCCAAGAAAAAGGGTTTAAAAACGTGAAGGTTATTTCCCCAACGCCCAATCCCTGTAGAACAGGAAAGTGTCTGATTGGCTTCAGTGGTATTCCAGATTGGCGTTCTGATAACAGGATCAACTTATTTTGCTGGATCTCTGAATGAGCAATATCAGGCATAATGGTTAGCTCTATTTAGATGTAATGTTTCCTAACAAGGGTCACAAGGTTATTTGACAATTCTGTCTCCTGAGAAAGAAACATAATTACACTTTACTTTTCATCTCTGTTGAATTGTGAAAAATGTTTAATTATTCCTTTGGCAAACATGGTAGTTCTTTTGTAGGCCACAGTTTCCTTTAAGATATATCCATCTACCTATGATTTACAACTAATTAGAGGATGTTAAAGGTTGTTGCTGATGGTAACTTAAAGCTCTGATAATGGATAGCTCTTGGCATTTAATACCAATAGCAGTCTAAGAACTTAATTTCTCCTAGGCAGTTTATACATTCTTTTCTCATATCTATACCAACATATGCAGTAACAGACATCACATAAGAGATGTTTACAAATGTACTAGCCTTTTTACATGGTGAACGTCCGAACAAACAGAATGAACCTAGAATGAGATATTGCCGGTAAACTAGAAAAGAAGTAGGGCTACTAGTGAAAGGAAGTATGTTCAGACTACCTGGGTATGAACTGTGCCCCTGCTACTTACTAGCTTTGTATTTTGACCAGTGGTGTCACTTCTCTCTCTCTCTCTTTTTTTTTTCTTTTTGAGACAGAGTCTCACTCTGTTGCCCAGGCTGGAGTGTAGTGGTGCAATCTCGGCTCATTGCAACCTCCGCCTCCCGGGTTCAAGTGATTCTCCTGCCTCAGCCTCCTGAGTAGCTGGGACTACAGGTGCATGCCACCATGACCAGCTAATTTTTGTATTTTTAGTAGAGACAGGGTTTCACCATATTGGCCAGGCTGGTCTCGAACCTCTGACCTCATGATCCACACTTGAAATATAGCCACCATAGTAACACCTATCTTATGGAATTTTTATGAGAATTAAATACACTCCAATGTATGTTAACGGAGGAACTCCTTTCTGAAGTATTGAATGAGTCACTTTTTCTGCCCTGTCAGCCCCTGCAATTTCTTTTAAACAATCTTTTTTCCTTTAAGAGGAAGGAAGTGATTATTAAGAATATAACTCTAAATAATGCAACATTGCCAAGGTAATCTATTCTAAAGAAATCATCAGAGATATATATAGGAATGATACATCAGGATGTTCTAATACTAAACATAGAGAAATAACCTAAAAATTCCTGGGGAATGGCCAGGTAAAATATTACACGTATTTTAATGCCACAGAGAGAAAATCAGTAGACAAAGAACTTGGTATACTAATATATGTAATATGATCATTAAAATATCAATATCATAACATTCTTGTGTTGACAATAGTTGAAAAGTTTTTAACACAGAACTAGGCACATATAAGTAAGTCTTTACTAATGATTCATTATTACCATTATACTAAGGTATAAATATTTATAAGTTCTAATGAAATGTGCCAAAATACATTCTCTCTGGTTGTTCACTTACTTCTTATTATATATAACCCAATTTCTGTTATTTGTACGTGTCCCACCCAAATTAATTCATGTCTTTGTGTTTCCACTCTGGTGGGCACTTTACAACGAGCATTTATCAAGTTAATAATTTACAATTAAATTAATTTAATAACATAAACACATCAGGATTAGATCATTGCCATTTTTGAATGGAAGATATTACCTTCATGAGAGATTTCCTTCCAGGGATTTGGTGGATACATGAAAGCTGCATTCTGAATTTGATCATGTATGTCTTCATCTTCATTAAATGGGAATGTGCCACTTAGGCTTACATAGATGATGACCCCAACAGACCACATGTCGAGAGAGCGATTGTAGCCCTTGTTCCTTAGGACCTCAGGAGCCAGGTAAGCTGGGGTACCCACTACTGACCTCCGGAAAGACTTCTCTCCAATGATCCGGGCAAAACCAAAATCACAAAGTTTCACCTGTTGATAAAAGAATTTGCAGAAATACTCTGTTCGCAATTGTGTGTGTGTGTGTCTTAGTTCATGTTCACCAGATACAACTGGTATTTAAATATACTGGTATTTAAATATAAAAATATTTAAAGTATTTTAAATACTTTACCTTTACATTAAATGATATGGATTTCTTAAAGTAATAGCTATTTTTCCATTTTAGGTATCTGAAGACAGTGGTTTATGTAGTGATACAAAAGTATGTTTTCATTCATAAAAATATCATCTAAACAGTCTCCCTTGGCAGGGTGCAGTGGCTCATGCCTGTAATCCTAACACTTTGGGAGGCTAAGGCAGGAGGATTGCTTGAGGACAGGAGTTCAAGGTCAGTCTAGGCAACATAGAGAGATCCCCATCTCTACAAAAAATTTAAAAATTAGCCTGGCATAGTGGTGTGTGGCTATAGTCCCAGCTATTCGGGAGGCTGAGGTGGGAGGATTGATTGAGTCTGCAAGGCAGAGGTTGCCGTGAGCTGAGACTGCACCATTGCACTCCAGCCTGGGGCAACAGAGTGCTCTGTGTGAAAATAAATAAATAAATAAATAAATAATAAAAATAAATGGAAAAAAACCAAAAAAACAGTCTTCCTTCTCCAAAACCCAAGAGACAAATATGAAGAAGGTAAGTGTACTCAGAAGTGGGTAATATTGTATACAAGGCATGAAAGCGTTATGCAAATCAGGGAAGTGATGACCTTCACTCAAGGGCTTATTACGAGTAGAAGATGAAGGATAAGTACAAAGATGTGTCATATCATCCACAATAATCCTCAAAATTAGCTCTGCACTGGCACATATATAGGCAGGACCGGAAGGTGTTAGGGAAGCAAGGCAGGACAGTCATCTTAGTCAGGTCACTTCGGATCTCTAATTCCCTGCAGAGATAGCTGGTTTCCCACTCTCTAAGTTTAGGAAAGGAAAAAAGTTTTGCCCTTGTCCTTGAGAACAACCGTGAGGTTTAATATCTTGCCCATTAGTGAGCTAGTAACATCTCTGGGACTTTGAAGTATTGTCACTCAGGCCACTTCTAGAAAAGCCAAAAGGCATAATGAGAAGGAACTTCTGTGTATAATTAGGCTGGCTTCACCAAAAAACCACAAGGCCATAGTCCCAAAGGTAAAAGAAGGTAACAAATGGATAAAAATGAATAGAAAACACTTGCAACAAATAAAGGTTTTAAGGGAAAATTGGAAGGTGACAAGATGCCACATGGAAGCCAGTGATGCTGTCAACTGGCTTTTTGCTGAGAGAGGCTTTTATACTTGCCTGAGGAAAAGGATCAGCTGATGCTAGCAACACATTTTCTGGTTTGAGGTCACAGTGAACGATATTTTTAAAATGAAGGTGCCGCAAAGCCACGAGTATCTATAAAGAAGAAAAATCACCAAAATAATTTCATTCCAGTTTATTAATTTCAAAATGTCTTCTACCAGTTAAAAGTCCAAGAAAAAAACTGACAATGAACATTCAAATTTCTTTATGTTAAAGACACTGAAATGAGCTAGATTAACATAGGTTTCTAAAGAAATTTCAATGAAAAAATTATCATATGATGGTATTCATACAGCAGCCAAGACAAATGTAGATAAAAGACCTACATCTAACAGGGACATCCATTCTTAAATATTCTCAAAGAAGCAAAACTAAACCAATGTACATTTTAAATTTTCACGAAAAGTGTGAATACATGGACCTGCAAACATGTTACTAATTTGGTATACTGTAGAGTCTGATTAATATAGATATAAATCACGTAATACAATAAAGCCACTACAACCTTTTCTAGTGTAGTTTAGACTGGAAGTAGGGACTAAACAACAAAGGCTAGAAAGCTGTGGTTAAACAGTGATAACACTTGATATTACATATTGTATTTTTTCTGTCTGTAATTTATTTCTTACCTGAGTAATTAAAAACTTCGTTATGTGCTCTGGCAACCTGCCCTTTTCACTTGACAAGATCATTTCCAGCATGTCTCCATGGAGTTTTTCCATAACAACAAACACTCTTTCAGGCGTCTCAAACATACACTCCAAATTTACAACACCAGGGTGATGAAGGTTCTATTAAAGATAAATAAAGCACTTGAAGAAAATGAGTTTTTTGATACTGTTTGGCAAGCTCGCTGATTATACAAAACTGTTCAAGCTTAGAGCTATAGAGAAACCCACACTTAAGATTTTTAACACCTCTACATTCCACATGTGCTGCCTTATATTTTTGAAATTCTAATGTCTCCAAAAAATACATCTTTACTTTCTATGCATAGTGAAATTACTTCTATGAGAAAAAATCCAAGTTCTAACACAGTGAATTGCTAATTAGGTTTTAATTAGAATACCATATTGAGAAATCTATAATTTCTTAAGATCATCCCCAATATTAAACATACTGTCCTAACTAAGCATACTAGGCTATTTCTATACAACTGGTAGAAATCTAATGTAGTAAAGATGAAATTTATACATGTAGTGCATCGGGCCATGCACTGATAAAGTACCTTAGTCAAAACCTTTTAGAAATGCTTTGCTACTGGTACTGGAGGCTGCAGTTTTTGACAGAAGCTTTTATACTAAGTGAAGATCATAAAAACAGCAAAAAAAAAAAAAAAAATTGAGCCTATGCTTTGTCTATGATACCATCCTACCTGCTTGGCTTTCAAGCACGAAACAAATACAGCTAATCCTTGAGAAACACAAATTTGAACTGCGTGGGTCCACTTACATGTGGATATTTTTCAATAAGCACAGTTGGCCCTCGGTATCTGTGGGTTCTGCATCCACAACCAAGTAAGGATTGAAAATACAGTGTTCACAGGATCCAAAAACCTACGGATAAGGAAGACCAACTTTTCCCCCAGGGAAGTTCTGCAGAGCCAAATGTGGGATGTAAGTATGCATGGATTTTGATATCTGGGGTGGGGGTTCTGGAACCAATCCCATGCCAATACCAAGGGACTACTGTATTTCCACAATAAAGTAATGATTAGTAATGGTAAGCAGCATTTTGCTTGACACATTAATTGCCACATGTGTCAAGTAAAATTACTCTTAGCATTAGATGATCCCTTGTAATAATGCTTAAATCTGAATGCTCTTCTGGATCATCGACAAATGCCTTTGATCATTTGACCTTTATCTTTTTTCTCTGCACAACAACAAATCCTAACATCACAAAAATAATTATATATTCCACTTCTATCCCAATGAGCAAGAGAAGAAAAAATCATCATGAACAAAAACTACCTAAACAAAAAAAGCAGGAACTAACTTAAATGTGCTAACAGCTGAAGAGAGAAAAAAATTAAATGCTTCTTTATTTTAGAAAAAAAAAATCTCAGTGAGTGATAAAATTGTACGTAAAATGAAATTTAAAACCTGAAATGGCTCACTGTTGAGAGACCTCACAGATGGATGCTGGGTGGTGAGCAGCAGAAGGGGCTGTGGGTGAGGCTACATTGTTGTAGTTGTCCTCTCGCTACCACTTGCAAGGAAAGCCTGGCATCAACTGGATAGAGAACCAGGCTATGGCTAGCAGATCTGATGATGGTAAGTCATTTCTTAGAGAGTCCTTTTTCTACTTTGCCCATTTTGATCTCTGCCTCAGGCATCTGACGGGTCTCTTTGATTCTGATGCCTTGGGGTCAAATCATACAGCATAATAGAGCCATGGAATTGCAAGTGTATTATGAATGTGATCTGAGCCTTTGCCTACACATCTACCTAATAGCCTTTAACCTCTAAAGGGCTAGAGTCACTGTTCTTCAAATCGTTGCACTATTAACTGGTCAAATCTGGCAACTTTGGATAGACCTCACCTCCTGAGTTGCTCTATCCTGGTCAGAGCTGAAGCACATGGAGAGAGCTGGGGTTCACAAAGCTCGTATTATCAACCCTCTTACTTTACTTTTCCTGACTACTTGCAAATAAGAGCAGATATCCAGATGGCTTTGAATATTATGGGAGTGCCAGTTGCTAAGGAGAAGACTAATAGGACCATACACAGTTGTTTGATAGGCACTATGGAACATGTGATAACATTGCTCATACTTGAACTTGTGCCCCAGGCTGTCTCATTTCCTTTTCTTTATATGCCTTTCCCTGTTAGAGAAGCCACACTGACTGCACAGACCACTGGCCTCTGAATTGTCAAAGGTCTCAGCTGTCCTCTTTTAATCAATAATCATAGCATGAGCTTTAAGGATTACATGAGTTCTGCTAGAGTTCTGATTCTCCTAGGACAAGTCCACTATGAGATGTACTAAGTACACGTTCCTCTTTGAGCATCTTCTTCATTGATTCTTTTATTTTTCTATTTGATATAACTGTAAACACTTAGGCGGTGTTCTGGGGAGTCTGGCTTCCTTAAATGGCTAAGCTTTGCCATATGGGTGGGAAGCAGAAGCAATGAATAGGAAAGGAGCAGAGCAACAGAAGTAGACAGAAAGGGTAGGTGTCCTCTGTGTGTGGGCAGAGGAAAAACTAGTAAGAAGAAGATGAGATAAAGGTTAAGGGAGAGTGACCTCGGGGGCCCAGGGAGGGCAGGGAGCACAGGAGTAGTGTTGGAGCTGCATAGCCTGCTGCTTTTGCTGATCTTAGGTTCTGAAAGCTGGAGAAGAGGGGAGAGTCGTAATGACTGGGGAGCCCTCCTAATTAAATTATCCGAATGATGTGATTCCTTATGTTCCTCTACCTGTATTCCTCTTTTTTCTTTTTTTTAAATGGAGTTTCACTCTTACTGCCCAGGTTGGAGTGCAATGGCAAATCTTGGCTCACCACAACTTCTGCCTGCCAGGTTCAAGCGACTCTCCTGCCTCAGCCTCCCGGGTAGCCGGGATTACAGGCATGCGCCACCACGTCTGGCTAATTTTGTATTTTTCGTAGAGATGGGGTTTCTCTATGTTGGTCAGGATAGTGTCTGACTCCTGACTTGAGGTGATCCGCCCACCTTGGCCTCCCAAAGTGCTGGGATTACAGGCATGAGCCACTGCACCTGGCCAATACATGAGTTCTTAGAGGTACTAAAGTCCTTCACTCAATTTATTCCTTTTTCCTACTCTACAACATGACCAGAGGTGCCCTGTACAGAGGGTAGAACTTTAATACCTATTTATTTCCAGAATTGGGGTATTTACAGAATGTTCTAAGTCAAAAGTAAGGGACAGATTAATGACAATGTTCATTCATTGTCAACTATTTTGTGCTGTGTTCACTGTCAGCTCTGAAGGGCTCTACAAATGTTCTCTAATAGCATCTTGATGTAAAGGATAAGGGAACATTTTGTTATTTCCCAATAATGGGCTTTGAATGTGGTTAGATATATAGATTTTTAAAAATACATATTCAGTGAAATCATCAGACTCAAGGCCAAGTATACACAACTGATAAAAAGAAGTCTTAGAAAACTTTAAATTCATTTCACTTGGTCCTTGCTCTTTTATGAGCATATTTATACTTTACAGTTTTCCCAAAGTACATATTGAATGACAGCTGAAAAATCTTCCCAGTAGCGAAGCGATTTTGCTTTATCTGAAGAGTTGATATACAACAAGTTTATTTTAACATTTATTGTATATGGTTGAGACAAGGTCATCATAGACACTTGCTTATGAACTCTATTTTTTCTTGCATTGAAACAAATGACCAAACTTGCTTTTATATTTGATAGTAACAAAAGAAAATAAAACAGAATACACAGATCATGTCTTATTTAGTTAAACTTCTTATACTGCACTGTTAAGAATATGTCATTAGCCTAAGAATACATTTGAAGACTGGAAATAAGAAAAAAGTTCTAGGTTTTATTTCTTTATTTTCATGTGTAATTATTTTTTTAATACCTCACATACAACTTTAAGATAAGTTCAACCAAGGTGGTCCCTGTGACTTTTCATGAACAGTTTTAATTTTTCATATAAAATATGAAATAGCCTTTAAATCATTTCCTCCTAATGTCCAAAGTAACAGAATTATTAATAATTTTAAAATGGCAAGAAGACTGCAACATCAACTATGGCAGAGTAGTGTGCAAAGAGATTTTTGCCCATCTTCTCAGGCTTTCCACAGAAATGCAGATAAATTTCATGGCAGAGCAAGCTACTACAGGACTCTCTGGCCATCTGTTTGTTGCATTTAAGTAATTTAATTTTCAGGAAATGAAACATTTGGCCAAGTACAGGAAAAAATAGTGTCCATTCACACATAACAGATTGATGACATATCCACGGGGTGAATATAAGTTGTTTCGAAGCCTGGGAGGAAATATCATTTGTAGATAAAGACAAAAACTCTCCTGACCCAAGTTGCCTAGAAAATGTGTATATAATCAATGGAAATTAGTCACTAGAAGCAAAGACTTTTATAAAAGTCATATCTCAAGAAAATAAATAATTGACTAATTCTAATTTTTTTGTTTATATGTAATTCTCATTTATATTTTTTGATTTGTGTTAAAGGATATTCTTTAATATTGATATCTAAGTACTAATATTTTTTAAGTCTAACATTGTTGCTTTATTGTAAATCTAGAGTTTATAATTTATTCTATATATGTAGCTTCCACCTTCTATCTTTAGGATTATTCTACTCAAACATATGAGAGGTAGGATAGAGGAGAATTAGATTCAACCTATCTTTTCAACAGGTCTTTAGGAGCAGTGCAGTCTTAATATGGGGACTTCTGACTAATTTTCTGTCAAAGAACAAACTGACTTAGTTCATAACGAGATAGAAAAACTAAATAAAGAAGTGATGACCCTAGGATCTAAATTCTAAATGGCATGCAAATCAGAAGGAAGAATATTCCATTACACAATGGAATGGGTGGGGGCATGAGGAAGAGTACTGAAGCAGTGGCCTTGTGGACTCTCATTCCTGCCAGTTTGCCAGGGTCAAGAGAAGAGCATACCTTCTTATCCATTTTCTAATTACAGTCTCTTATATTTTATGCTTCATGTCATGGTCTTAGAAATCACAATACTTTAATACCTTATTAAAGGGAAACAGACTATACTTACCTGATAGAGACTAAAAGTCATCTTGCAGAGAACAGACAATTATAAAAGTACTTGTTAAAGATGATACCCACATTGATATAGTAAGATCTCCTAAATTCCACAGTTTTATATTCAATTGTCTTTTGGGTATGTTCATTTAAATGAAAGAGGTCCAACAATGAAATCAGTGTCTCTCCACCCAAACTTACTCTTCTAGTATTTCTTCACTTGGTGAATGGTGAATCGCCTAGGTCAGCAACCTTGAGCTCATCCTAAATGCTAACTTCTCTTTCATTTCCAACAACCCACTGCTCTCTAAAACTAATAGAACCCACCTCCTTCATCTCTCACACTGACCCCTTACCTTCATCCTCACCACTGCTGCCTGGTTTGAGCCATCTCTTTTATAGGGATCCGCTACAGCATCCCAACTGATCTTGCCTTAGGTCTTGTTCTCCAACCCATTCTTCAAAAGGCTGCCACTGTGATCTTCCCAAAGGTGATTCTGATGTTACCATCTTGCTTCTAGCCCACATGTGAATCACTACCAACTTCTGGATAAGGTGCCTATTCTTAGTGAGGTATATGAAACACTTCAATATCAGCTCCTTTTTCTCTTTCTGCTGAAGTATTTCTCCACCTTCTTCTCTTCTTCACCCAAATATCCACCCTTTTTGTTGCCACCCTAAAACCATTTTTATACCAAGCCACACTCTCTCCTTTCTATGTTTTCATACATACTACCCTTCAGCCTGAACACGAACATTTGTCTGGTGTGAATATTCAGCTGTCAGGTAGCTTTCATTGACTCTCCTAGTCTGTCTTGGATGACTCTCTACTCTCACTCTTTGCTATAATCCCCTTTCGTAACACTTATCCTATCATATTTGATTATTGGTGGACCTATTTGTCTTACTTACAAGACTACAAGCTCCATAAGGGCTATAATTTATCATTTTGTATTCCCAGTCAATATAAGTCTAGTGGACTGGTACATACTAAATATTCAACACATGTTTGTTAAATTTGATTGAAAGATGAAGAGTCTCTATTTCTCCTTACTTTCCATTAAGTGAATAATATTCTTTAAGATTTCCATGGCTTTTAGATATGCTAGTACATGTTTGACATACTTAGTACATTTTGCATCAAATATGATATATGGTGACAGCCTCTCTTCAGAAAAAAACATAGTACATGGCTTTTTAGTTGAGTTCTCTTAAATCTGTTAGTAGGAAATTTCAGGATTCTGATGATAAATATGTTCATAAGTAATGACTTTTTTTTTGGAGACAGATTCTCACTCTCTTGCTCAGGCTGGAGTGCAGTGGCGCAGTCTCACTTCACCACAGCCTCCCCCTCCTGGGTTCAAGTGATTATCCTGCTTCAGTCTCCTGAGTAGCTGGGATTACAGGTGCCTGCCACCATGTGTGGTTAATTTTTGTATTTTTGGTGGAGATGGGGTTTCACCATGTTAGTTAGGCTGGTCATGAACTCCTGACCTCAAGTGATCTGCTGGCCTCGGCCTCCCAAAGTGCTGGGATTACAGCCATGAGCCACCCTGCACCTGGCCAGTAATGACTTTTTTGATAAATACTAATAATATGGATGTGACTCTGAGAGATGCCACCACTGATGAGTTGCAACGATTTCCCTAGGACCAAGGATATGATAAAGACAGTCTCTTTCACTTTCTAGGTACAACCCCCTCAAAATCTACCAGTTTTGATCAGTGTTTTTTAAGATTTCAACATCTTTGATAGGAAGAAACATGATTTTCCTACTATCTAGGAGACTGGTATTTGTTTAATATCTAGCTCTTAATAAGGAGATACTTTAGATTCAGATCATTCTCAAAAGCCACCAGGAAACAGTTATCAGCAAGAGATAAGCAAAGTAGTAGCACAGTCAGGATATTCCCTTCCCTCCATGCCAACCCTCCTTTACATTGTGAAAACCTTACTATGATTCCATCATTGTCCTGAGAATGAGAATAAAGAACTGAAAATGGGCTATTCAGATGATAATGGTCACTGTACCTCTTTTACTTCTTACTTAGAAAAGGTCTTTCAACTCCTCTTATTTTTTTATTTAACCCAGAACAGGTATGACTACAAGTAAAAGCCTGGAAACCTGGAGCTTAATTTCAGGAGCAAGTTGTCTGAAGACAGATGGCCTGAGTTTGAATTCCAGCTCTGCCTCTTCCCAGCTTCTGCCTTCAGGTGAGTTAGCTAAACTCTCTGAGGTGCTTCCAATTCTTATGTAAAATAGGATGATGATAATGTGTCAACTCATAACACAGTCAGGTCTTATTAGTTAATGTAACAAAATACTCGGAATTGTGCCTGGCACATAGTAAGGTTTAGTTATTATTACTGGGTAAATATTATGGCATTTAAAAATGATTTGGGCCCAATGTCCCTCTTTAGTTTGATAACTGAAAGTTTACAGTAAGCCACAGAGAAGAAAACTTCCTCTAGCCTTTCACCCAACGGAGGCTGTATCAGATTAAGTATGAACCGCCACAGACTCACACCTTCTAGTTAGTCAATCCCCGTCTTTCCCCTTACTGTGTGTGTGTTTTTTTAAACAACAAATTTATTATCTCACAGTTCTGTAGGTCAGAAGTCTGGTGAGCTCAGCTGTTTTGTCTGGTCTGGGTTTCATAGACAGAAATCAAGTTGTTGGCAAGCTGCTCTCTTATCTGGAGGCTCTGAGGGAGAACCGCTTCCAAGCTCACTCAGGTTGTTGACAGAATCTAGTTATTTGGGCTGCAGGGGTGAGGTCCCTGTTTCCTTGCTGGCTGTGAGCCAAGTGTCTGTCTCAGCTCCTTGAAGCTGCCTGAATTCCTCATGATGTTGCTCCCCACATCTAACCAGCTACTGTGTGTGGAGTCCTTCACACACTTTGAATCTTTGTGACTACCACATCTCTTCTGCCTCCAGTGGGAGAAGGTGCTCTGCTTTTAGGGGCTGATGTGATTAGATTGATCACACCTGAATAATCCAAATGACTCTTCCCATTATAAGGTCTGCAACTTTAATTATACCTATAAAGTTCCTTTTGCCACCTAAGGTAACATATTTATTGGTGCCAGAGATTCGGGTGCAGACATCTTTGGCGGTGCGGGGGTGGGTGGGGGAGCATTCTGCCTACCACACCATACAAAGTCTCCATGATTTGGTCTGCCTAACACATTCCTCAATTCTAGGGCAGGAGTCTTTGTCCTTTGGAACTGAGGGAAAGAGTTCACAAACAACTGTAATAAGATTTATTTATTAGTTGTATTATTTATAGATGAACATGTTCAAATATACTCAAAAGTAAAGTGAACACTATAAAGACATCCATGTATCTGCCAATCTGGATGCATCCATTTGGCCAATCTGGATGCATCTACTTTTTCACACCTTGCTTTTTTTCTTTTGATGTATCTTCAGACGGAAGACAACATCTTTATTTGTGAAGACGTATAAGGCTTCATATTTTATTGGAAATTGTAATCATTTGAAATAATACAAATTAAAGAACAAAAGGATACCAGTAAAACAAAACAAAAAGAATACTCATACTTAATCCTCATTTAGTGAAAGAAAAATAAACTTTCAGGTATTAAAATCTTGCCCAACTTACATATTACCATTATAGTTCATTAATATTTTATACTAACATAAAAATCTTTTATTTTATTCTTATGCAGTTATGTAAGGGAAAGATGAATGAAAGGGAATGGGAAAAGTAGGCTGCTTTTGCTCAGATAATTAAAAAAATGAAGCCCAAATTATACATTTTTCTCAAGGACGGTTACTTTTCTCCCTTTTTTCTTGTTGCTAACCCTAAGGTATTTTCAGGATACTATATAACTTACTTATGAAGATGTTTTACTATAATAACATAATTATTTCCCATCATGGGGTACCTTGCTGTGTTTTCAGAGCTCAGTGATGGCAGGGGTGCTTCTATTCTGAGGTCAATTAAGGGAAAGGCTGTGTGTTGTATCACATGGAAGTTCTCCTGGTCTAAAGTGAGAACAGAGGTCATTTGGTTATTGCCTATGAACATGTCCCCATTTCATCTTTGGCTGGCAAAAAGTTTACAATTAAAACAGGATTATTCTTCATTAATCATCTTTTCGGGGGTAGCATGTTTTGAGAAATTTCATCTACAGTATTTTAGAAATTCACATTGATATTAACTTAGAACAAATTATGTTAATACATACTATCAGAGGAATAAATGCACATGACATGACTTCAACAAGACCAAATAGAACAATATACCCTCTTGTGAACAGGTGTCACTGGTTGACTGTTATATCAATGAGGTCATGATCAAATTTAACTCACTGGACTCTGAGAATTCAGAAATTCTCACATCATTCCTATTAAGAACGGTTTGCTCAAACCATCCATTGGAACTAGAGTATAATTCTACTTTTGTTGTGCCACTAATTAGCAGAGATTTATCCTGGTTTAATATAGTTCAAAATTTTGTAGAAAAATATAGTAAGTTGAAGCATCTCCATTAACTGTTAATGACAACAGATATATTGTGCCCTCATATCTAGAAAGGGAGTCAACTTTGAGGTGGCTAGCTTATAATGCACAAAGTATGATTACAATGTTTTCATCCTAAATTAGTTGTAGTATTGTGCATTCTATTAAGTAAAATTGGCCCCAAGTGCTGGGGAGAGGTGAGGACCAATTCAATGTTTGCATAGCAAAATAAATCACTTGAGGACTAATCTATTTGTGTGTGTGTGTGCATATATATATATATATGTATATATATATATATATATATACACATTTTTTTTTTAAATTTTTTGAGACAGAGTCTTGCTCTGTCAGCCAGGTTGGAGTTTAGTGTTGTGATCTCCACTCACTGCAACCTCCGCCTCCTAGACTCAAGGAATTCTCCCACTTCAGCCTCCCAAGTAGTTGGGACTACAAGCGAGCACCGCCACACCCAGGTTTTTTTTTTTTTTTTTTGTATTTTTAGTAGAGACGGGGTTTCACTATGTTACCCAGGCTGGTCTCGAACTCCTGGCTTCAAGTGATCCATCTGCCTCAGCCTCCCAAAGTGCTGAAATTATAGGCATAAGCCACCATGCCCGGCCAACATCCATGTATATTCAAAAACCTATCCACACACCTCACAGTCATTCTTCATTTCATACATTCTAGAAATGATTCAATCTAGATTTAGATCCAGGATTGCTGCAGACACATGATAAATATAATGAGTCCTCTCTTTTCCCTATAAAAGGAGAAGTAGCTAAATGTAGAGGGGTGAGAGGAGTATGCAGAAAGCAACACTTATAAATACTCTTTCATCATCTTTCATTTTTTCTAGCCTTTTTTGACTTTTCCACATAGAAATAGTATAAAAATATTTGACATTTTCTACCCATCACCAGGCATCCTTCAGAAAAGATGAATGGAAAATTTTAAAAACAAAACCAATCAAGAAAATGAGAAAAAAGCCACAGACTGGGAGCAAATATTTGAAAAAGACACAAATGTCTTTGTGATATAGAACTATTATCTAAAATATACAAAGAACTACTAAAACACAACAAGAAAACAAGCAGCCAGATTAAAAAATGGGCCAAAAACCTTAACAGACCCCCTCACCAAAGAAGCTATATGGAAAATAAGTACATGAAAAGTTGCTCAATATTAGATGTCATTAGGGAAATGCAAAATAAAATACCAGTAAGATACTATTACACACCTATTAGAATTGCCAAAATCTGAAACTCCAACAAGGCCCAATGCTGGCAAGGATGTGGAGTAACAAGAACTTTAATTCATTGCTGGTGGGAATATAAAATGGTACAGCAACTTTGGGAGACAATTTAGTAGTTTCCTACAAAACCAAACATATACTTAATATACTATCATACTTCTGGGTATTTACCCAAAGAAGTTTAAAACTTACGTTCACACAGAAACCTGCAGAGATATTTGTAACAGCTTTATTCATAATTGCCAAAACTTGGAAGCAACCAAGATGTCTTTCAGTAGGTGAATGAACAAACTGTGGTACATCCAGGGAATATTATTGAGTGCTAAAAGGAACTGAACTCTCGAACCATGAAAAAATACGGGGGAAACATAAATGTATATTACTAAGTGAAAGAAAGCAACCCGAAAAGGCCACATACTATGTGATTCCAGCTATGTGACATTCTGGAAAGACAAAAAGAGAAAACTATGCTGACAATAGAAAGATCAGTGGCTGACAGGGGTTGGGCTAAAGGATGGTTGAATATGTGAAGCACAGACGATTTTTAAGGCAAGGAAAATACTGTGTATGATACTATATGATGGATATATGTAATTATACGTTTGTCCAAACCCATGGAATGTTCAACATCAAGAGTAAACCATGATGTAAACTATGGACTTGAGGTAATTATGATGTGTTAAGGTGGGTTCATCCACTGTAACAAAGGTACCACTGTGGTGGGGGAGATTCATAGGAGGAGAAGGGGGGAAGGTATACATGTGTGGGGGCAAGGTGTATATGGGAAATCACTGTATCCTCCTCTTAATTTTGCTGTGACATTAAAATTTCTCTAAAAAAAAAGTCTTTTAAAAATACCTCTTTAAATAAAAGAAACAATAAAATCCCAGTGAAATCTAGATGCTCTAAGCCCGTCATCTGGGCTCATACACTGAGGAATCATTGGTATTAATGCCTGTATATGCTTGAATTCGATACTGTAATTTTCGGGGTAGGGGGAATGAGAACTCAAGAAAGATTCACACAGCAAGGATCTTGTATGCATGCATCCCAGTTCCCACCTTCTAACTCCCAACCAAGGTCAAAAGAGTGTAATGTTGGAAAATCAGAAAAAAAAAAAAAAAAAAAAAAAAAAAAAAAAAGCCACAAAAACAGAAAATTAATGACTAACCAATTCATTTCTAAAAATTTGGTGTTAATAAACATTCCATTCTTCAAGTATGACCCCCTTCCCTTCATACCATTATTGGGTTTGTGTTTAGGAGACAGAGAATATTAAAAGTGTGAATTATTACCAAAAAATAAAAACCACTGGAATCTACATGAAGCTGTTTAATTGTTTACAAAAATTGAAAAATGGAGCAAATATTTGGATTTTTCTTCTACTTGGCATGAAATGTCTGGAAATGAAGACACCTATGGAAAACTTTTTATTTCCTGTTAATCTACCTGGCTGGAAACAGTAACACAAAAATCCAATCTAGGCTTGGCATTAGATTTTAAGTGTAATTTTTGACAAATCCTATTACTGTAGTATAGCTTCTACATTTAGATGTCAGCACACCAAAAAGCATAACATTCCATGATGTGTTAAATAATGTGTGCAGACACATAATCCTTTAGATGTATTATATACCAGATAATGGTAACTAAAGTGAGCATGTAGGGTCTACTGGACAAGGTTAGATGACAGAATAGTATGTGCAAAAAGTCAAACGGTAATACCTTACAACTGTATAAGCTTCTGTGGCAAAATGAGTTTAACTAACATATTCTTAAAGTTAAACAAGTTTCCAATTATGGGATTTCTCAGAATTGTTAATAAGTAAAAGGCTATATTTACTTCTAAGACACGAGTCTTACACAACATACACAACATTTTCCAAATTTTCTTGATGAAAAAATGTGTTTTCACCCCTTCTGTGAAGGAGCTCAAAAGACTAGTGTTCTTTGAAAAGTATACTGGGAAATAATGATTTTTAAAATGTTTTATATAGGATTTAATTTAGTCCCCAAAAACTCCTATGAAGGAAATAGACCAAGTCAGCATGATTTCTAATGCACAGTTAAGGAAACCAAGGTTGAAAGAGATTTACTAAAAAACGGAAAATTTTTACTTGAAACCTAGCCTTTTGACACTTAACTTTTCACTATGACTTAACTTCTAACAGAATTTCTATCTGGAAAATTTTCTAAATTAATTTTCTTTTTCTTATAATAGTTGTTTTTCTCTATTTTAGACATATATATATATATATATAACCTATACACTTTATTTTTGGAACATGCAAAAGACAGTAAGATTTCCTTAGATCTCCAAAACATGTCTTGCCTATAGAAACAGTTTCATAAAAATCCTTCATGTAATAAAATGCAAGTAAAGAAATATTTGAAGAAATATGGTACATATTAGATGAAACAACAGAAATATAAACCAACATCTCAATACACACTGAAAGAGAAAGCACCCACATTTTGTACATTTTCCTCTAGAGAAATAATTGATTTCTTTGAGATTTAAAAAGAAGTCTCTAGTTTCCAAAAATTTTCATTTTCCCGTGCAGACTTAGCAAGATTATTCTCTGGTTTTCTGTCATAATTATCTCCTCTCTACTTACTCCTGATCATCCAGAAGATATATATTTAATCTTGTTCCATGAAGACAAGTTACTATGTTTTTCAGACAAAAAAAGAATGATGGTAAGAAATGTTTTATTCTCTTATTGCCATGCCCTGCAAATCTGTATCCCCTGGTTCCCTCAGTTGTGGCTACATATTTCATTCAACAAATATTTCCCGAGTGCCTACCAGGGGCCAGCATTATGCTAAGGCATGTTCAGCTCCATCTTCCTTAAAATTTTTTCTTGCCTTTAAACTTTCTTCTCTGTAATACATAAACCCAAAACATTGATCTGATCATAACAATTTTTTTGAAAACTTTTCAATAATTCATCATTGCCCAGGCATAATAAAATCCAACTGACTTGGTAACATATCAAAGGTTCTCCACGAACTCACACTAAGCCCATTTCCTGGTCTTATTGCAGGCTTTGTCCCACTAAAGCAGTCTCCAAACTAAGGAAGGCATACTCTTGGAGAGAAAAAGGAGTTTTTACGAGATATGTGAGCACAGAGATGGTTTTAAGAAAATCTATTTTTTTTTACATTTGTATCCCTACTATGTGGAACACGCTGGCCATTCAATAATTATACCTTGAATGAACACATGCATGAATGAATCCTAACAGTTCACACATACTCTTCTAATACAGATCTGTCTAAGAATATCCTGTGATTTGAAAATTTTCCATCTCCAAGTTTGCTTTCATGATGATTTTTCTCCAGTTTTCTAAAAGAAAGGCATGGATGTCATACATTCCAAATATTACTAGGGTGCTTTGCCATGGGGAGAAAAATACTTTCTTTCGTGGGGAGAACAATAATGGGAAAATTTGAAATACTGTGTTGGTATGAAGTGAACGACCCTAATGAATTGGAAATCAATTCTTTTGCAACTCAGTTTCTAATTCAGGCTTTCAACAGTAGTAAAGAAAGATTTAATGGATTTATAAACAGAGGGAGTATTAAAATGAACTTCTGAAGATAAATATAAATCACTGAGGTTTTTCTTTTTTTTACAACTCAGCTCCTATATTTTAAAAAAAGGAATAAAATTATTTCTGAACCCTGTCTCATTTGAGTAACAAGTAATATTCACTCACCAATTTATGAACTAAATTTAAATCAATTTCATTAAATAATGCATTTCCAGTGATATTTTAATTTTTATGTTATACAAGCATAAAGATTTACAGAATATTTATCTTGCTGAATAATATCTATATAGTTATATAAGTAATAAGTGACAAGAGTTATGATAATAAATTAATCATGGAGAATATTTTAAACATTTAAAATGTTGCCGTCATGAAATTTAAAAATACACACATGTACTTTCGTTTCTAAGACACAGTCTCTCTTTGTCGCCCAGGCTGGAGTGCAGTGGCATGATCTTGACTCACTGCAATCTCCGCCTCCAAGGTTCTCCTGCCTCAGCCTCCTGAGTAGCTGGTACTACAGGCATGTGGCACCATGCCCAACTACTTTTTTTTTTCTCGTCTTTTTAGTAGAAACAGGGTTTGCCATGTTGCCCAGGCTGGTCTTGAACTCCTGAGCTCAAGCAATCTGCCCGCCTCAGCCTCCCAAAGTGCTTGGATTACAGGCCAGAGCCACCGTACCCAGCCGATATACACATATTTTTATTGCAAAGAATTATGAAAAGTAGGGCAAGAAAAGACTTTAAAGTATAAAAACTCATTAAATTGAAATATAATTCTGTGGGGAAAGTGGAATAGGCTCAAGGAAAACAAGGAGTGTTGCAAAATGTACTGTTGTTAAAGAAAAGCCTATTCACGTATTTTAAAAAATAGTTGATAAAGGGTATCAAATGTCTATAATATTTATATTATAATGGGTACATTTAAAGGAGTGACATGACAGCTTTATTGTGAAATACCAATATTTTCCATCCACTAGGAAATTAAAACAATTTTTGACAAAATAGTTCTAGATACCAACTTAAAAATACACAAGGAGGTACAAAGTTTTCAGAATTCTTTTCGAGAGCACATGAAGAAAAATGTTTGAAGATCACTCTTATAAAATAATCCAAAGTTTTCCGCTCAGCTTTTAAAAACTGTTTATGTTGCTGAGGTGGTTGCTCGGTCTAATGACCCTTTCCACTGTTTCTCTGCCTATGAAAACCGTATGAATCTTTCTAGGTTTTGCCAATGCCAGGCTTCTCTTCGAAGCTCTCCCTGAACCTGTGGTAATCCATGACTTCTTCCACTGTGCTTCCACAGCGATTCTGACTTCTAACTACTTGTATCTGACTGCTCAAACAGAGTATCAACATTTTAAAGGGTTTTATTAATGTTTATATGGCCCGAAGGCCCAGCAAATCGCTTTGTATAAAGGAATGAAAGGCTTCACAGGTACTGTCGAATGACTTAATATTTTCATTAATTGAAGGAAGAGTTCTTGCCTTCTTAAGGAATTGGAAGAATGATAGAAAAATACACAAAGGGAGAGAATATCTTGTGGGGAAAAACATTAGGGTTACATGTTTGGCTTTAGGCTGATTGGTTTCAGGTGGGGGCAGCACAGCAAAGTGGAGATGTCCTAAGGATGGAAAGTGAGACTGAAGTGCCTGTAGAAGACTGGACTCCAGAGCTGTATTAAGGAATGGCCTAAGAGATGACAGGTGACTCTCTCAAAATGGATGACCTCGCTCTGGGAATGAGCTTCGAATGTGCGTAAATCCTTTAGATAAATGTAGGGAGAAGTTTAGGAAGATAGAGAAGTTAGCAAGGAAGGAAAAATTGGTTCTGGTAAGTACAGGGATGAAGTGAGAAGAGAGATTTAAAAAGGAAGGAGTGAGCCTTAGAAATCAAGGGTATAGCCAAAAAAAAAAAAAAAAAAAAAAAAAAAGTCATGCATTGCTGTGTATTTTCTTTAAGAAAGGTGTAGAAACCAATGACAAGAGGGGAATTTATAAACAAGAAATGAAAGAAGAGCAGAGTACAAATTTGAAGTGTGGCAGATATTTGACCATAGCTATGAGAGGCAGCCTAGACAAATCAAGACCACATTTTGTTGTTATCGTTTATGGCTTTTTTCCAAGAGACAAGGTCTCACTTTGTTGCACAGGCTGGAGTGCGGTGGTGTGATCATAGCTCATGGTAGCCTTGAATTCCCAGGCTCAAGTAACCCTCCTGCCTCAGCCACCCAAGTACTTAGGACTACAGGTGCATACTACCACACTGACTTAATTTTTTATTGAACAATACAGATTTATTATCTTACAGTCTGGGGGTTAGAAAACAAACATGGGTCTTACTGGACTAAAATCAAAGGGTTGGCAGGGCTGTCTTATTTTCTGGAGGTTCTAGAGGGGGATCTGTTTTCTTCCCTTGAATTTGAGTACTAAAAATGCTAATGTGAATATTTCACACCTTTTAAATATATTTTATTTTAGGTTCATAGTGTTTGTTATATATGTGAATTGAGTGTTGTAGGGGTTTGGTATACAGATGGTTTTATTATCCAGGTAATAAGCATTAGTATTCAATAGGTAGTTTTTCAAACCTCACCCTCTTCCCATACTCCTCCCTCAAGTAGGACCTAGTATCTACTGTTCTCTTCTTTGTGTCCACATGTACTCAGTGTTTAGTTCCCACTTATAAGTGAGAACATGCAGTGTTTTGTTTTCTGTTGCTGTGTTAGTTTGCCTAGGATAATAGCCTCCAGCTCTATCCATGTTGCTACAAAGACATGATCTCCTTTTTTATGGCTGTATAGTACTCCATGGTATATGTGTACCACATGTTCTTTATCCAGTCTACCATTTTCTGCCATTTAGGTTGATTCTGTGTCTTTCCTATTGTGAGTTGTGAGTTACCTCTAGGCTGGTCTCTAACTTCTGGCCTCAACTGATCCTCCCACTTTGAGAGGGATTATAGGTGTGAGCCACTGTTCTGTTTTTAAATGAAGACAGACTTGGATCAGAAGAGAATATAAACCAGGAAAGCAGAGGTAATTTTATGAGATAAATATAGGAGAATAATTTATGAACCATAAAATTCAGTTTTTCTACATTCTGTATTCTATATTCAGTACTTTTAAAATTCCAAAATGCTTTCATGTATTATCAATAGGAGCTCTAGTATTGTTCCTTGTATCAATAAATGAAAGTTACAATACAAGAAAAGGAGAAAAATATTAGTGAATCCATTAGAATTATATGTACATGTATTTTTCTTAACCTTCATATGCACTGTGATATTCTAAAATTAGAAAATAAAAATCAGTTTTGACTGAATAAGTCTGTTGATTTAAATTATAAAATACATAAAATATATCATACTATTGTTATTTGCTTCAGATTTTAACCTTCTAACTGACCTGATGCAGTGTCTCATGCCTGTAATCCTAGCATTTGGGGAGGCTGAGGTGGGAGGATGGCTTAAGTTCAGGAGTTCAAAGCCAGCCTGGGTAACATTGTGAGGCTCCGTCTCTACCAAAAATAAAAAAATTAGCCAAGCCTAGTGGGGCACACCTGTAGTTCCAGTTTATCAAGAGGCCGAGGTGGGAAGATTGCTTGAGACTATGTCAAGGCTGTAGTGAGCTGTGATCATGCCACTGCATTCCAGTGAGATGACAGAGTAAGACCCTTTCCTTCCAAAAAACAAAAAAAGCTTTTAAGTGCTCTAAGATATATTTGCATATCCTTATGAAGGTCAGTTTTCTGTGGTATCCTTAAAAATCATAAAACATCCTTTTATTTTTATCTTGAAATGAATAACAGAAAATTCAAAAACAATATACACGGGATGATGGAAATGTTATGAAATAAGCTTAATGTCTACAGTAATTTTTTTGTTTTGAGATGAGTCTCACTCTGTCATCCAGGCTGGGGTGTAGTGGTACAATCTCGCCTCACTGCAACCTCTGCCTCCTGGAGGGTTCAAGTTATTCTCCTATCTCAGCTTCCTGAGTAGCTGGGACTACAGGTGTGCACCACCACACCCGGCCAATTTTTGTATTTTTAGTAGAGATGGGGTTTCACCATGTTGGTCAGGCTGGTCTCAAACTCCTGACCTCAGGTGATTTGGCTGTCTTGGCCACACAGCGTGCTGGGATTACAGGCATGAGCCAGGTGCCCATTAATTAATACCCATTGAAACACAATAATAACGAAGTATTTACAGATAATGAAAATAGAGCTATTCCAAATGGTATGAGATATAAATGATATGCCATAACACTTAGACTTGCCTTAATTTCAATGATTCAAAAATATCTAATGAGTTTAGTTTTCTAATGATTAAATCAGATCTTGGAAGGCCTTCATCTAAGTTATACAGAGAAAACGAAATGGAAAAAAAAATGGAGAGCTCTACTTTTTCTCACATTCCCTATTTACACAACTTCGAAGTCTTCTACAAGCTCAGGTGCTTTTTTCACAAGAATAGAAACAAATCAAAATTTGATCTGAGGACCTAGCAGAGCTGAATGAGGAGGATTTTGCCCCACTGGCATTTCAACCCACATGGTTGCCTCTGGAGAATGAGGAGGAGGAAGCGGGAGGGCAAAACTTCTTAGGCCCTACTAGGGCACCAGCTTCCATAAGCTAGAGGACCACAAAGTAGAAGATACCAAATGCTTTTGGATATTACCTATTTATATGCAGAGGATTATAATTTTATTTCTCAAGATTAGTAAAAGAAAATCTTCCTCTGCATTCAATTGACTTCAATCATGGTACTTTTTTTTTTTTTTTTTTAACATATGAGAGTGAGTTGGAAGCCAACCCCCACTCCCATCCTCATTAATATTTTGTCTCTTCAGGTTCAAGATGGTGAGCTCTAGTTTTAATAATAATATAAAATGACACAGTGAGGGTTTCTGCAGAGGAAACACACATAATCCTTTCTAACTAACTAACCAGCCTTTTGCTACCTAGTTGGGTACTATGAATGTCACTTTATATGATAAGATGGTGTTTCTGTACAACTTTAATTAATTAATTCAACAAAAATTTATTTAGCAGCTAATGTATGCCAGGAACAATTTCTGGCAGTGGGGATACATTATTAAACAAATCAATGGTAATTGTCCCCCTGAAGTGTGTATTCTAGTGGTAGGGTCAAGGTTGAGAGTGGTGAGAGGAACTTGCAACAAATATAATAAATATAATTCTATAGCAGGTTAGAAAGTGATAACTGCTACAGAAAACAAAACAGATCAGGGTAAGAGAAGTATGGAGAAGGGGGTTTGGACTGTAATTTTAAATAGGGTGTTAGAATAGTGCTCATGTATCTGTAGAGAGTGATATGTGAGCAAGGACTCAAAATAGGTGAGCTTGAACTTCATTGTCTTAGGATACTAAATTACTATCTTTCCTGAGAGACTAATGTATCTGACAATGGTAAAAAGGAGTTCAAAAGGGTTTCTTTCTCTCTCTGTCTCTCTCTGTCTCTCTGTCTCTCTCTGTCTCTCTTTCTCTTCTTTCTTTCCCTTCCTTCCTCCCCTCCCCTCCCCTCCCCTCCCCTCCCCTCCCCTCCCCTCCCCTCCCCTCCCCTCCCCTCCCCTCCCCTCCCCTCCCCTCCCCTCCCCTCCCCTCCCCTCCCCTCCCCTCCCCTCCCCTCCCCTCCCCTCCCTTCCCTTCCCTTCCTTTCCTTTCCTTTCCTTTCCTTTCCTTTCCTTTCCTTTCCTTTCCTTTCCTTTCCTTTCCTTTCCTTTCCTTTCCTTTCCTTTCCTTTCCTTTCTTGGTTTATTTTCATTTGGGAGACATGATTAGTTTCCTATTCTTGATGAACATATTTTAAAATAATTGGCAGTTTTACAATAAAGTATGAACTACTGAATCTAGTATCTGTATATAATTAAACCAAGCCTAGACTGACCCACTGTACAGGTTATGAGATTGAAAATTCAATACATAAATATGTTGCAAATATCCAACTCAGCATAACTGAGCATAGCTGAGTGATACAATTTAAAGACCCATGACAGCAAAGACCTGTGTGCCTTTGTCCGTGCTGTATCTACTGGACCTAGAACAGTGCTTGGCTCGTCATATGTACTCGATAAATACTAGTTTGATAAATAAGGCAAAGAATGGTTAGGGGCAGTGAGGTTAAGTATAAGTAACGGAAATTTTTGAGATTTCAGGCTATCAGAGATGTTTGACCTTTTCATGTGCTCTAGGAGCAGAACTGGACTTTCAACCTAACTAAACTCTTTAGAAAATCTTATTATGATGAAGATTTTCCAAATGTATATTTATTGCATCTGAGTTGTCTGCATTTAATATTTTAGAGCCGTGGTCCCCAACCTTTTTGGCAACAGGGATGGGCTTACTGGAAGACAATTTTTCCAGGGGAGCGTGGTGGCAGGAGTGGGGGAGGGTGGGCATTTAATTCTCATAATGAGTGCACAACCAGTTGATCCCTTTCTTGCACAGTTCACAATGGGGTTTGCACTCCTATGACAATCTAATGCTGCTGTTGATCTGACAGGAGGCGGAACTCAGACGGTAATGCTTTCTTGCCCACCACACACCTCCTGCTGTGTGGCCCAGTTCCTAACAGGTCACCTATAGTTACAGGTCCACGGTCCGGGGACTGGGGACTTCTGTTTTAGAAGAGGAATTGGGAGGTAGTTTATATTTCAGGTGTATTTTTCTCCTTCCTTCCTTCTATTTTTTTTTTTTCCAGGAGTCTTGCTCTGTTGCCCAGGCTGGAGTGCAATGGCACAATCTTGGCTTACTGCAACCTCCACCTCCCAGGTTCAAGTGACTCTCCTACCTCAGCCTCCCAAGTAGCTAGGACTATAGGCATCTGCCACCACACCCGGCTAATTTTGTATTTTTAGTAGAGATGGGGTTTCACCATGTTGGCCAGGCTGGTCTCAAACTCCTGACCTCCGGTGATCTGCCCGCCTCGGCCTCCCAAAGCGTTAGGATTACTGGTGTGAGCCACCGCGCCCGGCCATATTTTATTTTTCTATCTCTGGAGTCAGTTGCTGATACTGTGTTGACAGACTTGGGGAAAGCCAATTAAAAGGCCAAGACACAGAAAATTAGAACCCCAACATCTAGTCAGTTTTCTGCAATTGCAGTAAAATACAGAAAGATGTAACCATGTTAACCATGAAGCTCTCTTCTCCTATTGTATAATGAAGAATAAATATCTCCTGTACACATGCTGACTCTGGATTCCTTCCCTGCAATAGTATCTTCCTTCAGGAGACTACAGTGAGGTGGACACTGGAAGTGCAAGGGCCAGGTTAGGAAAGATGTCATTTACTAGAGTTTCAGATGTCATCTGCACCTCAATGTTGCCAGTTGCTTGTAACCGATTAACAGACACTAAGCCATGAATCCATTAATTAGTATGTTCACATCCATGGTTCTTTTCTTCCCCATGTAAGCAGACAGCATTGTGAGTTCTCTGTGCTACATTAGTTGTCTAGAGACACAAAAACATCATCCTTACAAATTCCAAGACCCAGAAAAGTCTATGTTATTTTTCTCTGTATAGCAGGCAATATTTGTGGCTGTCTCTGTGTACATGAGCTCCTTTAGGGCAGAAATCATATCTTTTTCAGCTTTTTATTATATGAAACTCAATAAATGACAGTTAAATGAAACTATAAATGAAGAAATGAAACGTTCTGTTTTGTGAAAAAAACTGTCCATTAAAACTGGGAATTAAAAATCGTGACATGCTTGCATGAGAAGTAAAAAATTATGTCAGTTAGATAAAAATAGGAACTTATCAATGATCTCAACTGAGTAGCCTAGATAGCCATGATGACTACATTTAGCAAACAACTGCTCTATTTCTCTTTGGTCTGCAAAAAAATTTTAATGGTGACAAAAATCTTTATCGCATGATATGTTTTATTATCAAATTCTGGTTTGAAAAAAGGGACTGTTATTAATGAGAGAAGTTAAGTGACATGCTCGATGTCAAATGAAAGGCTTACAGTGAGAGACAAAGAGGACATTAATAACATCAAGATGATCTGCTTCTCAGACACATCTCACTCCCGTAACTGATATGCTGACAGTTACACACCCAATTCATATAATTATCACAGCACAAAGAAGACGTGTTTATGGCAGCAAGGTCATTTGTAATATAAAATAAAATGGTATCAGCATGTCCACTACAAGTAAATGCTGAAACATTACCCATTTAATGAATATTAATTATATACTGAAACCTAGAATTAAATACATAAAAAAGAACAACTGCTGCCTAGACTCAGGAAAGACACTATTGAGGCAAGTTCTGATACTTGATCTGCCATTTCAATTATTTTAAAGTGTTCCAAAATATTTATACCACAGGTTTTGAGAGAAAATTTCTTTGCTTTGCAGAAGTAAAAGATGAGGGATTTTTATGCCCTTCCCCTGAATGAGAACCAAAGAAGTACCTGTAGAATTGCAACCTCGTTACGAAGCTGGCTTTCTTGTTTTGTTGGAAATCGTAATTTGTCAATGATTTTAATAGCTACATCTCTTCCTGTTTTACGATGTTTTCCTTTAAAATGAAAAAGGGAAGCATTAGTATGTTATTAAATAGGATCTATCTTAAAGAACACTAAAATTTGCAAGGACATTTAAAGAAATGATAAATATTTCACTGAATAAATTAACATTTCTAAAGAGCATTGACTTACACATATATATAAAGATTTCATTATTCTAAATCAAATATGTGCTTTAAAATTAGCCATAATTTAGAACGCAAAAGAATTGGGGCATTAAAAGCTATATGTATCAACAGCCTGGTATTTTTTCACAAAAATGTATGTTTTAGAAACAGAATATTAAGCTACTTAATATAGAAAATATTTGTTTCACCAGCAAATTAACTCCCCTTTAGAAAGTATAATTTTAAAGTCCTGATAAGATAATGTATGTTATAGGGGAAAGAATTAAAGTCTTGGCTCTGCCACTTATTAGCTGTGTGATCTTGAGCAAATCCCTCACTCTTTCTGAATTCTAGGTTCCTCATCTACAGTGAGGAGAAGATTGGATGAAAGAAGGCATATAAAGTATACAAAATACCCTGGTAACTATGCACACTCAAAAAATGTTAGTTATCATAATCATCATCATCACCACATAATAGGCCCTTTATGTGTATTACACCTCATTTAACTACTGCAACAAACTTTTCAGGAATTCTATGGGGCACCCCCAAGTTCTTAACTTCTACACTACTATATTGTGGTAAGTACAAAATGTAGCAGTGTTCATTGAATCTGAAAATAAGAAATGAAAATGAATCAGAAAATAGAAATGGAAAATGGATCTAATTACTCAAACTTTTTGGTTACATACAAACGAACTTGAAATTCCAGTCTTCCAACACTTGTAAATCTAGTGTTCACTCACCCGATATCCCACTCTCACTATTCCTTCTCTTTCCAGACTGTTTCTCTTCACTATTAAATCAGCTTGTGTTCATGTTCTCTACTCCCTTAACATCATTTCTTCCTCTATGATTGACTGCAGTCTATTTCAACTCAGCCATTTTCCTGCAAGTACTTTTTTCAAGGCCATAACTTCTTTTGTCTCTACTCCTCCATCACTGTAGTACTTGACCTCTCTTCTGAGACTCTTCTCATCTACTTTACCCCATTTGTGTCTAATCTTAAAGTGTCAGTCTTCCATGTGGCAGCCTCCTCCTACTCCTGGTCTTCAGTGTTGGACGTTCCAAATTATCTGGCCTCTGGTGGTCTCTCTGCTCTCATTTGTCACCCTTGTCTCACCCCTATATGATGTGCAGTTATGCCTATTTACCATGATCTATCTACCATAATTTTTTTTTTGCATGCAACTATTACACTGTAGAGCAATAATTGAACATTTGGTCCCCTCTATTATACAGTTATGCATTAACAAACGGTACAATGGTTAGTGGCTCATGATAGGTTTCTCATCAAAGAAACCACTGGATCATTTTATAAGACTTAACATTACATTGTAAAATAGAGTAGAACTTAATTACTTTTTAAATTAAAAAGTATAATATTATATGGTGATAAATAAAATTGAATGGAACATTGTGATTATTTCAGAACACTCAACTTCACCACAAGAAATAATTTCTTACTGATAATATTAAGGAACTGAAAGTTATGAGGTCATTTTACAGGGCAAATAAAGCATTAATATTAAATATTTTTTAAAGACTTGAAAACTATTCTTTAACTGGCTGGAATCTAAAATAGCAGAAGTTAGAATAATAAATCTACCAAAGAGCTTGACAATAAGAAAATAGGTAAAGACTTGGTATTTCACCTCAAAAATTAAAAAAAATTCAATCCTTCAGGAAACAAATATATTGTTAACGACACTGGAAAGTTAAATTTTGTTTTGTCTACTAATATGAATGGACTTCTCATCAAGTGTGCCAAAAGAAAATGGAATTAATTTGTTTACAAATCATAACTTCCTTGTTTTCTCAATATTTTGTCTGATATTCCAAACTTCTTCAGTACTGTGTGTAGAGTTTGTCTATACTAAGAAAAAAGGTTTTTCGGGAGTATGAAACTTTCTCTTTCGAAACACAAATATACCAATTTTCCAAGTAGGAACTATCTCAAAAAAAATTTTTAAAGACAGAATACAGAAAGATACACAGAAATATAGGTCTTCCTATATTTCTGAAAGAATACAGAAAGATACACATAGGTCTTCCCTTTTATGTTTTTCCTGGAAATACGCTTTTAAAAATATAACTAGCGAAAACTTTAAGTTCATAAAAATACTCAGTGAGATAACCTACCTCCATAAACAATTCCAAACTGTCCAGAACCCAGTACTTCATCAGGAAAAATCTGATACACTGTGCTGATGTCCTAGAGGTACAAGTCCAATGAAAAAAAAAAACATGAAGCAGAACAAAACGTTAGTCCTAAAAATTAATATAATTCTATTAAATATATTATAAACATTAAGTATTTTTAAAATAAATTAGAAATGCTAGAAATCTGAGATGACTGTAATATTCAAAGCACATTCTTTTTTGTTTTTTTTTTTTTTTTTTTTGAGATGGAGTCTCGCTCTGTTGCTCAGGCTGGAGTGCAGTGGCGCAATCTCAGCTCACTGCAACCTCCACCTCCTGGGTTCAAGAGATTCTCCTGCCTCAGCCTCCTGAGTAGCTGAGATTACAGGCACGCACCACCACGCCCAGCTAATTTTTGTATTTTTAGTAGAGACAGGGTTTCCCCATGTTGGTCAGGCTGGTCTGGAGCTCCTTACCTCGTGATCTGCCTGCCTTGGCCTCCCAAAATTCTAGGATTACAGGTGTGAGCCACCATGCCCGGCCTCAAAGCACACTCTTTAATTAATGTAATAACATAAAGTTATGAAAACTGTTCTGATCTTAAGTGACAGAGGTTTTCTAATGTGCTAGCACATATGTTTCATTAGAAAGATGACGAAAAACCATACAATGTGATTTACTATAAGTATTGAAAAAGATATTTGCCTGTTGAGATGGTTATTTGGAAATGTCATTAAATAATCACGGTTCCCAATCACGTGTCTGTGTGAATCCTGATTCCAACCACTTCTCCCTGTATGACTAGAATGAAAAGGTTGCTCCCTTATTAGTCACCCACATGCAGATGAACCTAAAGTGACGGAAGAGGAGGCTGAATCACTGTGAGTGAGCTGGAGAGGCTGCAGAAGGATGGCAACCCATATGAAATTCTCATCTGTGAAGTAGCTAAACTCGTCCAATTTCATCACTTCGGGAGCTAACAAGTTCCAAAAGTCTAATGCTTTCTCTTTGAAATAATAACTGTTAAATAAAGCATCTTTTAAATCTATGTTTTATTGTCTGTGATTTCATGCTGACGAAATCACAAGGTAATGCTTTTTTCCTTTATATATTCCTATTACATCCTATCGGATTTTCCACCTATCTTCTACCCTTATACTTGACTTTATTTTTTTTTAAGTCCTTCTGCACATTCTGCACATGTACCCTAGACGTTAAAGTATAATAAAAAAAGAAGTCCTTTAATATCAAATCCTACCCTCTCCATATCCTACAAATCCTTATCTTTTTCCTTTGTTCTTCCCCCTAGAAAATAACTACAAGTTGTCTCCATCCTGTGATTCTTCAAAGTATCCACAGGATGAGTTCAAGGCTGTCTAAGGACAAGACAAGTAATATTAATACTATTCTATTATTCTGATTTCAAGCGACTTCATCTGTTAAGAGAAGTGTTCTTTAGGCTTTCTGATAACTCAATGGCTGATCCAAAATTTTCAGTAGACAACAGTGGCTGAAGAGAGTGGAACAACTCCACAGCTATCAGGAATTTCCCAAGAGGCTTATAGAGTAACTTGTATTTCCTAAAATGTCCCTGGCTAAGCAAAGCCAACAGGAGTCTGCAGAAAAGAAATTTCTTTAGGAATCTATCTCATAATTGACAGCACAAGAATTTATCTAACCTTCACTATAAAGTTTACCTAGTCCTCTCTAATTCGTATTTGGCTGTTTACTTTATGCCACTTTAATGTAGGTTTCAAAGATAAAGTAAGGATGAATAGAGTTTCATGAAGTTAATTTTTTAAACAAATTTTTATAAACTATAAGCTGTAAACTGCATTCTTTTGGCCATAGGTACAGCAGGTAAAATAGAGAAAAGGGTCTGGGTCACAGGAGGAGGTAGAAAAGCCCTTATTAGTTTTTGGCTACTTGCCTTAGGGATAAAATATAACAAATAAAGCAAACATTTGACAGACTGTAAAAGATTTCATAATATGGCTGACCTACAATTTTCAAAAACTAAGCTGCAAGGATGGAGTTATGTGGCACAGGTAACTAGGGTGCTACAATGAGAACCCATAAGATTTGATTTATGCAACTTTCTTAAAGTTGATGTGTACAAATCACTATAAGAGCATTTGCAACTCCTTGTCATAATACAGCACTTCTAGGTAGCAACTAAGGAATGAGAACAATGGCATGTTTAAGCTACTCATGCAAAGCAAGAAATTTATCTTATTCTGCTGGTGTATTTATTTTACTGTGTAATATCAGCCATTAAAATTCCAGTACCAAGAAGGGCAAATATGTGAGAAATCAGGCATCACATTATAATTGCCTAGCTGAGATAAACAGATATTTGACTCTATATTACAGAACTGATTATAGAAAAATTACTAAACAAATTTATATCATTTAATGTTTCTAAAATATCACAGAAAAATATCCAAATTCTATTCTGCTTTTCAAAATTTACTAAAAAATTAAAATGAATTTTAAAACCTATTTTATGATGCTTTTATTTTCCAGTAATCACATTACCAAGTTTTATATTAGTAGGTACATACTTACCACATTTTCTTGAATCTGGCAATTTGATACTGAAATACTCACAGAGATATCTCCTGGAAATGCATGTAAAACAATATGCACACAAAAAGTCAGTAAGATATGTGATAGCAACACAAGTAAATGCATGCTTACAAATCATCCTGCAAAAGTGGTTTTAAAGAAATCACAGCAATTAGCTTTTTCTAAGAAAATGTCATTCGAGTATTTCTTTCTTTTCAAAATTACATATTCACCATACTTAGTTTTGAAAAATAACATTCTGTCAATTTAGGGTTTGGCGTCAGAAGGACTTGGATTCAAATACTGGCTTTGCTACTTCACAGCTTTGGTACAAGCTCGGACAACTTAATCTCACTCGAGAGACACTGATTTCCTCAGTTGTAAAACAGGCCAATCATTAAAGTCTACCTGTTGGAATTGGATTAGGCATTAAAATAGAGATCTCATGTAAAGTGCTTAGCACCAAAATAGGTATATATATTCTATTAATATGTATTTTGATTGTAGAGATAAACTAAACATTATGACAGATCAACAGATAACACTATAATGTAAAAAACCAGGGGTTAATTCATAGGTTTCATTATGAGTAACTATTACGAAATTTAAAAATAAATGACTTTTTTATTCAAATATTCCTCTAATATTTCTTCTTTAAAATTTATCCACAATACTGGATCTAGGTTGCATTTTAGCAAACATATCTCATTCAACTAATGAACAGAGACTTCTTCCTGGGATAAAATGATCAAGAATTACCAATTACCATGTACTCTGCACATCAAATTACCATATCCTGCGCAGAATACTAGGTGAAGTGTCTTTAGGGAAACTTATTAATTCAGATTTGCAAATAACAAGACTTGCACTCCATGTCAAGCTGAAGTTGACTACACTTCTTCCTCCTCTTCTTTCTTCTCCTCCTCCTCCTCCTCCTTCTTCTTCCTCTTCCTCTTCTTTTCTTCTTCTTCCTCTTCCTCTCCATCTCCTTCTCCTATCTTCTTCTTCTTTTCTCACATTCCATGTCAAGCTGAAGCTGGCTAGATTTCTCCTCCTCCTCCCCCTCCCCCTCCCCCCTCTCCTCCTTTTTGCCCAGGCAGGAATGCAATGGCTTGATCTTGGCTCGCTGCAACCTGTGCTTCCTGAGCTCAAGCAGTTCTCCTGCCTCAGGCTCCAGAGTAGCTGGGACCGCAGGCGCATGCCACCATGTCTGGTTAATTTTTGTATTTTTTTGTAGAGACAGGGTTTCCTCATGTTGCCCAGGCTGGACAAGAACTCCTGGGCTCAAGTCCTCCACCTACCTTGGCCTCCCAAAGTGCAGGGGTTAGAGGTGTGAGCCACTGAGCCTGGCCAGATTACTTCTTCTTTTACAACCAATAGCTCTAGAGGTCTGTAATTGCCTAATACATAGTGTTTACCTGAATTTGTTAAATTTTAATATAAAATACCTACGATAAAATAGGATAATTTAACAAACTAAACATCTTAGTATGTGCAGCAGCTTTTATTTAGAGACTGTACATTCTCCAATAAACTAAATCATCCCCAAGGAGTCTTTCTTCATTCTGTTTTCAGGAAGGACAGGGCACATGTTTACTAAGCAATGGGTAGGTACGTGATGAGCTTTGGGCTGGTTAGAAAACGGGCAGACTCACTGTGCAAGTTGGTTCCTGTACCCACAGACGAGCCCTTGGGAATGACGGGCATGAGGGCATGTTGGATGGCTATCTCCCACATCCTGGCCACATCTGCACCAACGCCACTGGTGAGGACACTGTTATTTGGTGGTGGGCTGGAAGGATTGAGCACATTTTCTCCCACATAATACACTACATTTGTCGTAGTGATTTCAAAACAATGAGGATTGGCCCCATTAGGAATTAAAGGTGAAGTTTTTGCTGGTTCCAGAGATAAAATTTCAGATAAAGGAATTTCCTGTGAAAGAAAAAAAGTGCCAAAGGTAGTTTATGAAAAGTATGTAAACTTTCAAAGAAAGCTGATGCCAAGAACATGTGAAAAATGACATCACAAATAACCACCATTTATATAAAATAGTTTTAAACTATAAAACACAGAATATTGCTAAGCGAAATTTAAAAAATAGCTTTACTATGGGAAACCTTATTTCCTTTTTCTAGAAAATGTGACTTTTTATGCTATGTTCATGTGGCAAGAGTAAGCATGGTTAGGAATAATGATTTTGAATCTTCACCACAATCTAAGACTTAGAAAATAAATGATAATTTTTGTTAACAGTGAGGTAGAATCACAACACTTTTGAAATGCATTTAGGTAGACATGGCTATTTTTAAATTTTAACCTATTCTTTAAGGCACTCAATACATGTTAATGTAATAACATAGCCAAGTGAATAGTTTAAGTGAGGACAACTAGACACTGGTTTTAAAACGGTCTTTTTCTTTTCTGAGACAGAATCTTGCTCTGTCACCCAAGCTGGAGTGCAGTGGCGTGATCTCGGCTCTTTGCAATCTCCACCTCCCGAGTTCAAGCAGTTCTTCTGCCTCAGCCTCCCAAGTAGCTGGAATTTCAGGTGCCTGCCCCTACACCTGGCTAATTTTTAGATTTTTAGTAGAGATAGGGTTTCAACATGCTGGCCAGGCTGGTCTTGAACTCTTGAACTCCTGACCTCACGCTGCCCGCCTCAGCCTCCCAAAGTCCTGGGATTACAGGGGTGAGCCACTGCGCCCAGCCATTTATTTATTTATTTATTTATTCATTTATATTTATTTTTGAGATGGAGTCTTATTCTGTTGCTTAGGCTGGAGTGCAATGGTGCAATCCTGGCTCACTGCAAACTCTGCCTCCTGAATTCAGGTGATTCTCCTGCCTCAGCCTCCTGAGTAGCTGAGATTACAGGTGCACCCCATCACGTCTGGCTAATTTGTGTATTTCTGTAAAGACGAGGTTTCATCATGTTGGCTAAGTTGGTCTAGAACTCCTGACCTCAAGTGATCCACCTGCCTTGGCCTCCCAAAGTGCTGGGATTACAGATATGAGCCACTGCGCCTGGCCAATAGTCATCATTTTTAAGGCAATTCATATTAAAAAAAATTAATCACTACTGTGTCTTCCAGGAAGTATGTAGGGACTAAAAAATAATAACTTTTAAAACAAACTTTTAATTTTAAAATTAGTGAGGTTTCCATTTTATGTGACAGCTGTGTAAAATGGCTATGGAGAATCAAATCAACTATTCCACAGTCTGCGTTCATTTTGAAGGACCACGTATCTACCCTTTTCTCTATGAAGACTTTGTTTTGGAGTTGTGTTTTTCTGGGTGATATAATATGCCACAACTGTATCATTTAATGTAGAGGGACAGAATAAAAATTGCTGCCATTTTTTTCTCTAGAGAAAAGTGCTCTTTGTGAATACTGACAAGCATGGAGAAATCATACAATGTTTCTTCCCTCCTGGCAGTGTGCTAGATGCAGTGGATATCAGGAGTTTACCTTGAGCTGATCTGCTGTGACCATTAATTTTCTAGTTAAATCACACATCTTTGCTAAAATATTCATTAATCTTTGCCTCCCTCCCTCTCCCATCTTCCCATGGTACCAGAAGCACTACTTGGGGAAATATAAAATTCACAGATGAATCAAGGGGTCCCAACCTGAATCCCAAGAAATTTGGAGACTGTAGAAAAGAAAAAAAAAATAGCTCCTGGAGGAAGCACAAAAATAGTCACGTTTGTTGGATGTATTTCCTATTTCTTACACTCTACATTCCCAAGGAAAAGCAATAAGAGGCATGAAACTACAAAGAAAGAGCCCCCTCTTACCTTGTAGTACCTGCTTCCTGTGTCATTTTGAAAGAGGGTAATACATTTGCTATCCAATCTCCAATAGTGCCGTTTCCGCTGAAACAGAAGTTAGATCCAAGATCCTTTTTAAAAAACTTTAAAAATATCCACAATTGATAAAACAAATAGATTTCCCCAATGGGGACATAAGATTCGAGGGTGGAAAGTGCATGGGCTTTGGAAAAGGCAGATTCACGCTCAATTTCAGGCTCTGGAGGCTGACTATTTAGCCACATGTCTGATAAATATCTGGATTTATGTTACAGGGTCGTGAGTAATAAAGAAGATGAAGTATTAGCACCCAATAAGAGCCTGGCATTTAGAAAGTGCATAGTAAACAGAAAACATCATTTTTAAGCTTATTTCACTGCGTGAAGGGCTAAAGGCAGGTGTATAGTTTATAATAAAATAAGGTTTACTAGGAGATGCAATGTTTATTATGCATGCTTATTATTTTAGGACATAAGAAATGCCATGCTGATGGAACCAGGTATTCTCACTTCCATTGGCAATGGGCAAATTCTGAATGTTAGAGTAGAAGTAAAGAATATTTTGCTGGACAGTAAGTTTGACTCCATGACATCAACTTAAAGTCAGGGGACTGCATCAAACAACCAACTCTACCTTCTCTCCAGCTCACTAGAAATCTAACCACTATGATTTGGTGATCAGGTCTTTCTTCACTGTAGGTATATCTTTCAGGATTTTAGGGTGTGTGTGTATTTTTATCTTATAAAAGACCCCAAAGCTCTATTATTCTGCTCTTCTCCTCCACAACCAATTTCAGGCCAGTCAAATATATTAAATATATTACACCATGTCTAAAAAGAACCATGCGGTATTCAATTGAGCCCTATAATATCAGGTAAGTCTTCTCTCTCTAACAGATATGGTCGAAATTATAGATAGATCAATTAGGTTATAGGTGTCTGCTTATCTGTAGTGATCCTTTAGGTAAGAGATGAGAAAAGCAATACAGTAAAAGAAATCAGCCAATTGTCAATTTAACTTTGAAACGTGAATCAAGTTGTTCTCTCTTATGTACATACACAACCTCATTCATCAACTATTAAGAAAATCTGGAGACATGAACACTCAGGATACAGGCTTCCAATGTTCCTGAGTGGGTCAGTTCTTCAGGGAAAACTTAGTTAAGGACTTAGGAAGTATAAGATAGTTATCACTGTTTTATTCTCTGCCTAGAATGCAGTGTTTCTTATAAAATTCTAAATTGCAGTGGAGCATTCTGAAAGCACATACTGTGGCTTCCACAAGTACTATAAAACGGCAGGTAGACATCTCAGGTAATCAAAGTCAATGACTTTGTTTGCCTGAAATTGCTTTCCACATTTTTTCCTAACTCCATTGCTTGCTGAACTACATCTGACACCCCGAGACTGTAATGCACCTTACCTAATCCTGTGTCATGCCTGTGCTGAGGTTTACTCTGAGTAATGAAGGCATCTCACAGCCCTCACAGGACATTAGCAACTCCTCTAATTAAAGCTAGCAAGGCAAGAGAACATTGTTCCCTGTGGATCTTACCAGCGTGTCCTTGCTGGTGTAGTGGACCATCCATCCTTCTTTCATGACTGTGCTGCTTTTCCTCTTCGTGTGTTTGACAGACTGCACTACTCTCATGAGTGGGATATTGTTGCTTGTTGATGGACTTGAGAAGTCAAAATATTGTAGGATAAAAATGTTTTCAGGTACATTTTATGTATTTTCATGCATAAAACCTTATGTCAGCTAATCCAAGTGAAACTTTACAAAAATTCACATCTCAATTTTAGTAAAACGTATTGTCAGGCACCATGGTTCTGAAAGTGGGTTACTCTGTAGAGTGATAGGCACTTTATTTGTATACCTTAAAAAATCCCGGCTGGGTGCAGTGGCTCACATCTGTAATCCCAGCACTTTGGGAGGCCAAGGCGTGTGGATCACGAGGTCAGGAGTTCAAGACCAGCCTGGCCAAGATGGTGAAACCCCGTCTCTACTAAAAGTACAACAACATCAGCCGGGCATGGTGGCGGGCGCCTGTAATCCCAGCTACTCCAGAGGCTGAGGCAGGGAATTGCTTGAACTTGGGAGGCGGAGGTTGCAGTGAGCAGAGACTGCGCCACTGCACTCCAGCCTGGGCGACAGAGCAAGACACCGTCTAAAAAAAAAAACCCAAGGCTGGGTAATAAGCACCTCATCTTTTGGGTTGAACTGTATGGTGTTCAGTTTTCAGGTCAACCTGAGGTAGAATACTTCTTAGTCTACTGAGGCCACACTATTCAGACTCATACATGAAAGCTTATTTGCTTATTTATTTCCTATTATAGGTACATTATCAATCATTTAGAGATTACATTATTCAATATGAATTTTTAGTTTCTCTGCATAATGTCATAATAATTGAAATCTGCTAGTCTCTGTTTCTTCCTCTCTTCATCCCTCCCTCCTTGCCCCAATCCCCACAATATGAATATATATGTTATTCCCCCCACTGCCCCCTCACCATGCAAACTCTTTGGCATACACTTTCAAAGAAGTGTATGTCTTCAAAGGACAGGTCATAAGACAATTATTTCCCACTATTTAAAAAATGTTCATTATGCCATTAAATGGAAAAAAAAATCATTTCATTGCTCTACTCTCATGAACAATTTCTGTCTGTCAGTAAACATGGCATTTGTAAAATGGACACAAAAATTTCAATAGGCTTTATGATATAAATCAGAGACTAGGAAACATTTTCTGTAAAGGGCTAGGTAATAAATATTTTAGTTTTTGCAAAAGACCTAACTTTACCAATATAGTGCAAAAGCAGCCAGAGACAATATGAATGGGCATGGCTATGTTCCCATAAAACTTTACTATAAATTGGGCAGTCCAATCTGTCCTGGTGGCCACATTGTGCTGACTCCTGATATAAAAAGTGGGGATCATCCAGTAACCAAAAGCATAATTAGATAACAGATATAAAATTGCACATACTTCTGAAATAATATCAAGAACAGTGAAGTATACACAGACTATGATATTTATAACAGGGGCCAGCTAATAAAATAGATGATGTCTGCTGAGTTTGATCTTGATCTTTCTTGTTTCTACACAATGAGCTTCGAATTAATATTAACTTAGTAATAAACTTGTGGATGGCAAACGTGAGCATCTCTCACATGCAAAAGAAAATGGGTCAATGAATGAGGTGATGCTAGGAAAGGATGGAAACCACACTTCTCCCAGGGAACCCAGACCTCCTAACTTCAAAGGCTCTCATCTACAGCACACAGATCATTCATAAGAAATTAAACATGTACTTCACATTTCTACTATAATCTATTAAAATATCAAAGAGGTTTAAAGAGAAAATACTGCTTGGGGTTTGCCTGTTTGCTGAGGCTGGCAGTGCTGCTCTCACCTGATGGTTCTGTTGGCATCCTCGTGGTCTGGGTCTGGATCTTGCATCTCACCACTGTCATTCTGGCACTCTGCCATTGCCATCTCTGCATCTTGGACCATTGCTTCTTCCATGTCATCCATGAGCCTACTGTTCCTTTCACTATCATTGTCATCACTCCCTTCTTCCATGACCACATCAGACTCTGCCCCAGGGCTAAGCAAATCTAGAAAATTATTTTGACCCATGAAGATAAGCCTGGAATCTTGGAACCAGGGCTTAAAAGACAGTCAGGTGATCCTAAAACAAATCAACTGGAAGCCCCAAAAAGGCAGTTCTGTGAAGAGATTATTTTCTTTTTTTTTTTTTAACTTTTATTTAAAGTTTAGGGGTACACGTACAGGTTTATTACCTAGGTAAACTTGTGTTATGGGGGTTTGTTGTACAGATTATTTCATCACCCAGGTATTAAGCCTGGTACCCATTAGTTATTTTTCCTGATCTTCCCTCCTCCCACACTCCAACCTCAAAGGGCCCCAGTGTGTGTTATTCCCCACTATGTGACCATGTGTTCTCATTATTTAGCTCCCACTTATAAGTGAGAACATGTGGTATTTGCTTTTCTGTTCCTAGGTTAGTTTGCTAAAGATAATGGCCTTCAGATCCATCCATGATTTTCAATTTCCTTTTTTATTTCAGTTTATAAGCATCTAAATTTATGAGAAGTTGAATATGTAATTTTATAGGTAGATGCTCGTTTTCCGTTCTTCTAAGCCTGAAAACATGAAAAGTCATGAAAAGCCTTGGAAGGAAGCCAAGGCTGGGATAGAAGTAAAATGCTAGAAGGCAAAGTGATACCAGGCCCCAGTGACTGGGAAGCTGCTCATATTTTAGAAACACAGCCCTGGTGGGAAAAAACGTATGTAAGAGGTTGACAGCAACTCTCACGTGAAAAAAGATTCAAGCCACTGATTCTTACTTTGAGTAACTTTGAAAATCACGAGTTCCAATATATTAAATTGGTCACATAGCTACAGCTTTTAAATAAGACATTTGATATTTGAAATAATATTGAACCCTGTCATTATACAGTTGATGGTAACGGTTAAAAATTATAATCACTTACTAATGCAAAGTACTCATTTTAAAATTAAAACATAGATTAATGAGAGACTCTAGCCTGCCAAGCTTGGAAAATTCACATTTTACCAGATTTTTCTGGATGTATGAGAAAATACCATTTTAAAGTAATCAACAACATCAAAAACTGTTCTGTTTCCCCTTAGTTATAGTTATCCGGTACACACTGACATTGCCTGAGCCTGAACAAAGTCAACACCACATGCCACAGAAAGTGGGACGATCGCCAAGCTTTCAATTTTGGCAGCTAATTCATGAATCTCCAAGCCAGAAACAAGTGTGACAATGTTTTCCTGGAGAGCTCTTCCTTCTTCTTCTTTTAGGTACAGTATATATTTCTTCTAGAGAAGAAAGTTCTAGAGCAAAGATATTCATTCATTCTTCTTAGTTCATCATTCATCAGCTTCTTAGTAACAAAAATATTCAACTAAAAGTATCTGTGGTCTTTTATAGCCATTTTTCTTTCCAGAGGAATTGGAAAACTGGTAGCAGACTAAAGGTACAAAGAAGACCACTATCTGCAGAAAAAGCTAACTTGGGATTCTAAGTCAAATATTTTGGTAGTGTTCCATTAGAATGCTACCTAGGAAGAAAATGTAAGCTCTTTGCTTAAGATATGGCATTTTTCGTAGCAGTCCTTCAAAGTTAATTTATACAGTTAGAGTTTTCTTGAAGGAATATTGCCAAATATAGAAAATATATCTATTTTTTGGTTGGCTGACAAAGTTCCTTTTATTATTAAAGATGACTGAAATGAGAAGGACAGAGGAAAAGAGACTGAGAACTACAACTTGTAGGCAGACTAACAACATCCACATTTCTGGGCAAACTAGGATAAGAGTAAAAGAAAATAAAGCTGGGAAATAAATTATGGCTACCCAAGTTTTCAATACTAGCTGCTTACCATGTAAAGATCATGAAAGGGTCTTTGACTGTTATCAAAACTCCATGGATGCTTTTCTATAGTAAAGTAGAACAAGCACTGGCCATAATTTACTTTTGGACTGTGTCTGAAATATCTGAACCAAAACCAAAACCATAACCAAAAACCCCAACTAAAATCATCATCACCACACTCTCTAATAGGGAAGAAGCACAGACATGACAGCTGATCTTTTACGTACCTCCATTAATAGTCACTTCGCCAAGGCAGTTGTTCGGTACTTTTGGTGCACAACGTTTATGGCAGTTGAATCTGCAATCTAATCCCAGTGATTTTCAAACAAAACAAAATGAGAATTTGTCAGAAAGAGAAGTGGTAGCCAGAAAATACTTATGTCAGATGAATGAGGGTGATCAAAGTTCGACAGGTGACAAAATCATCCTTACCTTTGCACTGTAAGCCCTGCCTGAAAAGCCCCTTCAGAAGCTTCTTGCAGTACTGGCACACCGTGGGCCGGGTGTAGGAGTGGATGACAAATGTATGTGGCACTTTAACTTTAGACATCAAAATCTTGTCAAGTTGAATTGGTCGTCCAATGTATGATTGAGAATTTGACCTCTTCTCTCGACCAATAAACGACTCTGATGGTGATTTCTGCTACATTTTGGAAAACAATAAAGGAAGATGTAAGAGGCTATTTGATTTATATATTTATATATTTTAAGATCTCGGTTTACTCTTGTATTTCGTACTTTGATGCTTAATAATATGAAAGAAATAATATTATATTTCTGTTAATTAATATAATTTACTTGCTTTCCCCATTTCTATTTGAGTTACCTTGCTTGTATAATCTTAACAAAAGAGACAGAATTGGAGATCAGAACATTTAAACATGATTTCTAGGTCTTTCAAATATGTTTTTGCTTTAAAAAAGTGGTTCTAATACAGAAATATAAAGTTGGAGGCAAATAAACAGTGCACATATACCATTGACATTTTCTACAGTATTACATGCACATGGTTAGAAAATGCAAGCATTTAAGAAAGACAGAAAATGAAAAGTAAATGCCTCCTGTTTGCCCTACACGGTACTTCATCGAAAAAATGCTGTAATCCCAGCACTTTGGGAGGCCAAGGCAGGAGGATCATTTGGGGTCAGGAATTCAAGACCTGCCTGACTAACATGGTGAAACCCCGTCTCTACTAAAAATAAAAAAATTAGCTGAGTGTGGTGGTGCATGCCTGTAATCCCAGGTACTCAGTAGGCTGAGGCAGGAGAATTGTTTGAACCTGGGAGATGGAGGTTGCAGTGAGCCAAGATCGTGCCACTGCACTCCAGCCTGGGCAACAAGAGTGAAACTCGAAAGAAAGGAAAGAAAGAAAGAGAGAGAAAGAGAGAGAGAGAGAAAGGAAGGAAGGAAGGAAGGAAGGAAGGAAGGAAGGAAGGGAGGGAGGGAGGGAGGGAGGGAGGGAGGAAGGAAGGAAGGAAGGAAGGAAGGAAGGAAGGAAGGCGGGAAGGAGGGACGGAGGTAAGGAGGGAGGGAGGGAGGGAGGGAAGGAAGGTAGGCTTACAGTTCCTTTGGTTTGCCTAAAGAAAAAAAATAAACATGATTTTAAATTTTTCCTCAGCCATACAACAAAAGATTTATATTACTGAAAACAGAACTAATATACTATACAAGGAATATAAAAGTGGATTTTTTGATATAATTATATCTCTGTGCACTCTTGTCCATCATTTTGGAATTATTTAATCAGTTCAGTATATAGATTTTTAAATATTAAATTAACTAAAGTTAACTGTGTTTTCAATTTTTTGGATAATTTCATGGTACCTCTTATATCCTGTGATATATTTGAGAATAAATATATCCCATCAGAATAAATGTATTTTAGAATCATCAGAATAAGATAAACCGAATTGCTTTTGAACCGTTGTTATAATTATATATCTCATTTACATATCTCAGTTATTAAGTTCCTAGTCTATAGCAATAACTGTGTTAGGTGCCTTAAAACACAGGCCTTATTATCTACAGTTGAGGCATCCAAGCTCATAAAGTTTAAATAGATACTTCTGGGTCAAATGCTAGTAAACAGTGCAGCCAAAATGTCAACCTACATTTGTTTGCCTCCAGAGCCCTTGTTTTATCACCACACTCGGTTAATTTCTAATTTTAAATGATTACTGATAAGACAAGCAATAAGCCACATTTACAAAAAATTTCTATCCCTTCCAATCCCTATCTGCACCAAAAGGTTAAATACTATTACCAAAAGTGAAAACTATTATTTTCAGATTCACTAGCTACAGTGAAAAGAAACTTGAAATGAAGTTCTACACAGGAATATTAGGCCTACAGCTACATTCACAATTATAAATCCATAAAGAAAAACTGTAAAGCATAATTATTCTGGAAAGGTTCAACTCTTGCAGAGAAGTCTAGGGAGATTATAAAAATAGCCAAAGGTTTGCCAAACCAGAATCATGAATACATTGAATAAATACCTTCAATGGAATTAAAGAATAATTAAATCCACAGGGTAACGTCCCTGTTCCAGTGTCCTCTAGTAACTGTAGCCAATGGGCCAGTTTTAAGCATAGACTAAAATGAAAATGATATTTTTCCATCATTGAAAAGTTTTAACACTCAGAATAAAAGATAACCTGATGTCACACTTTCTTAGCAGATTTAACACGTTATCAGATTTGGAAAATCCTATGAAAAGCTGAACAAATCACTGTTCAGTTACTTTCCTTAATTTCAGATACCTAATTGAAGGCTGTGCTAACAGAGCCAGTTTGACATTTACTATACCATGGTGCAAATTCATTAGAAAAGCAAGAGGGAATCTAGTAAACTGAGTATTTTCTTTTCATCCAACGTAAACGCTGCCATAAACTATAAGAACTAGAATTATTTTTGAGAGGTTATTTCATTTATTACCTTCAAGGCAAGATCATGTAAGAAATTTAAAAATATTCCAAGTTTAGGCAAAAGAAATTAGCTGTCACTCTGTAGCCCAGAGACTATACTACACCCATATTGGGGCAATAATAAGATTTACACTGCCAGCCACATGTGTCCTTGGCACAGAATATGTAATTTATAGTGTCAGAAATTAAGATTTTAATAGCATTAATAAATAGTGCCCTCATACCATTCAAGCCATTTTAAATTTCAAAATCAGAGAGCAATCCAATCAGACTTATCATTATCTTTTCTTATAGTCCCAAATATAAGTAATCATTTTCAATATGATCCACATTTCTAAATGAAAAAGTAAAGCTTTACAATCTTGACACAGGGGACATGCATAGTAACTTATCTTGTAGAAATTGATTTACCGCTGGAAGGAGACTGTTTGAGTCATTTAATTTTACTAAATAACAAACACCTTGGGAAAGGGAGCATGGAGAAGCTGTCTGAAGTTCTGTTTTCATTATTCAATTCTATGTTTCTGGGAGTGTATATACACACATTTGCATAGGCTTTTCCTAACATGAGGCAAATCTAAAGTGCGAAAACAAAAAAAGAAAAACTGGGTCATTATCTGATGATTTCCTAAGCACTTACAGGGTTTTTATCCTTCCTTCAATCAAAAATGTAAAACAAGGACTTTGTTGATATATAACAGATTATTAAAAAAACCAACTGGCTATGGAATAAGGCCATTACCCTGTAATATATATTTATCAATATTTACCTAAATGTTTAAGAACCACCCTTTCTGTAATACTGCCATCATCCCTTTAAAAATATTTCTTTTTTTCTTTTTTTTTTTGAGATGGAGTTTCGCTCTTGTTGCCCAGGCTAGAGTGCAATGGGGCAATCTTGGCTCACTGCAGCCTCCGCCTCCCAGGTTCAAATGATTCTCCTGCCTCAGCCTCCCGAGTAGCTGGGATTATAGGCATGTGTCACCACACCCAGCTAATTTTGTATTTTTAGTAGAGACGGGGTTTCTCCATGTTGGTCAGGCTGGTCTCCAACTCCCGACCTCAGGTGATCCTGCTGCCTCAGCCTCCCAAACTGCTGGGATTACAGGCATGAGCCACTGCGCCCAGCTGGCAAAAGTATTTCTAATGATGTGATCACAAACTAAGACTTAAAGATTTTCAGAATCAATGACACATTTTGTCATTAATAATTAATAACCAGTTGTTATTTTGAGCAAAAACATAAAATTCCAATTATTATGTGAAGTTTTATGTGAAGGCATGTACACCATAAAGCATAATTACAGTATGTTTTTGTTTAATATATCAAGCTACAGAGCAGGCAAAAATTCAGAAATTAATAGTTTTAAAGGAAATGATACTTTTAAAAAAATCTCATTGATCTCTGGATTTTAAGATAATTTCAACAGGAAACTAGATAGTAATTTGAATCATAATGCTGACAGAAATAATTGGAAATTTTTGCACGAAATGCATTATTATACAAAGTAAAGAGAGTTCATTATGTACCAAGTGTATGTGTTATAAAAACTTTATTATACATAAAATTCAAATTCTTCATTAACTTACTACATTTTCTTGCCTTACTTTTATATTTAATTACAATGTGTACAGTACTTTAGAGTTTTAAATAACACCTTTCTTTAAAGCTAACTACAATAAAGCGAAAATTCTTCCCTACCCATCAACACTACTGAAGGTTTCGCTGGGTTTATTAGGTTAACTAAATGGTGTTTAAATTAATTTTCACTCTTAGTTTCTATTCCAATTTGGCCCCATGTAGTTGGCGAACCTGAAATATCTGCAGAATGATTTTTTTTTTTAACGAGAGGAGGAGGGAAAGCTGAAATGCTTTGGAACGTCTGTTTTATTCTGCTTCATTAATATGTTCAGAGGAAAAAAATGGCTCAAAACTTAAAGAGCACATTTAAAATTTCGTTTTCTATAACTATGGGAAACACATGTAAGATAATGCATTTTTAAAAATTTTATATTTTTATATTAGCCATATGTTCTATGAATTGGAGGAGTTTGGATCAACTTACAGGTGTGGAACTTCTGTAAGAATTGACATGACTGTAAAATATGGTATTGAGATAGATGCATATAAATGATTTGACTTGGCAAATTATATATAATGACAAATATAAAGGTATTTTTTGTGTTAGAAGTGTAAGAGTTAATACATCATGCATGGGAAATAATATGAGAACATAATGATGAAAGTTGTATTTTAAAGCCAGGAATAGAGATTAAATAAAATAAAAATTATGGAGATCAATTTTTTTCAAGTTTGTGGTTTCACAAAGCATCTTTAACATTCTTTTATCAAGTGTTTCATTTTAAATTACTGCCAAAGCTGGAACTCTGTGCACTGAACACCTACTCAGAGAGACAATGTATCCTGCTCTTCTAGAGACTGAATTTGTTTTTTAACCTAGGGTGCTAAATTAATGACTCAGCAAGTTTGGAACCTTCCCAGGAAATGATTGCTTAGATTACATTGTGGAAACTCCAACTGCCAGTACGTCTTTAAACATTTAACAGGACTGAAATAATTTCCCAACAAGGTATATTCCACTTAGCAGTTCAAAATGAACTCTCTTCATGAGTTAAGCTAGAAAACACAGAAGACAAGTTGCTTTTACTTGTGGTTTGTTTATTGTCACTTGTGTAAAAAATCAAACATAAAATTCTCTGAGATAAAAGTCACTTGACAATAAAAAATGATTCAAATAAAAATGTGTGCATTATTAAAATATTTCTACGTGTTAACTAAAATTCATTTTACAGCCATTCACTGTGTCTGGATTTTGGGAGACAACCTCCCTTTAAGTTAAAGAGAAATAGAAAGAGAATACTTTAGCATACACGCGAATATCTCTTTATGGATTTGTCTGAATCGTTTGATAATAAGCTCCTATGGAAGAACCATGTCCATGACAAACAGTAAGCAGTTTCACCTGAGATAAATACATGTTTTCAAGAAGTAAATGCACAGGATTAGTTCATGAGACATTTCAATAGAAATATTTAATATACAGACTGTACTAAAAGATTTTTACAATTTAAAGTTACATAAACTGTAACACTGACATACTTGCTTTACAGGATTTCAGTTTTAAGAGGAGACACCTGGCTAAGGAATGTTTTCCACTACAAATGTTCTGTACTTGCCTGCCTGCTCCTCGCCTCTACTTCAACATGATAATCTGTGCAGAACTCTTCCGCTACCAAACTCAAACACTTAATAGGCTGTTCATATTAATGGGTGGCCCTCAGCATCAAGGATGCAATGGGGAATGGTTGAGACTATAGTAATTTGGAGAGGACAGTGTCACTGTCAAAGGGATGGCTACAGCTCAATTAGTTCTAACAGCTGCCCTGTGAACATGTAAATCCATTGTTGATGGATTTTTCAGTTTTTCAAAAGAAGCAGGGAATCTAGGTGTGTTATAAAATAACTTGATCCAGATGTTAGTAACTGAAAAAGAAATTTAAAAACTTTGTGCCTGTCAGTTTATCTGGGGACTAAATCTAGTTCAAATGGAGATCTTTGAGGTTATAAAAAGTGTTTTCTATCATTATCTAGTTCAGCCAGAGACCTTCATATATGCCAAACTATTTTCATAGCACTTTATATGGATTTCATTTATACCTCATGTATAAACTATAAATACAACTATTTATACATTTTATACAACTATTTTCATAGCACTTTACATAGATTTCATTTATTTATACCTCATGTATAAATAAACTATAAATACAACTATTTATACATTTTATACAACCATTTTTATAGTACTTTACATCGATTTCATTTATGTATACCTCCATGTTACACCTAAAGAAACTGAATTACTGAGAGATTAAATCATTTTCCCAAGATCACACAACTTGTAAGTAGCAGAACTATGAATTCAGGTAGTTTTGCTCCAGATAACAATGATTCCTTTCTCCTTTGATCCTCCCCAGCTCTCACATTCCTTGATTTTATGCTAATATAGAAAACAGCAAGTATTTTCTTCCTCTCAGTTAGTCAATAAGGACGACAAAAGAGGCAATAAGACAACAAGAATAATCAAATAGTAGTGTGTTTTATGTGCCAAAAATGGAATGCAGAATATCATGAACCCCTTAACCTTGACCTATAGAAGAGATTTCTCACCAGCTTGTCTGTGCTTAGATGATAGGACCTGAGTCACGTATGTTTTCCAGAACACAATAACTAGTGGAATAAAGGGCTGCTATTCCATAAACATCACTCAGTTGGCTGCCTACTTTCCTATTCAGGTGTTATTATGCTTAAAAGATACTAGCATAACTATGCAAAAATAGACGCAAGCCAATGTTAATCTTTTATTCCAGAAGTTTCAAGATCTAGCATTTTGGACTATCACTCAAAGAACAGTGCTGAGTAACAGCTTAAGAGAGTTCTCTCCTATTGCCATAGAGATGGATCTATCGCATTTAGCAAGTGTTTCCAGGGGAAAATTTTACCTGAAAGTTCAATTCAGAGGCTTCAGGACATACAAAAATGAGGAAATAACATTCTCTGTGCCCAACTAGTTTACTAGCCAGTATAGTCCTAGGCACAGCATAACTGTTATTACTGTTGTCCTTTATATTTACTCTTTCCCTTTTTCATAGATGGTTTCCTCCTTATTCTTCAGATTTCAGTTTCCACGACCCCTTCTCTGAGAGGCCTCCACACCACCTAACTTATTGCTTACCTCCACTCCATACTCTATTACTCTCTCACATCATCCTGTCTCCTCCAAAGTCATTAATGCAGCATGCAACTGTATTTACCTATTTGTTTACTGGATTTTTATTGTCTCCCTTCAACAGAATATAGGTTCCAGGAGGGCAGCATCTTTATTATTTTGTTCATCATTGTATCACCAATTTCTGGAATACTGTGTCACAAAGAATAAGTGCTTTTATATATATATATATATATATATATATATATATATATACACACACACACACATATATACACACACACACACACATATATATATATGAAAGTTTGAAGGAAAGATAAACCATATTCATGGTGGAGGCAGGGGGTCATTCAGAACGGGGGTTTCCTGAAGAAAAGACATTTGCATGGATCCCAAGGTGAGTCTTGCCATACCATGGCTATGTTGAGTATTATTAGTAATTAAAATTTTGTTCGCGTGTGGGGTGGGGAGGAAGGAAGGATGGCTAATGGGTGCAAAAAAACAGCACAGTGACTAAAACCAAGTATTTGCTATCACAACAAGATGACTATAGTTAAAAATAATTTAACTGTGCATTTTTAAATAACTAGAAGAGTACAATTGGATTGTCTGTAACACAAAGGACAAACCGTTGAAGTGAATGGATATTACCCCGAAGTGATTATTAAACACCACATGCCTGTATGAAAATACCTCCTATAACCCAAAAATATATATACCTACTATGTACCCACAAAAACTAGATAGATAGATAGATAGACAGATAGATAGATAGATAGATAGATAGATAGATAGATAGATAGATAGATAGATAGAATCTTTCAGGACAATTCAGTCCCATCAATCTGCAAACTGTCCAGAGATTTCTTTTTTATACTTCAAAACTGTCCATCTCACTTAGGGATGATGAGCTAACCTGCTGTCAGGAAAACACCGCTGTGAACACTCAGTCTGAGGCTACTTTCTGAAGCAAAAAACAAACAAACAAAAAAACAGAAAAAAAAAACCCACACAGTCATCTGTAACAACACCTACATGAATATATGACCTCTCACACAGGAGTGGGGATTTTCCGGCACAGAGTTCTTTTGACAACAGAAAAATATGAAAACCCTTGAGAAATGGAGTTCATGTAGGAATGCACGTTTCCAGGCTCTATAATTCAGGCAGTAGAGAGTAGGGTGTGTGAGTTCCAGGTTTTTTGGTGGTATTTTGATTCTCTATCCCGTGAGCTACCTGTCAAATATCCTAAATATATAGCATAAATAAAAGCTAACCAACACCTTTTTATAACAGTAAAAGGGTGGCTACTGGGCAAGTAAAAAAAATATGTGCTCACTGCTTAGCGGTGACACATACTGTGTTATACCGTGGAGAATCCATATCTTAACGTTTGCAGCAATTTGTGAAAGCTTTCAAAGTAATAATATATATGATCTCTTACTAAAATACAAGGGGATCTAGATTTGCTGAGTACTAAAGTAATCGTAGAAGTTACATTAACTTTTATATTGCCTCACTCTTTTCAAGTAAACCAAAATGAAAGGTAAAGGAACCTTGATATTTTCTTAAGTGATCTACCCATTGCAGGGAAAGCACCAGAACTGTTCAAAAATTGTGGCAAATTACATGTACATTTCCACTAAGGAAGAATATAACTGCATATCAACTTCTACTTTGGGGCTTTAAGTGTCAGAAAGTGAAATGGAGGGTAAACAGATTATGTGGGAAAACCAAGGACAGCAATGTTAGAGGTAAGTATTCCCATAGTATTTGACCTTGCCTGAATAGACAGGGACTTGGCCTGGGTTTATGATCTCACTGGAAAGCTGAATGAAATAGTCTGAAAAGAGACTGTGGCGTTGATTACTACTGCCTTGGAGACATCGAACAGCTGGGAAAGTATGCCATAAACACAGTAGTAGGCCACAAAGGCGACAGCTTCTCCCTTCAAAAATGGCCCATAATGATAACTTTATAGTGTTGCAGGAAATAAGGGGCCAGAGAGACCAAATAGGGGTGCAGGAGAGTTTATTTAAGGTGTACACTGGCTTAGTGGACATGTGTCCTGAAAGACTGAGCACCAGACAAAGAAAGCAGTGTCCTTTTAAGTAGTTTATGGCGGGAACGACGTGATGCAGGAATGAGGCTCACAGAAGCGAGAACAAAAGCAGTTAATCATTAGGTAACATTCTTGAGATTCAGCTTACCCATCTTGGGAAAAACATGTCCTATAACTTATGCTCACCTATTTTTTGACCTTGCAGCTGCAAAGCAAGAAGAAAAACAGAAACTTACAGACCTTACAAAATATGTGGGAACGAGATAAGTTTAATTAATGTCTTACAGTTTTTACAGAAAGGCGTTAACATTCTTTTTTAACTTTTACTTCAAGGGGGTTCACCAATGCCTTACAGCTAAACTTTTTATTATTTTTTCTATTTCACAAGGACAATCAATTCTTTAACTTTTCTGCTTCAATCCCCCCTTTGGTGCTCTGTGTAAATGATGTTTAATAAAGAGCACCACAATTTTTTGGCTTTTTTTGAGTGGGTACATATTTTCTTTGAGGCAAGGCCCGGTAGGCACTTGGTTAAGGCCATGATTTGAGTAGTAGTATGCTTTGTTACCATTGCCTCTGCAGTTGACCGGATACTTTTGATTAACAGCGGTAGAAGGCAAGGGAGAACTAGACATCTTTTAACTATAACTATAAAGCTTTTTATTAGAGTCTTGAAATTATCGAAAGACAAGAACCATTCACTAAAATGTGAATCTGGGGATTATTTTTTCCAGGTTTGAACTGGGACATGAGCAAGTTTAACCATTTTCCCTGGGCCTGCCTTATAGACGCTGTGTTTACCATGTGCTGGCCTCACAAAGTCTTTTATAAAACTGGCTGGGCCTTTTTTTTTTTGTTTGAGACAGAGTCTTGCTCTGTCACCCAGGCTAGAGTGCAGTGGCGCAATCTTGGCTCACTGCAAGCTCTGCCTCCCGGTTCACACCATTCCCCTGCCTCAGCCTCCTAAGTAGCTGGGATTACAGGCCCCACCACCATGCCCGGCCAATTTTTTGTATTTTTAGTAGAGACGGGGTTTCACTCTGTTAGCCAGGATGGTCTCGATCTCCTGACCTTGTGATCCGCCCGTCTTGGCCTCCCAAAGTGCTGGGATTACATGCTTGAGCCACTGCGCCCGGCCTTTTTCAAAGATTTTTAATATACATTCCAATGAAGTGGGTTTTGACGATTTTCCTCCCATTTCCTCCCAGTAACAACACAGCACAGTCACTTTTCCTTTCTTTTTAGACCAATCAGACCCAGTTGGTCTTACACTTTGCTCAGAGCATACAGCCTCTACTAAGAGACCTGTAGCCCTCTACATGTCACTCCTCACGTTGGTTCCTCCTGGAACTGTCTTTATCACACACACTCACACACTTTCCTGTTTCCAGCTCCCTTTCCTGGTTGGGGTAGCGAATCACTCTTGCCACCTCCAGTTTCCTAGTTGGGGTGGCGAGCCACTCTCGCCACCTCCAGTTTTCTTTTCCTAACTGACTTAGCAAGCCACTCTCGTGTCCTGTCTTGTTGGGGTGTGAGTTTCATTCAAATCAATGAGCCACTCTTATTGTCCCCAGTCCCTCTGGGTCGGATTAGTTGTCACTCCCCTGGAGGTGATCAGGCTTCCCTTCTGTCCTTAGGGACAGGTCCTGACTCAGGACCCAAACCTTACCGCGGTTCAGGTGTCTGTGTGCTGCTACTGATACCATCCAGGAATCCCCTTTACGGGTTCCGTTGCGCTGTTGCGAAGAGCACCAGGACATGGGAGGGCCCATCCCCTTTCGAGCCGAAGCTCTCCCGTTGGCGCCAAGGTTCCCAGGTCTCCCCTGTCCCAGGCCTCAGTCCCACAGGCAAAGGAGGCGGAAATCTGCCATCTCCAGTCCTGGGTTTTGGCACTAGAAATGTTGCAGGGAATTAAGGGGCCAGAGAGACTGAATAGCGGTGGAGGAGAGTTTATTTAAGGTGTATACTGGCTTAGTGGACATGCGTCCTGAGAGACTGAGCACTAAACAAAGAAAGCAGTTGCCTTTTAAGCAGTTTTTGGCAGGAACTACCTGATGCAGGAATCAGGCTTACAGAAGCAAGAACAAAAGCAGTTAATCATTAGGTAACATTCTTGAGATTCAGCTTACACATCTTGTAACTTACGCTTATCTATTTTGTGACCTTGCAGCTGCACAGCAAGAAGGAAAAGAGAAACTTACAGACCTTACAATATATGTGGGAAAGAGATAAGGTGTCTTACAGTTTCTACAGAAAGGCAGTTAATATTCTTTTCTAACTTTTACTTCAAGGGGTTCACCAATGCCTATTACAGCTAAACTTTTTATTATTTTTTCTATTTCACAAGGACAATCAATTCTTTAATTTTTCTACTTCAATAGTACATTATAGAATCCTAGCCCATAACACTCAATGTCAAATAGGTAGTGCTGTGTGTGTCTGTGTGTACGTGCTCATGTGCTTCTGAAACAACATGGTAAGACCAAAGACTAGATTTTAATGCAACTTAATCACAAAAGAGAAAGAGACAAAAGATAAGAGACTTTTTTCCTCTATCTATCCCACACCCCTAAAAGAGCTTTGGGTTTTAAAAATACAGAAAAGCACTCACTCAATGAAATTATATCACTCAAGTGATATTTTCAGTGCATGACTACACAAAAATAGATACCACTAAAAACTTGGCTATTTAGAGAAAGAGGCATATTTGTTCATAATTCCCAGACATTGTCTCATCTTACATTTCACTATATTTATTATCAAAATGGCAACATCATCACTCTTTTTGAGAAGGCAAGAAGGAATTCATTTGATTAGATTAAATCAAGTATCAGAATACTATATCTAAGGGGTTGAGTAAAATAATGTATCTAAATATTGTGAAAAGACACAAATATTTTAGAGGCTGAATTTTCCCTAGTTTCTAGAAGTCTAATTTATAGCACCAATTCCAATCTTCCACTCTCCTCTCTCCTTCTCATTATTATTTCTTCTATACAAATCTTTCTTTTTTTTTTCCTGGGTAGGCACATTATGAGGACATATAAACTCTTGAAGTGAACATAAGTAACCTTTTTTCATATTTTTATTTATTATTTAATTATATATTTATTTTTGAGACAGAGTTTGGCTCTTGTTGTACAGGCTAGAGTGCAATAGCTGTGATATCTGCTCACTGCAACCTCCACCTCCCGGGTTCAAGTGATTCTCCTGCCTCAGTTCTTCCGAGTAGCTGGGATTACAGGCATACACCACCATGCCCAGCTAACTTTTTGTGTTTTTAGTAGAGATAGGGGTTCACCATGTTGACCAGGCTGGTCTCGAACTCCCAACCTCAGGTGATTCACCTGCCTTGGCCTCCCACAGTGTTGGGATTACAGGCGTGAACCACCGTGCCTGGCCCTTTTTTTCGTATTACTCAGGTAGCAGTTCAGAAGTTATGAGCAGTCAGGAATTAAGGGAGAAGAGACTTAAATCTGTCCCAGCCTAGAATATTAGATGGATGCAGATGCCCACTAAGTAAATGCCTGTGCTTCGTAACAGTGGAAGGCTCTGTTTTGTGTCTTGTCAGGAGTAATATGGAGGTCATGGTACCTTGCCTGAGAGTTGCACAGGACCTTCAGAGTTGTTACTAAAAATCTGATTGCTTTTAAGACCCACATATTAGTAAGTGTGGGGCAATTGGTATATGATGCCAGTCCCTCCCAGCAGGGTTCATGAAGAACTCTCCAGTAGTATTCACATTTACAATCACACATCTGCAAGGTTTTGTTCAGAGCATGAACAAACTTAAGAATGAACATATATGATACGCCAGGCTTGTGGAATGAAATCACGTAACAGTAACTCAAAGCAGGCCTCACAATCTTATTCATTTTACTAAAGGACTCTTTCCCCAGAAACTCACTACTGCTCATAGTCTCAGGAAGCAGGGAAGTTCTGGTTAAAACATTTTTGGACATCTTTCCTCACTGAAAGTACATACTGCCCAGGTGTGAATTTGAAAAACTAGTTTATACAATCATCAAAGGAAAATTTGTAATATCTGGCAAATGTACTACATGGGTGTCATGGCGCATATTTAAATGGAAAAATGACTTTTTAATTCAGAGAAATCACCAGGATTCCTGGAATTCCAGAACACAAGAGTTAAGTCTCTACTTCTAAATAGACCTTTGCTACACTGAAAAATATCCTGGAAAATGTTCACCTGGGCAGTAAATATCATCATAGTTAAGAAATAGCTTTTTGTCCATTATTTGCATATTTGAAAAGAAACTACTTTGACTATTATAAAATGTATCAGGATCATATCTAATTATAGATAGAAAATGCAATGCTGTATTCTCTTGTTTTCATTTTTTAAATAAATGAAAACAGTAACTAAATGAATCATTTTTGAGGGGGGATTTTCTATGAACGTATGCAGCCTAGCACTCATTTTAGTACAATCCGTGTCTTAATTACATGTGAGTCAGTAAACCTGTATGAAAATAATAGCAGTTTACGGCAAATTTTTATTTAGAAAATATGCAACCTCACATAAAATTTTAACTGAATATTGTCCAAATTTCATAAAATTAAAGGATATAAAATGGTCAAACACTGAGAAACCTTTTAGAATGAGTGATTTATTTCCTAATAATTTCTGTAAGGTGGCCTGAATGTTAAGAATACCCAAAAAGATTAGGCTAGAAGCATTTAATTCCAAGAAAAAGAAGTTCTCTGTAGAGTCTCCTAACTTCAAAGCTAAATTAGTGGATAACACCTTAAAGTCACTGAAAAACATTTAAGATAACTTTAGTAAAGCTATCTAATTTTTTTAAAAAATCCATCATGTAAAAAATGCTGTGTCGTCAATTATATCCTAGGGTCACAAAGGTCATCCAATATCTTAAATTCTGCTTCATTTTCTACTTTGACTTCAGCTCTTTTACCTCAAGAAAAGATCACTCTCGTCAATTGCTTGACAAAAATATTATCTTTAATCTGGCCGTGTTGATTTATTTTCAACATGTCTCCATATGGTTAAGTCTCTATATGGTAAGCGAATGAATGAAAATATGTCTTCTTCATGTTAAAAAATCAATATGGGAAAAGACATAAAAAACATACAGATCATAGATTGATGGAGGATAACAGTCACAATACATAAAGACTATAAACCAACAAGCAATTCAATGGAAAAAGGGAAAGGCAATTCACCACAGCTGAAACACTAAAGGTCAATTAATATATGAAAAGCCTTTATTCTCTCCAATAAAGAAATATATAGTTAGGCACAGATTATATGTATTTCAAATCAGCAGTGAGGAAAAGCCTTTTAAAATATTGACAACACCTGTTGGGAAGAGTATAAGGAAATGGAAACTCTCATATACCATTTTCATTAGAGTTAAAAATGTAAACTTTTACACTTTTTTTTTTTTTTTTTTTTTTTTTGAGGCGGAGTCTCGCTCTGTCGCCCGGACTGGAGTGCAGTGGCCAGATCTCAGCTCACTGCAAGCTCCACCTCCCAGGTTCACGCCATTCTTCTGCCTCAGCCTCCCGAGTAGCTGGGACTACAGGCGCCCGCCACCTCGCCCGGCTAGTTTTTGTATTTTTAGTAGAGACGGGGTTTCACCGTGTTAGCCAGGATGGTTTCGATCTCCTGACCTCGTGATCCGCCCGTCTCGGACTCCCAAAGTGCTGGGATTACAGGCTTGAGCCACCGCGCCCAGCCACTTTTACACTTTTGAATAACTATACATTTTTTTTTAAAAAGCAGTATAACCTATTTGGATTATAATAATGTTATCTACTAACTCATTCAGTAAATAATTTTTATTTTTATTATTTTTTTGAGACAGTCTCACTCTATCACCCAGGCTGGAGTGCAGTGGCATGATCTTGGCTCAACGCAACCTCTGCCTCCCGGGTTCAAGCAATTCTCATGCCTCAGCTTCCTGAGTACCGGAATTACAGGTGTGTGACACCTGCATAGCTAATTTTTGTATGTTTTTAGTAGAGGCAGGGTTTCACCATGTTGACCAAGTTGGTCTCGAACTCCTAGCCTCGAGTGATCTGCCTGCCTCGGCCTCCTAAAGTGCTAGGATTACAGGTGTGAGCCACTGTGCTTGGCCAAATAAATATTCATTCAGAATTTACTAATGCTTTTACAAGTATGCAAAAAATACATAGAGATGCTTATTTTTTGCATTATTTTCATATTTAAAATGGAAACAGGAGGAGAAATTGGTTACATAAATCAATATATTTCATTGTAATATAATACCAGGAAGCTTATACAAAGACATATACTGTATTTACTTGTTGGTTTATGGTTTACCTATGCAAGCTCCATGAAGGCAGATAATTTATCTATTTTTGCATACTTGTGCACCTCAGGGTTACAGACATAAAAGCGTAAACTGACCAGGACATGCTGGACGTGGAGCAATGGCGAGGTTTCTCTAACCATTCTGCTACTTGCACAACTGTCACTAAGACATTTCTCTGAAGAAATTTTGGTCGAATTTTATGCATCAGTTTCTTCCAAGACATTTATAAAGAGAAAAGTCTGTTATCTTTTTGACAAACTAGACGTAAACAAAGTTCAAGAAAAATAGCTCATGCTGAAAACACATCTTATTTCCATCAGGAGCTAGCCTGTGAAGGCCTGGTTGCTTTTAATTTGTACGACTTGCACAGAAAATCAGACTACTCTTCAGTCCTCCTTTATGCAATCTGTTCCCAACTGCAATGTGGGAGAAAGAAGTGAAAAATGTTTCCCGTCCTTCTTTGGCTTTATGCCCAAAGGATTATTTGAAGGGAAAGATACTAATTCACATTTAAAATTATGTCTAGAAGGCATTTTAAATTATAAACCAAATTTACAAGACTATAAAAATTACACTCACCTAGCTTTCACACTGGACTTATTCTAAGTAGGACACTTTTTGAATAAGAATAATTTTCCAAAAATAGGAATTTACTATTATTGAAGCAGATGTCTTCATCCTGTAGCTTATGAATCAGAAATCCTGACTCATCAATCTTAATTAACCCAGAACATGTTCTGGTTGTGTTTTCATTAGCTTCCTTTGTTAGAGTTACCTTAACAAATCCATCTTAGAATGGATACTAATAATACTATTTAAAATTTATAGTCCCACGAGGGAAAATAACAGTATGTCAACTCTCAATTGAACAAGGTACAGAAATAAAAGACACTAAACATTCACAAGTCAACTGACCAAAACAAACCATCACAAGAAGAGCACTGTTGTATGCTCTAATACTTGACCTAAATACTTCTCCTCTATGTTCATATCATTTATTGCTTAAGATAGAAAAAAGGCCAATTTTGGAGGGGGGCTTAACAAACCTTTTTTGAAGGAAATTTGTGTATTTTCCATATATAATTTCTGTCTCGATTGAGAGACTGACATTTCCATTTGTATACCATTTTTAAAAAACAATTAATAGATTGTTATAACACAAAAGGATGGAAAGATCCTTTATTGGAAAGGTAAGTTCAGGAACTGTAAACAAGTAGTTACAGCCATCTTTAGGCAATATACTGGGATGGTGTCCTCACTTTGCAGGCCTCTGTGGTACCTGGGATTAGGACATAGTTCCGATGTGCATGAGATTCATTTAACATAACATCACATAAGTGAGGACTGATGTAGTCTTCTTTATTCTCAACATGTCTGTTCAGTTTCATTAAAAAAACACCAATGTTACGAAATCAAGCAGTCACAGGGCAAAATTTGACCTGAAAAACCTAATTCTATTACTCTAATGACTTCATTGCCCTTCAGCTTATTGGGACTATGAAAAGTTAAACATAACAGGACAAAAGCAAGGAAAACCTGAGGGCTTTCTGTGAGCCAATGTGTTGAATTTTGAGCTAAACTTTGACCTGATTATTCTCATAAAGTCAATACAGACAATTGTCTGATGTCAGCCTAATATGCTGGTTTGAAAAAGATAGTGAAGCAAATTTCTAGTGCCAGGTAGCATTAGTACCTACCTCAAAGCCAGGACTCACAGGAGACTGAAACATGAAGTTGTAAGAGCAAAAAGCAGGCAAAGGTGCAGAATCAAAGGAGAAAAAGACAGGAAAACAACGTTATTGGATGAAAGTAAAGCACATTATTCAATAATGTTTCATATAGGCATGTTTTAAAAGAAAAGCAAAATGTTATACTAATCAGTCTTTATAACTACAGAGAATCTGAGTTGGAAACTACATTTAATATTTAAATGGAACTATAGACACTAAGTAAAAATTGCAAAAATAGTTTACAGTTGTGAGTTGGTAGATGTTAAAAAAAAAAAAACTCTACTTGTCATGGTCTCAGTGATGAACGATGGTTCTTTCACCTTATTGAAAATAAATTACAGTCAAAATGAAGCATTTTTGACCTTTAAGTGAAAGATTAGATTTTCTTCACAATAATTCATATTCTCAATGGGAAAAGAAAGAAAAAGGTCATCAAAGTAATCAAATGATACAAAGTTGTTAGATGCTTGCAAGCAAGAATAAGCTGATGAATAATCAGTAGCAGTCAGTGGTTTCCAAACCTAGAAAGTCCAATAGCGGGTTAGAGTTTTAAGGAGGAAAATACGCCTATAGTGTATTCTTTGTTCATTTTACAATCTTTGTTGCATATAATTATTTTCTATCTGATTCCATTCAAGGTTGAAATATAATTCAAAAGCAGTAAGGTTACTCTGAATGATTTTTTAAAAGATAAGAGGTAATGTCAATGAAAAATATGACAGAGTTTAATTAAGTAGATAACACTTAACTGGTAATTTAAATTGAGTATGTTGTTTTTCATCTCTGTTCTCTCAAGCTGTTTTGGGGCAGATCTATCTGATAACTAAAAACCAAATCAAAACTTCAATATAGTTCACTCTTTTTCTTAACGAAAATGCATGACTGAGCTTTGAAATGTGATTTTTTTGCAGTGTTGAATAAAATACCCCACATTGAGAAAAATCCTAGTATCTGTTTTTTTTTTTTTTTTTTTTTTTTTTTTTTTTTTTTTTTTTTGAATCCTCAGTCCTCATTTGAAATCTGCAGCTAACTCATTTTGTCAGAAACTTTGGAAAGTCATGAGCATTTAGACTGAGGTTCTACCAAGACTGATTGGTTATCCGGTATTACCTGCTACAGGCTGGGTGTGGTGGCTCATGCCTGTAATCCCAGCACTTTGGGAGGCCGAGGCAGGGGGACCACGAGGTCAGGAGATCGAGATCATCCTGGCTAACATGGTGAAACCCCATTTCTATTTAAAAATACAAAAAATTAGCCTGTATTTTTAAACAGAAAATACAGCGTGGTGGCAGGCGCCTGTAGTCCCAGCTACTCAGAAGGCTGAGGCAGGAGAATGGTGTGAACCCAGCAGGTGGAGCTTGCAGTGAGCCAAGATTATGCCACTGCACTCCAGCCTGGGTCACACAGCGAGACTCCGTCTCGAAAAAAAAAAAAAAAAAAATACCTGCCACATTTCTGGATTGACATGAAGCATGTGCAGAGCTTAAGGGCAACAACCACTCATTTGAAAATAACCAAACATGAGTTTCAGGGAAAAATTATAACCTTGTTTGCAGGTACTCTTAGGGCACATTCACATGCAGAAATGACAAAGTTGGCTTTTTGGGAGAGGAAATCAATTTCTTCATTTCCAAAGGAAGATATTATCCTTGCCATCTACATATCTGATATCCAAAGTGTATGTATTTTCCCCAGTTAGCAGCCCTGAATATCTTTTTTCTGGGCTGTCATCACAATTCAGCTTCAGCAGCATGCTATTCAGCTCATATTTGAAGATGGTCTATGTAACATGCATTCATGTACTCATCCCTCTAAGTTATTGTTTCCCAGAGTGCATGCGTTTCCTACACAATATTAATGGGTTTTATGAGAAAAGGGTTCCATGTTGGAGTGGATTTAAGAACAGTAATTTCACCACTGTCAGACTTCTTAGAACCTTAATTATGCATAATAATTTCTAGGATGCCCAATATTTGGATGGACCAAGAAGCATTTCCTAATCTTATTTGACCAATATTTTTTTCAGAATATTTTATGGGGCCATTATTTTTAAGAAAAACTTTGAGAAACACAGAGACAGCTCTATCTTTTCATCTTGTTATCAAGTTAGAATCACCAGAAATGTCTCTAAATCACCAAGGAAAAGACAGCGACCTGTTTCATTCCTAATTAGTTGTAAATTATACCACAGTTTTGTTTTTGTTTGGTGTTTCCCTTAAATGAAGGTCATATAATTACAGTTTTGTATCTGTGATGAAACTACTGTAGGTGACAATGTTTATTATGCAAATGAATACTAGAATGTATCCCAGGATGATGTGGCATATTACTTTTAATTTAGCACCCAAAGAATTTATTTCCAATTATTGAATAATGCAAATTTTATAGCTCCATTTTCCTTTAATTGACTGATAGGAATCTTATAACATAATGTATTAATTATTATGATATAAAATTTCATTCTTTTCTCACATGACCTGTGTTGAAGAATCTCAATGACTTTATAACTTGCTATTTGGAGATCTATTGTTATTATCATTTTAAAACATTTTTACTGAGGTACAATTCATATGGAATAAAGTATACAACATTCTAGGTGTATAGCTTGATGAAGTTTTGCATGTGCATAAACCCATGTAACCTCTGCCAAGATCAAGATATATAATATTGCCAGCATCCTAGAAAGCTCACTTCTGCTCCTTCCCAGTTGACATCCCACCTTAGTTTTATTTTGAAGTATCTTGCCATAAATTGGTTTTGCTTGATTTGAACTTCATATACTGGATTCGTAACTATGTACCCTTTGTCTGACTTCTTTCTTTAAATATCATTTTGTGGGATTCAACAATGTTGTAGAGTGAATCAATAGTTCACTAATTCCATGGCTGTATCATTCATACAATCCATTGTATGACTACACCACTATTGGTTTCTAATTTTTAGCTATTATGCATAAAGATGTCAAAAACATCTTATAACATATCCTTCTGTCAATGACTCTCTATATTTCTATTGGATATATACCTGGAAGTAGAACTGGTGAGTCATGCCATATGCATGTGTTCAGCTTTACAAGATAACTGCCAACAAGTTTTCCAAAGTTCTTTGGGCCAATATACAATCCCAGTAGTAGTGTATGTACGTTTAGTTACTCAGTATCTTCCCCAGTACTTGTTATTAACAGGTGTTCTTTCAATGTCAGACATTCTGATGCAGACATAGGTCATTACAGACTTAACTTTACAGTCCTTGATAACTAATGATGTTAAGCACATTTTCCTGTTTATTGTCTATCTTGTAATGTGCTGGTTAAGTATACTGCTATATTTTAAATAATGTTGTCTGTCTTCTAACTTTTTTGTAAATGTTCTTTATGTGCTCTGCATATGAGTTTTTATATGATATATTGTATTGAAAATGTCTTCTCCCACTCACTTTTCTATTCTCTTAATGGCATTTTGATTAAAATAATTTCTTAGTTTTAATGATACCCAATTTATCAATCTTTTTCCATTGTCATCAGTGATTTAAATCCTGTTTAAAAAAGGTTTTCCTACTCGAAGTTCTTGTAGATATACTTTCTGTGTTACCTCCTAGAAGCTTCCAATCTACCTACAATTGATTTCGTGTATGGTATAAGATAGGGTCAAGATTCTTCTTTGCCATATAGATATCCAATTGGTCACAGAAATGTTTGTTGAAAAGACCATTCGTTTCTCACAGCAATTTTTCCCTTGTCGTAAATCAGTTGGTCTGTGTATGCACATACTTTCTGGACTCTATTTCATCGGTTAATTTTTCTGTTTTTGTGTAACAGCACATTGCCTTAATACTTTATACTTAACTTTATGTAATGCTACCTTGTCTTTACTGCACCTCTATAATATGTTTGGCAATTCTCTGGTTTGTTCTACATCAGGGGTGCTCAACCTCAGTACTATTGACATTTTGGGCTGGATACGTCTTCATTTTGGGAGGCTGCCCTGTGTATTGACCTCTCTGTAATTGATCACTCAAATCCAATATCCTTGGTTGCTCTTGGGCGCCTTCAAATAGTGTTTTGTTCTTTTATTTCGTATGTTATTCGGCTTTTATCATTGTCCCTTATGGGACAGTTTATCTGATTAAAGTTTTCCTTTATACCTAGGAATAGATGTTCTAGAACAGATTATTATATTGTAATAACTTTTTACCTAAGACTAACTCTTGCCTGGTGTGGGTTCAATTGGCTTTGACTTTTCCCAAATACCACAAGAACACATGTAAATAAAATAAAAAGATGAGTAAAGCATATAGAAATAATAGAATCATCTAATACTAACTTCTTATACAATTGCCCAAAAGTCCATAAAATTGATATAATTTGATAAATAAACTTATAAATAATGATACAGTGTATTAATATGTTCCACTTAAGGATCCGCTGAGAGTTTCTTGTTTCCTTCTAATACTGATGATAGTTTACAAAAAAAAAAAAAAGAAATCCATGCCCACAGAACTGTTATAAATTGACCATATTTTGGATTTTTTAAAAGATGGACTGTTTTATGGATAGCATAATGGATAGTTTACTGCCAAAGTTGATGATAGTTGAAGTTTGTCATGTGATCTATACTGTTATAATATTTTTTTCTATCTTAACATTAGAGAAATCTGAGATTGAATTTCTGTGCCCAAATGGATAAACAAACAGAATTACCAATGTCGTAATCTGTATCTGAAAAAGGAATTTTATAGTCAAAATAGGCGATCATTTATGGAAAATATAACTTTCTTATATATGAGAGAAAATATACTTACTATGGCAGATTTGCAAAATGGATGTTCTAGTGGCATTAATGAGCAATGCCATCTTTACAAGGGTCAGGCCATCATTCTTTTTGGAAATGGAAATTATTCTTTAATGTATATAGAACCCAAAGGTTTTACTATTATTGCCATAATATCACCTATTAGGCACCCACTATAACTTTTAAACTATAGTTATTGGTGTTATTGGGTTGAAAAGGGGCATAGGCATGATACTCCCAGTGTGCCTTGGTCGAACAGGGTGCTTTTGTTCCCGTATGAAGGAGTGAAGACATGAAAGGGAAAAAAGGCAACATGTAAATATGTGTCCTCCTCAAGGTGGGCCAATGTTTCCTACTTTCTCTGGGATTGGATAAAAACAGAGACAAGTAGGCACCCCATAAGGACACAAAGGGCTTTGCTGTGTTTAAAACACGATTCTGAGAACCAGTGTGTCAAATAGTATCACAAACATTACTTCCAAAGGCATTTCTCATTTAAAGGTTACCTGAAGGCATTTTATACAAGATTATGAAAGCTTATGACTCCCATCCCAGTAGCTTTAAAAAGTGCCTTGTGGCTCCAATATTTTCTCACTTAGTAAACATGTGATTTGATCATAATTTTACAAGTATTCTTGACAGACACAGTTAAAGTCTAATTTTAAAAGTATGTATTTATAAAATAGATTTTAAGCATTTTACAAGAATTTTAATTCACCATTTAATTTCAACATTTTATGTGATGTAGCAAGTAATTCAGATAATTTAGTAGTTATAATTTGGTTACATAAAGCAATAAAATACGTTGGTTTAAAAACACAAAAATCTGTGTTAAATTATACTTACATAAGCTAAATTAGATTTATATAGAAACTATACATTTATATACATATATGCATAATTTACAATTTTGTTTCTTAAACTTATTTTTAAAGTTCTATCTTATAAACATCATGACTCACAGCAGCTATACTTAAAAGCAAGAGTAACTGCTGTCACTTGTAAAATCACTAATTACGAAAATTCAAACTCAAAGAACTTCTGAGCTGAGAAGATGACACAGGATTATTTTAAAACACAGACTTTGACTTAAGCACCTTTCAGTAAGATTATCATAATTTCAATTAATAGAACTTTATGGAATAATATATGATCACGCTTACACATTCTGAATAGGTACGAAGTTACAATATGTTCTTCTAGTTATTGGTGAAATTTAGTACCTGCCTTCTCCAACTAGGTTCACTTAAGGATGTACCGAAAACACAAAAACTCCTAAAAGAGAGCCCTATAAAAGAGTGTGGGATTTTTCCTAATTATTAATATAATTCATTTGACTTACACTCCTGGCTGACACTTTAAAAAATTTTGGTGATATAAAGATCACGATCACAAAAAAGTTTTTCCAAACAAGTAATTTATACAACTTCTTATACTTCTTACAGATGTCTTCAGAATTTATTACCACTCTCCACTCCAAGAGGGATCTATTCAACCTAAATGTTTTAGTATTTTCAAAACTTTTTCCTAATTGATTTTTACAATAACAGGATTATAAAGCATCATTGTAATATCCATTGGGAGATAGAGGGGGTAAATATGGGAAATTTATATCCTCAAACTATTAGCCTATTTCAGAATGTGTTTTTATTTTAAATAATTCACATAATTACCACAATTTTTATTTTGTTTTGAATGTTTGGAAAATCCAAATTTAACTTTCTTAAAGAAGAATATTAACCATATCCATAAGATGTGTGTGCGTGTGTGTGGGGTGTATATATATATATACAACCCCAGGGAGACACAGACTCAGCCATGCATAGCCCAGTGATGCACAACTTAGTAATGCACAATCCCATTAATACACACTCCCAGAGAGAGAGAAAATAGAGACACACAATCCTTAAGCCACACAAGTCTATCCGTCCCACGTCATGCATGTGTATATATATACACCCCACACACACAGTCTAAAGCAAATGGAAATATTTAAAGTGTTAAGTCCTAATTGTCTCACAGGACATATCAATCAGTTTTTGACAATAAGTCTGCATGTATGCCAGTATGCCAAGCAATAAAGACATAAAGACTTTCATGGTTTCACAAGAGCAAATTTCAAGTTTCTTCTCAAAATAAATATTCAGTCATGCCACAGATTCCTCTAATAATCTTCAGAGAACATTTTGTATCTCTCTAGTTTCCAAATTTTGACAAGCGATGTTTTGCAACATTAACACATTAGTTCGTGCTGCTCTGGCCCTGTGACCACGATAAAACCTCACATATTTTACAATTACCCTAAGCTCAGAGATAAAAGCAAACTCAAAACTGTTGGATATTTGATGAGGCACTGACCAATCTACAGCACAAGCCCTGAAGAAACACTGTCATTAACACCCAGGCTGCATTCTCCGTCCTAGGGCCCTGTCTTGGATTGATATTGCTATCACATCACCCCACAGATTTCTCATGTAAATGGGGAAATGAGTAAACAGGAGGCCTTACCAGAAGGGGCTCATCAGGGGCACTGGTAGAGAGTTCAGCAGATGATGTGCGGATGGTGCTGAGCCCAGTGAGGGAAACATTCGAGAGTCTTCTCCGCCTCACACCACTGCAATTGTTGGGTATTTTAAATGCACATCTTTTATGGTAATTCAGACCACATCCTGGAAAGGGAAAATAAAAATTATTTTTGTTGAGCCATAAATTAAAAAGTGATTTCAATATTAGTGTAAAGTAGAATTTTTAAAAAACAGTACAGCTTCTGTTTTCTTGAGGGTATTTGTAAATTCAAATTTTCTATTGAATATTCTCTGATTTTTTTTCTCATTTGTTAATGGGTTTTGAATTCTGATCTTATTGCACAAGTTCAGGAACTATACTAGTTATCATTTTAAAAAAAATGTTCTGTGATATAACAGAGTTAGGCTTTAAGGGATATAGAAATTAACTCAAATTAGATTATCTGAGCCACTTTCAGCTGCCACAAGTTCAAATGTGAGTTGACACATAAAGGAATATTAATCACAGCACATCACAAGTTTTAGACAACACTAATTTGAATCTGGGTCTCATAACTTGCTTGTCTGCATGGCCTTGAACGAAGTTTTCACCTCAGTTTTCTCATCTCTAAAATGGAGGTAATTCTAAAACCTTGTAGAATTACTAAGAAGATACATAAAGTACCTCACATGCTGGTTTCCACATGGTAGGTGATCGATAATTGGAAACAGATTTCCCACCTAGGCAAGTGTCAGTTTCCTTTCAATATTTTTACTATTCATATTCCCCATGCAGCTGGAGGCCATCACTTAGAACACAGCAGTCCGGAGAGACAAATTTTCATAAAACTACATTTTAGGCAGAGTTTCTTCAGATCATTGTCTCCTAGCTTCCCTCCTCACAGAGAGAAGTTCAGAAATTGCAGATAGCTTATTTGTAGGTTGCATAATAAATGCTCAGTTATATTTGTCAAAGTTCAAAGAGCTCTATCCTTGCCCTCCCAATCCAAAGAGAATAGAGCACAATTGCGCAAGTTTTAAAGATTATATCATGGTGTCCTAGCACCTTGAATTGTGCAGCTCAAAGTGTTCTTTCCACATTATAATAAAACTATGTTGTTGGTGCAGAAATGCAGGTACATGTTCTAGTTCGCGACTCAACAGCTGAGTGAACTTAGATGGTTTAATTTCCCAAATCTCTGCTCATTTCAACAAATGTGTATTCAATGTCTACTATTCCAATTTCTGACTTACTTACTAGGCAAATTTTATTTGTAGTTGGCTGATAAAATATCGAGCATCATATAGGGGTGAAACATGTCCATATGATAAAGGAGAAAAGATGTGAGAATAAGGGCTCCCAGGTCAGACCGACTTTGTTCAAGACAGGAAACTTAAAGAAATGAACAGAAGACAATCCATGTACCCCTAAATGCCTGGAAGATACTTCCGAGGGAGATACTGCTACATTACTGTAGACTGCACAACATAAGCAGATAGCTCCAGCATGCATTATTTTTTATTTTTTACTATTTTATTAGCTTTAGGTGTACAAGTGGTTTTCAGTACATGAATGAATTATATAGTGGTAAAGTCTGGGCTTTTAGTATAGATGTCACCCAAATAGTGTATGTTCATTGCACACAATAGGTAGTTTTTCATCCCTCAGCCACCTCTGAACCTCCTGCTTCTGATTCTCCAATGTCTATTGCAACACACTGTGTGCCCCTGTGTACCCACAGCTTAGCTTCCACTTAAAAATGAGAACATGTAGAAATTGGTATTTTGTTCCTGAGTTACTTCAGTTAGAAAATGGCCTCCAGTTCTATCCAAGTTGCTGCAAAAGACATTATTTTGTTCTTTTTCATGGCTGAGTAGTACTTCATGGTGTGTGTGTGTGTGTGTGTGTGTGTGTGTGTGTGTATATAATGCATATTGTGAACTGTATTCACAATTGCAAAGGTATGGAATCAACCTAAGTGCCCATCAACCAATGAGTGGATAAAGAGAATGTGGAGCGCATACACGCACACACACCAATGTATATACATATTTGTATATATGTGTGTGTATGTATATATGTGTATATATACATAGATCTATGTAAATAGGTGTATATATACACGTAGACTTATGTATATAGGTGTATATATACACGTAGACTTATGTATATAGGTGTATATATAGATAGATCTATGTATGCACACATAAAAAAATCATATTTTCTCAACCAACGAGTAGAATATATGTACCACATTTTCTTTATCTGCTCATTGGTTGATGGGCACTTAGCTTTTACATATCTTTGCAATTGTGAATTCTGCTGCGATAAACATAGGAGAACAGCACACATTTAACTTGCATGGGAAGAAAATAACTTACCTTCACATTTAAGACCTTGACGCACCAGCCCCCACAGCATTTCTCCACAGTGATCACAGAAAGCTGGAGCTCTGTATGAATGAACAAAGAGGGCATGGGGACGAATCTGAAAGTCTTCAAAGGTGGCAGAAGCTGTAAAAATAGTGATGTTGAAAAGTAAGTCGAATAGGCACTCTGATCTGTAAATCAAAAGTATGCAAGATAATAAATATGCCAATACAGATATAACTCTCTAGCCAAAGTTAGGGAAGATAAGATGCAACACAGCTTGCACTTTCAGCCATTAGACATTATTCCCAGCCACAGTTTTACAGTTGGTGGCACAGCAACCGTCTCTCTTCTCCTCTTCCTGCTTGACCAAGTTTCAGACCACTTTAAAAATGGCCAAAAAACTAGCAGAAAGCATGAATGAAAGTATAAGTAAACCTGATTTACAAATACCTGATGATACTTAAAAAATGTTACTTTTTATCTTACTTAAGTGAACCAGAAAGGTATTCAAAAATATTAATGAAAAGTTGATGAATTGAATTCAGACAGATCTGAAAAATAGTATACTTGAGTATGACCATGAAGAAGTACATTACAAGGTCCAGCTGAAAGACAGATAGAAAAGATGAGTGGCTTCCTTATATAGGGATAGAGCTGTTTGAACTCTTGGGCAATGTATAATAACTAAGCATTTAAATCATGACTGAGCAACAACCAAGCAGCCACTTCACCAACATGCCAAAGAGAGGGATTTAATACATACGCTGGTGAATTGCAGTCCATTCTGAGAAATATACCTTAATCAACCATATTCATGTTGTAGGGAACTTTTTGGTGTTGCTTACTGTTGCTTATTATGTATGGTACTCATGCAGGATATTAAAATCCATTTTTATTACATTTTTCCATATGATATTTTTTATTATATTATAAAAGTGGTTTGTGCTTTTTTTGTTCTTGCTCAAAGCAAGAAATAGAAAGGTATAGACAGCAGAAAGATTAGCTTTTTTCTCAATGTCCTAATGGAAAGTGGTGGATCTTTCCAGACCTATGTGCACGCAGTAAGCCTGAGGTTGAGGCTGCACAGTATAGCACCTGGCAGTTAGAAAACCTGGGGGAAGCCTGACTTTTACTAACTGCTTATGAATGTTAATCCTTTTCAAAAAATAAAAAAGAAATTACCTGGCATAAATTGGGGGAGTGTCACTGAAAATCTTTAGTTTAATTATTTATATTCCTTCTCATTAATTCCAAAAATGTCTGAATCCAGCTTGGTATTCGTATTGTCAAATTCTAATGTTGCTTATTTTGAATACTACAGTAAATATTCAACTAATCATTGTCATATTATTGTCATAGTTGAGTGACATCTCAATAAGCACGAGCCTCAGTTTCTCATACCTAAAAAGAGACAGTCTGTCTGATGATGACTTCTCCAGTCCCTTAAAATTTAAACTTCCATTAATGTAAGAACAGAACCATATGAACTTAATTTTGTAAGATTTTATTTTAAGATAACTTTGGGGAAAACTGAGGCCTTCAATATATTCCTTGTTTCTGCCTTCCTTTCCTTTCCTCCTCAATTCAAATAAGTTTAGGAAATTGCATATCACATTTCCCACTTCAAGATCCACAATATAATTGTCAATGCTTACTCCAAGTAGATCAGAAAAAAAAGTGTGGTTTGGGTACCAATCATCTACTTTGGTGGTTTGGTCAAAATGTGTCCAATTGGGAGAATGCTAAATTCTCTTTAAAATTGGTCTCTCATACTCATGTAGAAAATTTATTTTTAAAATATCAAAGAAAATAATTAAAGATGAAACTTTATGCCAGTTCTTAACTTCTAGCTTCTCCCCTCAGTCCCAAATCATCCCGCCAGACCAAACAACTATGACAATAATATTACAATGATTAGTCGAATAATTACTGTAGTATTCAAAATAAGCAACATTAGAATTTGACAATACAAATACCAAGCTGGATTCAGACATTTTTGGAATTAATGAGAAGGAATATAAATAATTAAACTAAAGATTTTCAGTGACACTCCCCCAATTTATGCCAGGTAATTTCTTTTTTATTTTTTGAAGTGGATTAACATTCATAAGCAGTTAGCACCCTTGACTTATGTTTAAATGCCATATTTCTAAAGTTCAATTTTAATATTCTCCTGTTAATTTTAGAATAATTAAATACATTTTTAAAATAAAACTACGCAGTGTGGTGAGGTTTTACATCCATTTGAAATCAAAGCACAACATCCATTCATTATGAATTTACCTGTTCTGCACCCTGGGGGAAATCAGCATTAGTTGAGAGTATGCATGCCATCTCGCCTAATCACAAAATTGCACTTCAGAGATAATCACTTAGCACAGGAAAACAAAGTGAATGCTATAATTCCATTTCATTTAGGTTTAGGAATCAAAATGGACAGATAAGAATAGGAATATTAAACTGTCTAAAGATTCTAAGAGAGGAACAATGGGCTATCTGTTAGTCTGTCATAATCAATCAGCCAACCTAAATTAAAACCATATGACAGGGCAACAAACTAAACACAACAGGCCCCTTATACTGGTATTTGTGTCTCTCTGATTTGCTCTATTCACAGCCTATTGTTATACTCCAGTGTGCAAGAAAAGAGAAAATGACATGCTTTTCTTAGTCACTGAGCATTTGAAACAGGTAATTGAGCCAAAAACCCTAAGATAATCAGTTCTTTAATGGTTCATTATAAATTGTTGCACAAATGGAGTAAACTGTTTGGTTAGCAGTACAGAAGAAATAAGACTTCTGAAGCAAAATAATCTCTAAAGGTCAAAATTATTTGCATAGTAAAACAAAATAATGTCAGATCTTCCAAGAATTTCAGTACTGTTTTTTAAAACTGGTAATTTTGTCAATGGGAGAAGCATAAACTCTTTCTGGCTATGACAAGTTGGGACTGATATAATGAGAGGAAATGCTTAAGCAATCTATAAGGTAGTTATTATGCCTATGCCCATTTTACAGATGAGAAAACTGATACTCAGAAATTAAGGAGCTACACTAGGTAATACAGAATCTGAACTCAGGCAGTCCTGATACCAGAACCATATAAACTCTCTCAGCCACTATTACTCAACTTATATTTCTTTGACTATTTAAACACTATGGATCATAAGCTGTACCTTTATTTTATGTATTTTTAGAGAGTGAAATTAAATATATATAAATCATAACCCCTTGTAACATGCATTATTATCTTATAACAATGTTGGGAAAATAAGAAGCCATGAAATAAAGCACACAAAAAATTTATCCAGTTCTCAAGATCAAAAATTCTTTTAGTATGCTTTTTGCATGAGCTCCATGTTTAGAAATCCTCCTTTCCAAACAAATTGAGGAACAGTAATTGGTTTTTCAACTTTTACAAAAGTCAATGGTAATGATGCATAGGTGAGCTAATAGCCAACTGGAGCTTTGTGTCCACATGATAACATGTCACCACATTTAATTGATTAGTTTGTTCTGTTCCAAAGCAAAACATTTTGAAGTTTCTGAAAGCTGTGAAGCTTTGTTGTGGGCAATTTTTATTTCTTTAGTGTCTAGAATATTGAAAATAGTTTCTGGATACCACTCCTACACAAAACCACATACTTGCCATTTTTAAGGTATTCTGTAGATTAAAAACAAAACAAAACAATATTGGCTGGGCGCAGTGGCTCACGCCTGTGATCCCAACACTTTGGGAGGCCAAGGCAGGCAGATCATCTGAGGTCAGCAGTTCGAGACCAGCCTGGCCAACATGGTAAAATCCCATCTCTACTAAAAATACAAAGATTAGCTGGGCATAGTGGCTCATGCCTATAATCCCAGCTACTCAGGAGGCTGAGGCAGGAGAATCACTTGAACCTGGGAGGCAGAGGTTGCAATGAACCGAGATCGCATCGCTGCACTCCAGCCTGGACAACAGAGTGAGACTCCGTCTCAAAAACCAAAACCAAACCAAAACAAAACAAAAAACCAGTATGTGAAATGTGAGATTAATTTGAACAACGGTTGCATGAAGGGAGACTCTGATATAAAACTAGCTTGGAGAGACTGGGACCAACAGAGAAGCAGGAAAAAATGACCAACCTTGGGGGTCGGCCATATCTTCTTTAAACTTCCTTTCATTCACCCATAAACACACATCACTGGTGGAATGATCACTACTCATAGTCAATTTCTTGCATTTGCGAATATCTCAAATTATTAGAAAGTTCTTTTTATTGAGGCCCCAATATACTTCTCTAACTTTTACTTACTAATTACAGTGCTAAAAGCAAGCCTTTAAAAATAAGGCATTTTTATGCATTTAAGTGAGCTCATGTAAGTAAAGCAGTCCTAATAATTTCAAGCTAATATAGTTTATTTATGTTATGTGTTATTAATATATCTAGAATCTACTAGGTAATATAGTATATGTTGAAAATAGAAAAAGGACTAAGGAACGATATCTGTAGTTGAGAGTTCAAAGTCAAAATGAGGATGACAGTCCCATGTATATTTGTAATACCCAATGCAGGGATGGAACACAAGACAAAGGGTGGCTAAGTCTGTCTAGGTCTGTCAGGGAAAGCTTCATCCAAGAGAGGAAATTGTACAGAATCCTGAAGGTTGAATAGTATTTTGAAAAGCAGAGAACAGGATAAAAGAGGGAACATTTCTATCTAGTCTGATTTTAACTATAAATAACATAGGATTGTCTGTATATTTCTTTACAGTTATTGTGGGTTCTTGACACTTTATCATCTTTGGTGCATTGTCAGGGTAATCAGCAAGAACGACTACAAATTGTCCATGAGGCAGGGAACTGAGAGATGACAACAGATCAATTCCACACTATTGTGGCCCAGGTATGTGACAGCGCTTGTAAAATTAAGCTTGCACATGTCCATACTCCCTCCCCTCCACACAATACACACATACCCAACCCCCAAGGTTGGTCATTTTTTCCTGCTTCTCTATTGGTCCCAGTCTTTCCAAGCCAGTTTTATTTCAGATTCTCCCTTCATGCAACCGTTGTTCAAATTAATCTCACATTTCACATTTTTGTTATACCTGAAAACATCCTCACAACTCTCCAACAACAAGAACATTCAATAAATTCCTGTAGAGGGATTTGCAATAACATCTTTCAGATGGATGATGAAATGAAGGGCATCTCCATTTTTGACTTAACATCTGACCAGAAACTTGTTAGTGAGGTGCAATGATGGGAATTTGGGAGGCTGTGAATATATCATCTCAGAGATCATAGCAGCCAAGAGAAAAAAAAAAAATGTATTTAGATATGTTGACTAGGCAGCTCAGAAGTTTCTGGGAAGTTATTTCCTAAGTTTGTGGTTAGAGATTAAAAAAAATATGGCTACAAGAGAAAAAGGTCTCACAAGCCAGACTGAGAACACAATAGCAAGTTGCCCTAATTAGGAAGAAAAGGGAGTGGTAACTAGATAAATGATGTGACTGCCCATGGAACTGTCTGATAAGCTCAGGTTCACAAAAGTAAAGTATCAACAACAGAAGGAGCAGCACAGAGTCAGACTGAATGCAAGTAAGTGGCTCCAGCCAGAGAACCACCCTAGGAAGGCCAAAAGAAGGAAAAGCTGAAGCTTTTTAAAAGCTAAAAGAGAACAGAAGGGCTTTCAGCTGTGTGTTTCATGTGGCAAGAATGAAGCGGACATAGACCTCAAACACAGAAATAAATAGTTTAATGAAAACAGACAAAATAGAAAAAGCTATTCAATTATATTTTCGTTTTTATCTTTTCTAGAAAAATAGACCATCGTTAAACTAAAAGAAAAAAAATAAGAAGTAACATATCAAGAAGAAAAAAAAGTCTAGGATGGATGAGAAAGGGGCTTTAAAGAAATTATTTTCAATAGGCCCAAATGAATTATAGATGAGTACTTAAAAGCTTATTTTTAACTTTAAGTATCGGGAGAACCGGCTCCCGATGTTTAATGTGGCTTCTTTTCTATTTCCTAAGTGTCTCGGCTGGGTTGAGAAATAAAGGGAAAGAGCACAAGAGAGAGAAATTTAAAGTTGGGTGTCCGGGGGAGACATCACATGTCGGCAGGATCCCTGATGTTCCTGGAGCCGTAAAACCAGCAAGTTTTCATTAGCCATTTTCAAAAGGGGAGGGAGTGCATGAATAGGGTGTGGGTCACAGAGATCGCATACTTCACAAGGTAATAAAATGTCACAAAGCAAATGGAGGCAGGGGAGATCACAGGACCACTGGATGAGGTGAAATTAAAATTGCTAATGAAGTTTTTGGCATGCATTGTCATTGATAACATCTTATCAGGAAACAGGGTTTGAGAGCAGATAACCTGTCTGACCACAATTTATTAGGCGGGAATTTTCCTCCACCTAATAAGCCTGGGAGCACTACAGGAGACCGGGGCTTATTTCATCCCTTCGGCTTCAATCATAAAAGATGGGACGCCTTAAAGGGGCCGTCTATAAGTCTACCTTCAGTGCACATTCTCTTTCTCAGGGATGTTCCTTGCTGAGAAAAAGAATTCAGTGATATTTCTCCTATTTGCTTATGAAAGAGGAGAAATATAGCTCTGTTCTGTCCTGCTCACCAGCAGCCAGTTCAAAGTTACCTTTCTTGTTTCCTGAACATCGCTGTTATCCTGTTCTTTTTTTAAGATGCCCAGATTTCATATTGTTCAAACACACATGCTCTACAAACAATTTGTGCAGTTGATACAATCACAGGGTCCTGAGGCAACATTCACCCTCCTCAGTTTACGAAGAAAATGTTGGGATTAAGAGATTAAAGTAAAGAAAGGCATAGGAAAACACAAGGGTATTGATTGGGGAAGTCATAAGTGACCATGAAATCTTCATAGTTTATGTTCAGAGATTACAGTAAAGACAGGTGTAAGAAATTATAAAAGTATTAATTTGGGGAACTAATAAACGTCCATGAAATCTTCACAATTTACGTTCTTCTGCCCTGGCTTCAGCCGGTCCCTCCGTTCAGGGTCCCTAACTTCCCACAACATTTAAGAAAACATCTATCTCAATATCCTAACAGAATGATGTTTGCTTAATGAAACTATTCTAAAGCCCTTTTGTAAGAAGAATAGAACATATTCTAATAAGAATAGAAAAATGTAACAGAAAAGTAAATAAATTCTGCTCTACTTGCTATTAAAATATTCTATAAAATGTTGATATTTTAAAATATGGGTGGCTGTGAAAGACAAAAGAGAGAGATCAGTAGGCTAGAATTAGTGACCCAGAAATCTACCTTATGTATATATTTAAAATATAAGTCTTAACAGAAATCAATGTCAAAGGTAGAGATATCATTTAAAAATAATTAACAAATTGGCCAGGTGCAGTGGCTTATGCCTGTAATCTCAGCACTTTCTGAGGCTGAGGCAGGCGGATCATGAGGTCAGGAGATTGAGACCATCCTGGCTAACACGGTGAAACCCCGTCTCTACTAAAATACAAAAAATTAGCCGGGTGCCGTGGCGGGTGCCTGTAGTCCCAGCTACTCAGGAGGCTGAGGCAGGAGAATGGCGTGAACCCAGGAGGCAGAGCTTGCAGTGAGCCAAGATTGTGCCACTGCACTCCAGCCTGGGCGACAGAGCGAGACTCTGTCTCAAAAAATAAAATTAAATTAAAAAAAAAAAAATTAACAATTAGTAACGATTAGCAACATAGGGGAAAATACTACTTGAAACAATATTTCCTCTCTTATACTAAAATAATTACCTGCTGAGCAAAAAGTTAAATAAAAATATAAAATCATAGAAAAACTAGAAGAGAACAGAGTGAATCCTTATTAAATCTCTGGTGACAAGATGACTTAGAAACAGGAGGTCATAAATCTGCAGTGATGCAAGAAATCAAATGAGAAAGACTCATTAGCATGATCATGTAGGCACTACCGGTTGACTTGCCAAGGAGTCATATAATAGTCTCTTTAATTTAGCATAGTTAGAGTAGATTTATTTATAATAATTATATATTCTAGGTCACAGAAATCTAATTATGCTTAATAACTCCAGGTACATAGAACATAATTACTAACATTCAAGGAGAGATCCCCAGGCAGTTTTAGATTCCAGACAAGCAGGTAACAAGGCCTATGTTCTATTATGAAAATAAAGAAAGTTAACATGTATTCACTCCTCAGAAAAAAAAAAGAAATTATTTTTTTCATTTTTTAAAGCCAGAAGGATGCACCAGAACAGCAGGAGTGTTTGATGGCAGGGCTAAAGCCTTGCTCAAGAAATAGCTTAGGATCTACTCATGAACCCACAGAGCTGTTACAGTTAACACGTGAAGGATCCTTTAGTTCTTTTCCAGGCAACTGAGCTCTATGGCTGCTGCAAAACATCTGCTTAAGAAGCAGCAATGCTTCCTGCCAGGAAAATGTTGCTTGAATAAAACAGATACAAAATATACACAATTATTATCTGTCCATTAAAATAAATAAATTTATTTTTAAAAGCTTTATAAAAAATAAAGTTCTTTTTACAAAATGGAGCCTTATGTAGCTAAAGGATGAGAGAGCTATAAAATGGGATTATTTTATGCCATCTACCTCCATACTGAGTTGGCCAAGCATACTCTCCTCAACATACTTTTTCTCCAGCCATTTCTAAGAATGCTTCACTGTCTTTCACGTCAATCTCTCCTTCTGTTTTGCATACATACTTCTCAGGTAGCCAGGTTCCACCCGACCCACACTTCAGCTCAGTGTCACCTATTCCGGGATATGCCTACCCCCACCTGCAGAAGACTGCCCTCTTCTCTGTTTCATAGCGTCCTGGGCATTTCCGTCATAAAATGTATCACTGAATATTGCCACCCCTTAATTGTTTATTTGTTCACACATAACATTACACATTGCAAGACCACAACTTCTCTAACTGCGCATGCACATATAAAAGTGATTAATTCTCATAAACATGTTGCTTCCCTGCAGTTCTAAGGCTCTACATTTTATTTAAGTCTCAGTAATCAGTAAATACAGTATTTCAAGTTCAAAAGTAAAGTCCATCAGAATAATATCTTGGATCACATTTTAAAAAGTGTCTAGCATTGCTTTCCAGAGATGTTTTGGCTAGTACCTTGTTATTCTAAGTGCAATATGGTGTCAGTAGTGATAAAAAGCATGGACAGAGTGCCAGGGAAGACCTAGGCTCTGATCCTGGTCACAGCAAATGCATGACCTGGGGGAAGTTACTTCACCTCTCTGAACCTCAGAGTCCTTTTCTATAAAATAGGCTTCGTGTAATGAATCTCACTGGATTATAAGGAGGATACAAAGTAATTAGTATCGTCCTTAGCATACTGGTGGGAGCTGTCACAAAAAGTTCTTAGCACAAGGATGAAGTATATGGGCTTTGTGGTCAGAAAGACCTGGGCTTGAATCCCAGTTATTATTAATAATAATTATTGTCACAACCATCATTACTAATGGAGGGGAATGCTGTTTCTAAGTCTGTTGCCAATTCAGAGCCCTTAAAAACTAAGAGCTATAAAAACTAGTATTATTTGTTCCTTCTACTACCTTATAAAGCCTATGTTTCCACTCCAGAGGAAACTGCTTTTCTATCTACTGTCCTGGTTAACACTAATTAAATGGAGCTGGGTCCATAGGGCTGTGTCTAGTTCCTTCTCTAATATGAATCAATTAACAGTTGGGAATTGCAGTGGGGAAAGAAGGGTCACCATATCCTGATGTGACTGAATGACAAATGCCACAGCTGGAAAGAGATTAGAGAGCATCTCAGGTCAAGAAAGACTATAAATGGTTGCCCCATGTGTCCAACATAGAGGAAAAAGAAAATTAAGTAAAAATGTCATGGAGTCAAATTCTAGCTAATGAGTGCAAGCACTGCAGGCACCCTGAATAGAGGGAAAGAAAGGTCAAATCTGTTTTTCTTAGAAAGCTCCACCGTGTACAGGAGGCTTTATACCTTTAAAAGGATAATGACCTAATTTATATGAGGAACACCAGCATGCAAATTACCTTTAAACTTCTTACAAAAGGTTGGTAGACAAAGGCTAGGTACAGTATTATTCAGAAATATTCTGATAGGCAGCAGGGCTTCTCAGGACAAATAGCATCACTGTCGTCAAATACAATACATTTGCAGTTAGAGACACAGGACGAGGTTCTATGTGCTTTACTTCAAGTTGCTTTAAGTCTCACTGTACTTTTCATACAAACAGATGCTTATTTTTGATTCATGAACAACAAAACCTTTAAAAGCTGTGAAATATTCAGGGTATACCCACTCCAGAAGAAGCAACAGTTCAACAATTGCTGAATCCAATTCAGCGCTGTTGGCCAAGGCACCTGCTGTGTGCAGGAATTGTCCCAGCTGTGGCTCAGGGGCACTGAAAGGAGGGAACCTTGGTACTTAGAGACTCCCCCTATTCTTCATGAAGAACAAAGCTGACTGATTCAGTTGGTCCACTCTGGTTCATTAGAATAAAAGAAGAACTTTATGAAAAATCTGATTTTCTGCTTTTTCATCAGGTTGAGATAATAGCTTATATAAAGTAAAATTTATTCCTTTTTGTGTACATTCTTGACAAATACATACACACAACTCAGGACCAAAATTGAGATACAGAACAATTCCCAAATTTTCTATGCCCCTTTGTAGACAATCGCTACCCCATCTCCATTCTTCTGACAATCACTGATTTATTTTCTGTCCCTTATCTAATGTATCATATGCATGTAACCTTTTGAGTCTAGCTTCTGTCGGTTTAATGCATTTGAAAGTCATCCACATCGTTGTAGGCATGCATAGTTCATTACATTTTTTTTTTGCTGAGTTGTATTTCATTTTATTAAGATCCTACTGCTCATCCATTCACCAGCTGAATCCTTTCAGTGGCATCAGTTTACTCATTCACCTGGGAATTAGGGTAGAAGGTCAGCTAGGATTTATGGAAAGTGGAGATCAAGTCAAGAGTAGTAGGCTCCAATGAGGTAGAGGTCAAAGGAGTCTCCCTATGTCGCCAGGCTGGAGTGCAGTGGCGCGATCTCGGCTCACTGCAACCTCCGCCTTCCAGGTTCAAGCGATTCTCCCGCCTCAGTGTCCCGAATAGCTGGGATTACAGCCATGTGCCAAGCCCAGTTAATTTTTGTATTTTTAGTAGAGACAGGGTTTCACCATGTTGGCCAGGATGGTCCTGATCTCCTGACTTCGTGATCCGCCCGCCTCGGCCTGCCAAAGTGCTGGGATTACAGGCATCAGCCACTGCGCCTGGCCAAGTTCAGTTTTTGACCTGTTAAGTACAAGGTGCAACTGAGAATATCGAGATATTCAGGTAGGGGTGGATGAAAAGTAGGCAAATAAATACATAGGGTACACAGCGAAGTTTAGATTTAGAGTAGGACATGGACTATAGAGTTAATCTGGGGGTCATCAGTGTCACAATAGTAAATAAAGCCATGTGAATTTATGAGACCCTCTAGGGCTCTCATTTTCCATATGGTAGCCACTAGCCACATGTTGCTATTCCAATTTAAATTAAAATTTAATACAATTAAAACTTCAGTTCCTCAGTCACACTGGCTACATTCAAGTTCTCAATAGCTACATGTGACTAGTGGTTACTATATTGCAGAGTGTAGAACATTTCCATGTTTCCAGAAAGTTGAACTGGACCCCGCTGCTCTAAAGAGAGAATTTAACAACAGCAACAAAAACTTCAGACCACGTAGCCAGTATATACGACATATTAATTTTTCTCCATTTATTTGATAAGCTCAAGTTTAATTTTTATTCTTAAATTTTATTATTTACTTACTGAAATTGGCTAATACTTACCGAGTACTTATTTTTAGTCAGATTCTGTTAAACATATTATTAATTTTATTTAAACCCCCAAACTCCAAAAATGAGTGCTATTATTTTCCACTTTTTATAGATGATGAAATTAAGGATTTCAGTATGGATAAATTAGGCTACAAACTAATAATAGGGAATTTCTGGAGAATAATTTAGATCAATCAGAATCCAGGCCTACACATGGATTTTCTAAGTAATCATATCAACTGCAAATAAGTATCACTGTGTCCTTCTCCAGTATTTCCACTTCATTTCATTTTGTGGTGTTAACTCCATTTGCAAAGAACTTCCTGAAGAATGTTAAATACTAGTATTTAACTTTAACAAACAGTCCTGTTTTGTTGTTGTTTGTTTGTTTTGAGACAGGATCTCCCTCTGTCACCCAGACTGGAGTGCAGCAGCGGGATCTCAGCTCACTGCAACCTCCGCCTCCCAGATTAAGTGATTCTCCTGCCTCAGCCTCCCGAATAGCTGGGATTACAGACATGTGGCACCATGCCAAGCTAATTTAGTAGAGACAGGATTTCACCATGTTGGCCAGGCTGGTCTCCAACTCCTGACCTCAGGTGATCCACCAGCCTTGGCCTCCCAAAGTGCTGGGATTACAGGCGTATGCCACCGTGCCCAGCCCAGTTCTTTTTTTCTTAACCTTGAAGGGACTGTGCCTTAGATTGTCTAGTTAAATATGATGCTGTTGATTTGAGTTAGTTATTCCTTATTACTTTAAAAGGGGACATTTTTATTTCTAACCAATGATTTTTCACTATAAGTTGATGTTGAATTTATAAATAATTATAAAATTCATGCTAGATTATAAAAATTGATTCACTAATAATGTCAAATCATCTTATTTCTATAATAACTTACTTGGATATTTTATATTATTCTTTTGTAAGCTTATTGATTCCATTTTTTCCAAACATTTTATTTAGAATTTTTGCATCCAGGAGACAAAAATAAAACATCATTAATTGCATGTAGGCTCCAAATTCAGATATCCCTGGAATTTATGTACCATTTTGCTACTAACTTGAGGAGTTAGTAGTAAATTCCTTGATGTCTCTATATCTTGGTAAAAGGCTCATTATCATGCCCAGTGAATACTAAATGCTCATAAACATCAGCTATTCCATAAGTGGACAGGATCTATAGTATTCTTTCCTTTTCTTGTACAGTCTTTTTCAGCTTTTAGGTAGTAAAATTCTGCAGTTTGAATAATTTATTAGACAAGTTTTTTAAATTGTATGCATTCTGGAACAGTTTCTGCTTGTGTTTGACAGAAATTTCAACTAAGGTTTCCTGAAACAGTGCTCTCTGGGTGGGAGGGGCAGGTGGGAACTTGGTACATCTTAAACACATTTCCAATTTCAAAGTGTTTCAACAGTTTCCAATTCAAATTTTAAAAAGTATGTGTGTGCACATTTTAGGGTAAAGAGGACATTCCAATGAATTCTCACAATCTAAATCATAAAGTAGGTATGTTTCTAATAAAATACATTTCAATACTTAACTAAATTTAATTGTATCTCTGATAAAAAAGAATGCATTTTAACATATATATGCAGGTCTAAATTAATAAACTGATTATTTGCGTCACAATGTAATTAGCACACATTTAACATGACAATCCTAATTTTAAAGCAGAAATATGAATTAGAAATGATAAGTAAGCATTAAAATTAATATTAAAAACAGAGGACAATTTGTATACTAACTTCCAGCTTTAGGTAAGTAAAAAGTTTCAACTACTATTAAAAGCTGCCTGTTAATCAGAAGGCCACAGGGCAATCACTTTCTTGGACTCTTTTTTAGTATTTGTCCTAGACAAAAGTGATAAAGAAAAAAAGTATAAAACTCTGAAAACTAACCATGTGCTGCATTTATTTTGTAAAAAGCTGATAAAAATGAACCTAAAAATGGAAATTTAAAATGGAAGAAAATTTAATAATAAGCAAAGAGTAGATTAAACATGTACCATATGGCAACTTTAGCCCATCTTCCTAAAGTGTGCTGTAAACATAACATTAGCATAAACGATTCTGAGCAAAAATGTTCCAAAAGGTGATTTTGCCTGGGTTTTTACATTTAGTAGAGATTTGAAGTCATTTTCAAAAGCCATTGTTCTCAGCACTCAAAGATTGTATCTAACCTTCAATTTTTTTGGCTCCTTCCACATTTACAGTGACAGTCTCTGGATTATTTCAACACTCAGCATGATAAAACTAAACAAATACAGCATCCTCCAGCATATTTAAAACAAAGTGGAATTCATATTTTATTTAGTAGATTCATAGTCAACCTTCTAGGATTATATATTCTAGCTACAGAGCTGTGATAAATCTAATAACAAACAAAACAGGTCAAGTAAACTATAACATAATATAAGTGAACATGGATTTGGAGATTGTCAACATCAGGAAGAGACGCAGGCAAAGAAAAGGGAGGGTATAGAGAAAGATTAGCTGTAAAAGATGAAGGAAGATACACATCTTTTTTTTTCTTTTTCTGATCTGGAGTCTCACTCTGTTGTCCAGGCTGGAGAGCAGTGGTGCAATCTCAGCTCACTGCAACCTCTGCCTCCCAGGTTCCAGCAATTCTCCTGCCTCAGCCTCCCGAGTAGCTGGGAATACAGGCGTGCACCACCACGCCTGGTTAATTTTTGTATGGAAGGTATAAATCTTGGCTGGAACAAGAAATAGAATTTCTTAGGAAGAAACACAGTGGAATAAGGTGCAGAAGAAGAAACAAATGTGGGAAGTGAGGGGTACTGAAGGAATCAACATCATTGCAAAGAAAGGTTAATAAAGGTAAGCAGTGTTTAAAGACTGGTTCAGTGATTTGGAATTCGCTGATGGACAACTTTAGCATTTCAAGTTGAGGATCTAGAATGCAATAACATAGTCGGGAGTCTTTAAAAATGTACTATCATTTACTTTAGTTAAAAGTATCACACATGTAAAAGAGCACATATAACAAGTACAATTTAAAAAATAATAACCCCAATTGTACTCTCCATACAACTAAAGTAAAGGACACACCATTATCTTTGAAGCTGACTTGTGATCCCCTCCCCAACTACGTAGATTAAACAGAGAAGTGTCAGTGTTTAGTGAGTATTATTTAGGAGGATATAATGGGAGATGCAGAAAGAATAGAGACACTTTAGAGACGAGTAAGAATCCTGGTTACCTTAAACTAAGAAAGCAACAAGAGGAATATATAAGAAAGAAAAAAACCTACAACGCACTGTTACTAAGTACAGAAAGGCAAATATGACTCCATTTGTTGTTTATCTTGCCTCTTTGTTTATTGTTGGGATTGTTTTAGGTTGGCTGATTTTTGCGTGAAAGAAACAAAATACTGGTACTACTAACAGAAATAAGAGAGGAACATTTGAAGGGAAAGCCCATGTTTTAGGGGTTGAGGGAATAAGACATTTAAGTGTGAAAACTCCATTAGCAGAAGTAAATTTAAAATGAAGCCAAGATGAAGCCCAGTGGTTCAAGAAACAATTTCTAAAAACTGCCTGTTGATGAAGATGAGACAAACGAGTCTTTTGAGATGCAAAAAACCAACTAAAGAGTTCAGATTTGAGGTTGGAGGGCTAAGAAAGAAGTAGATGGAGGAACGATTTTAAGATGTGAAAACATGGGGAGGAGGAGAACCAGGAGTACTCAGCGTCACAGGTAAAGAAAGAGGAAAGCCTTTGGAAAAGGATGAATTGGGTGGCCTAAGAAAACACTTCTATATTTTTTACCATCTGGTTAGTTCGTTGTAAAAGGGAGCAAAGGAGCAGAATCTAGCCTACTGCAAATAAGAAAGAAAAAGGTGAGAGAATAAGAGATGGTCTAGGGACTTCTTCCATTATTTAAAACTGTAAGAAAAGCTTGTGTTGTTTTAAGCCAGTAAGTTTCTCATCATTTGTAAAAGCAGCAAAAGAAAATTAAAATAGACAAGCACTGTTTCATTTATTTCATCATAGCTCTGTCGAGTTCTATATTGGTATTCTGGGACAAATTTCCTGTTGCAAATAAAACAAAGTTTTCTTGTGTCTTTAAATGGGCTTCCTGGCTCTTTCTGTCACTTCATGAAAATGAGAATATGTGGTGAGGTAAAAAGCTCAAGAAGCAAAAGGAAAAAAAAAATAGGAGAAGTTAGATTACTGGAAAATTTATTTTGATTCTGAGTAATCACAATTTTATTACATTTATGTGTTTCCATAACTGAGATGAATAATATTGTCACATGGGATGAAGGGAAGAATGAATAAGCTGTCTGTGTCACTGTTATAAAGAATGTCTGCGTGGGACCAACTCTCCCTCCTTCACGTACCAGTCAGGGCTGGCTTAAAATGGCCTTATGACCAGCATTATTCTCCAATACATCCTGAGGAATAGGAACCAAGCAGAGGCATTTATTATGCTGAAATTATTAGGAGGGAACTTAGATATGTTAAGTAATTATACACTTCAATATCTTCAAATAAAATAATAAACAATAATATCACTGAGAAAGGCTCCCTTTTTTGTCATAGTTACATTGTCCTGCGTAAAAACCAAACTCACTCACATGGATCATAGCTTTAATTCTGTTCTTTTGATTCCAATATGCAATTTATATTCCAGAATTCACATACTTAACGGTAAAAATGCTTTTAAAAGTATTAGTACAAGCCAATAATACTAACAGTATGCTGAGAAAATGAACAGTTAAGCTTTCAAAATTGCTGAGTATAGATGGCAATTCTCAATTACACTACCAATGACATCTTCCCTAGCAAAAATCTACACTGCATCTAAAGATAATGAACAAATAGAAAGTGAGAACTAGAAAAATGGCCATGGATGATTGTACGTAATTTGATATCGACTGAATCATAAAGTGTGTGTGTCTGTATGTGCTAGTATTCTTGTAATTAAGAATTAGGTATGCAATTTGACTCCCGGTTTTTGTTATACTAGGTCATCCAAAAATTTAAATGCCACATCTGGGAATATCAACGTGGCTTGGTGACTATGATGCACTTATTTACTTAGCATCAGTTAAAGTGGGTATGTAGGAGAGAAGATACAAATTAGAAGAATTTCCTTCAACCTCTATTCCAAGGCTTTATTTAAAGCCTCCCTACTACTTAAAGTATAACTTAGGTTCAGAGAATCATTAACATAATTTTATTCTTTTGTAACTTTCAAATATTCTGAAAAATTAGCTCATATCCTTCATGTAATTGTACCGGGCTAACCTTTCCTGAATCCCACTTTCATCAATATCCCTCCTTGCTTTATTAAATGGCTTTATGTTTCCCACTACATTATTCATTCAGAAAACATTTTTTGAACAGCAGTTACATGAAAGACACAGTTTTAGGAAGCAGCAGGGAAACAAGAAATATAAAATACCATTCATGTGCTCATGGCACTTAGAACCTAATAGAAGATAAAAAAAATGTATAAACACAATTATAGGTAGAATGGGACAAATTCTGTAAGAATAAAGGGGCAACTTCAAGCAGAACTTGGCATCTCAGCTGAGTCTTAAAGGGTGAATGTGATGCTTAAAATGCAAAGCTGGGAGGAGGCAGGCATTGTAGACAGAAAGACGTGCCCAGAGTCAAAATGCAAAGGGCAGTTGAAGGAGTATCAGTTATTCAGTTTGGCTGGTTAACAGAATGCCCAAAGGATATGTGTGCAAGTGTGCCAGAGCAAAGCTGGAAGGGGAGCCAGGCCTTGTGTAGAAAGGCCTGGATGCCTGCTTAAAGAAACTATTCAGCAGACAGTGAACGGGAAAGCACTGGAGGCTTCTGAGCAGAGATGGTGTGAGATCATGGCCACGTTACTGGAAGACTGATGTGCAGGATGGACTGCAGAGAGGAAGGATTGCAGAGAAGATGGACTATAGAGGAGTGAGGACACTCGTCAGAAAGAGTTATAGGGTTCCCATATGGGGTTGTAGCAATAGAAACAGAAAAGAGAAAAATAAATGCAAGCTATAGATTTGACAACTAATACGATGAGAATTGAAAAAAGCAGTCAACACTGACAATGAGCTCTTACAACTGACCAGGAACCAATTGGTACCATTAATGATGAGTGATCACCAGCAGGAGATGTGAGTCGAGCAGAAGGAATGATGGGCTCTGCTCTAGATATGTTCAGCTCGAGGGCCAGTGGGATATCCAAGTGGAAAAGTCCAGCAGATGTCTAGAAATGTAATTCAGCACAGAGGTTAGGGGAAAGAGTAAAATTGTTCTTAAAGACATGTGTGTGAAAAAAAATCACCAATACAAAGAAGAAAGAAGCCAAGTGAAGTTCTTCTGAGCCAAGAGCCATAAAGAGGAGGCAAGAATTCAAGGGATGATAAAAGAGAAGCACTATCCAAATAGAAGGGTTTAAAAACACTATCAAATATGGAAAAGATGACTATTGGGTAAAATATGGACTAAAAAATAATACAAAATAACATTATTATGCATATCGCATGGCATGGCTACATAGTGCAAATGCAGGCACTATGTTAAACACTTTATATGTTAGATCTTATTTAATCCTGACCCCAGACCATAGCCAGGTTGATTTTTATGTCATCGTCAATCAACAAATAAGAAGTCTAAGGCTTTTGCAATTTAAAGAATCTGTCCTAGGACATAATGTTATAAGTATGGACAGAGCAGAAATGAACCCAATGGCCATTTTCTTACAATTAACAAACCCCTATGCCCAATGTCCTAATGCCATGGGATTTCCTTAGCTAAAATGTCCCTCACACTCCTCAAAACCAGTCCTGAGAGCCTAGTTCAAGAACCATCATTTCCACAAAGTCTCCCCAGATTCTTCCAGTATTTTTTCTTTAGAATTTTTTTTCTTTTTTCTGAGATGGAGTCTCACTCTATTGCCCAGGTTGGAGTGAAGTGGTACCATCTCGGCTCACTGCAACCTCTGCCTCCTGGTTTCAAGTGATTCTCCTGCCTCAGCTTCCCAAGTAGCTGGGATTACAGATGTATGCCACCACACCTGGCTAATTAGAGAAGGGGTTTCACCATTTTGGCCTGGCAGAATGTTCACAGCATTCGGTCTTTGAGACATAGATGAACATTTAATTATATGTCATATCCTATATTTTGCACCAGTAATTTAAGTCTATTGTTCTTTTCTGAACTAAATAGCTATCTCCTTCAGACATTTTTTTATCACCTTTCATATTTCTTCTGTATCCTACGTAGCAAATTGTTGTCAGTGAGTGAAACAGCATGCCCAGTGAGGAAACATTTGTTATGAATCAACTCATGTCTTCAGATTCTAAATGAAATCAAAATTGCACTGAGGGTTAATCAGGCAGAAATGTCCCCAGCTATATGTGTTTACCAAGATGATTCTAAGAAAACAGAAGGATAGTCTCAGTCTGCTAAAATGTGCAGGCCTGAATGGACAATGACTAGGAAGGAAAGACAGTGTTCACTGGGTAGGACTAAGGCAGGCTGCTCCTTGCTAAAAGTTCTGAAAATATACTTGGCTTCTCCTGCAGTTACCACACCCCTGAGATTGTTAGCAAATTAAGGCATGCAATTTTTCCAGTGGACTAACAGTTTAAGCTTAGTTTAGATGGTTTTCTCGCCTTTCATCCTTTGATTTCTAAATTCCAAAAGAACCTTCTCCCCCTTTATAGAGCGTATTCTACAAAAAGCATATCTCAAACAAAGCTTTATTATTATTGTTTATAGGATGGAGTCCTTCTTTGGTGTAATGTTTGGACAAACTCTAAAATGTAATCTCTTGGATTCCCTGGCTTATATCTATTTGGCAGCATTTCTCAGGCCTCAGGGCCAACGTGGCTTCTTGCCATTTCCCATTCAAAGTGAGAAGAGTAGTCCACTTGGTAGAAGCTTGACTGCCCTCGGGGTTAGGGGCACCTTATTTGTATACAGAATATCTAACTTGATGACTGCTAGGATGTATGTCTTTCCCTTGCATTGAGTGCTTGTTTTCAGCTTAAGTATACTGTACTATGTTATTCCAAATGTATTTGAGAAAGTGAATGCCAAACTAAATGCATTTAAAAGGGTGTTTCTTTCATCATTTTCAGGGAAGCTTCATTCTGATAAAAGGGATAGAATAGCACATTGAAACATCTGAAAATCTTTATATTGGTTAAAAAAAAAAAAAGACCATTGCAAGGGAAGCTGATCTTCCACACTCTTTTAGGGTAAGAGGAGCATATTATTCAATTTTGGCCTCACCTTATTTGAGATTCTTCGAACTGAACAAAAATGGGGATGGTTAAACCTCCAAATATTGAGATACACATTCTAACATATTTTCCAGTAAAGGTGATATATTTTTGGAGGCAAATAGCATTCTTTGTGGATCTTTGGTTTAATATTTTAGAAAGATGAGCAATTATAACTCAAAGAATGAGCAAAAGATGTATCTTTATCCTCATCTGTGTGTATGTGTGAACAGTCTTTTCTATGCAATACTGGACCAGCTAACTATAACTCAAGTTCAGATGTTTATGCTTAGGAAAAAAACATTTCTATTTTGGACTGTATAAGCTCTCATCAGCATTTAGTTTTAGAAATAGAAACTTTTTTAACTCAGAATTTCTAACAGTAAGACAGATTCTCATTTTGATGATGATAGCTGATTTGAGGAAAATGTTTATTTCCATTTTAAAGTCTTCAAAAACGCACATATAATATCTTTCCATAGTAACAGTATTATAAGGGGGGAAGACACGATGCTGTTTTGGATTTGGTTTGCACAATTCTTATAAAAGGCTTCCTACTTTCTTTAATAGTTTTGTGAAAATCCTTTAATAGGATACAGAGGCCCTGTCCCACTGATAGCTTGAAACCTCTCTATGCCTTCCTCTTTATAATTTGAATCATTTGGGGTTCTCTTTGTATAAATGGAGAGTGTGGTCCACAATTTGGCTGGTGATACATTTGATGTGCCCAACTCTGACTGGATGGACTCGCGAGCGCCAGGATCCTCAAACAGGGCCTGAGGTGGAAGCGTCTAGGGGAATGACCACAGGCAGTGTGGTCAGTTGGGAGTGAGGGGCCTTAAGCTCCATACTCTGGCATGTTATCTAGCTACCCCTGTTAGGCAATTGACAACTGTGCTTCTTTAGCCATCATTTCCACACTCAGGGTGCTCCAGATACCCACTTCTGATGGCTGCATTATTTTCCCATTGTTGATGCTAAGATGTCAGCTTTCCTCATGGAGGTTCAGTCTCAGAAACCAAACTGGGGCCAGGCCCTTGCTATTGTCTGATAGATGTTCTACTCTAAAGAACGCAAGTTCTTAGATTCCAGGTTGAGGACTTTGCCAGTATGCCACGTGACTCTACTAGCCCCCTACCAGGTATAGATAGGATGATTAGTAGGCTGCTCTATACTTCAGTTTCTCCATCTGTAAAGTGGGAGTGATAATCACATTACTTACTTAAGGAAATATTTTGAGGATTACTTGTAACATGATTAAGATAGTCCTTGGCACACAATTAAGTACTCTAGAAGGAAACACATTATTTTCATTGCTGTTCTTGCTACTTGAGGTTAGGGTTGGTGTGGATCATGGCACAGAACTTACCACTACCTGACTGTTAACAACATACCATGAATTTTTTTGTCACAGCCTTCTTCCACCTAGCTTCTAAAGCTCAGTCTGTTTTACTTCATTCTCCATATCCTTCCCAGGTTCTGTGGCTTGCTGGCCTAAGTCCTCCTGAGGCAAAGGTCATGCTCAGGTCAGCAACCCCAACTCTGTTTTTCTTAAGGTCTGGTGTCTGGTATTGTCTGCAACATATTTCTTTTAATACCATGAACTTAAAAAAAAAAAAAAAAAGAACAGAACAGAGAACTTGCATAGTATTTAAAAACACACTCTAATCTCTTATGATGATGTATGAGGAAAAGCAAAGTGCTTGTGGTAATTCTACCAGTGCTACTAAAGTCCAGCTGAAACCAGTAATCTTCAGATTTTTTATGGGAAGAGAAATTGGTTGAGATTAGGAGTGGAGAGAAGAGAAAAGGGGAAAATAATGAAATATGTACTTATCTCTTCACAGTAGCTCTATAAGCTAGGTATACCAGAGACTCAAAAAGTTTTGTTAATTTCTTCAAGGTCAATAGCCTGAAGCTCAAGGTCATCTAAGACTCCAGCACAAGTCATTGCAGAGATAGTTAAGCCCCTGAACAGTCTGGAAGGGGGGCCTGAATGTGGGTCGACCTTCCTTGGCATGGAGAAGTTGTCTTTTGTTACTACAACTGCTCTGACACGTCACTTAGAAGTCCAGAGATATCTAAATACCAGCATTCTCTTTGTTAAATGAGTATTTATGTGCCTTTGTCCTCTGATCATCTTCCCTGTTAACACAGTAACTGCTTAAGAGTCTAATGTTAAAACCAACCACACCTGGAACAACAATTTACCCACATCTGGTGCTCAATATCTGTCACTGGAATGAGTAGATGAGCACATAAACATGCCCTCATAAGCATGTCCATTTGTCTATCCATTTGCTGTCTTCCAGACCAATTCATATCCATAATCTGATTTCATCTACCTAATACTTATATTAGGTTCCTATTGATGCTACAGCAATAGGACTGTAAACTTAGTGGCTTAAAATAACACACATTTATTATCACACAGTCCAGGAAGTCAAAAGTCCAAAATGGGTCTCAGTGAGCTAAAATCAAACTGTCAGCAGGCTGCATTTCTTCTGGAGTTTCTTAGAAATAATATGTTTTCTTACCTTACCAGCTTTTGCATTTCTTGGCTCATGGCACATTCATCCTTGGAAGCCGAAAACATTAGGCCAATCCCTTTTCACCCTATCGTCTCTCTGGTTCTCTCTCTTCTGCCTTCTGTCTCCACATTTAAGAACCCTTGTGATTACTTTGGGCCCACTAGGATAACCTCCCTAACTTAACATCAGCTGACAGCAACTTAATTGCATATACAACCTTAATTCTCTTTTTTTCATATACCCTGACAACTTCACAGGTTCCAGGAAATAGAACATGGACATCTCTGGGGTACCACCATTCAGCCCATTGCACAACTTTACAAGGTAGGTGGGGGCGGGAGTTTCTCCTGGTATGGATTAGGAAAATGAAATGAGAACAATTAAATTCTTTACCCATGGCATAGTTATAGGCAGTGGCAAAGTCAGTACTACAAACTAGTTATAGTGATATCCAGTGTAGTAACCTAGTATTCCCACCATGATCCCTTTTATTCCTTAAACTTTAAGAAGAGAGGCATAAATTAAGTCAAGATGGATTAAAGACTTAAATTTAAAACCTGAGGCCAGGCATGACAGTTCACACCTGTAATCCCACCACTTTGGGAAGCCAAGGCAGGCCAATTGCCTGAGCTCAGGAGTTCACGACCAGCCTGGGCAACACGGTGAAACTCCGTCTCTACTAAAACATAAAAAATTAGCCGGGCATGGTGGTGTGCACCTGTAGTCCCAGCTACTCGAGAGGCTGAGGCAGGAGAACTGCATGAACCCGGGAGGCGGAGGCTGGAGTAGGCGGAGACTGTGCCACTGCACTCCAGCCTGGGCAACAGAGCAAGACTCTGTCTCAAAAAAAAAAAAAAAAAAAAAAAAAAAAAAAGAGAGAGAAAGAAAAAGAAAAAAGTAAAACCCGAAACTATACAAACCCCAGAAGAAAATCTATGCTATAACATTCAGGACATAGGCACAGGCAAAGATTTCATGATGAAAATGCCAAAAGCAATTGCAACAAAAGCCAAAAAATGACAAATAGGATCTAATCAAACTAAAGAGCTTCTGCACAACAAAAGAAACTATCATCAGAGTGAACAGACAACCTACGAAATGGAAGAAAATTTTTGCAATCTACCAATCTGACAAAGGTATAATATCCAGAGTCTATAAGAAACTTAAACAAATTTACAAGAAAAAAAAACATTAAAAAGTGGGCAAATGACATGAACAGACATTTCTCAAAAGAAGACATTCAGGCAGCCAATAAACATTTTTTTTTTAAAAAGCCTAACATTACTACTGATCATTAGAGAAATACAAATCGAAATCTCAATGAGATGCCTTCTCATACCAGTCAGAATGGCAATTATTAAAAAGTGAAGAAACAACAAAAAACAAGAAACAAGGTTGCAGAGAAAAAGGAACACTTTTACACTATCAGTAGAAGTATAAATTAGTTCAGCCACTATGGAAGACAATGTGGTGATTCCTCAAAGATCTAGAGTCAGAAATACCCATTTGACCCAGCAATCCCATTATGGGGTACATACCAAAGGGAACATAAATCATTCTACTATAAAGATGCATGGACGTGTATGTTCATTGCAGCACTATTCACAATAGCAAAGACATGGAATCAACACAAATGCTCATTAACGATAGCCTGGATAAAGAAAATGTGGCATGTACATACCATGGAATACTATGCAGCCATAAAAAGGAACAAGAGCATGTCTTTTGCAGGGATGTGGATGGAGCTGGAAGCCACTATCCTCAGCAAATTAATGAACAGAAAACCAAATACCACATGTTCTCACTTATATGTGGGAGCTAAACAGTGAGAACACGTAGACACAGGTGGGGGAATAACACACACTGGGGCCTATCACCGGGTTGTAGGAGGGAGAGTATCAGGAAGAAAAACTAATGCATGTTGGACTTTATTCCTAGGTGACAGGATGATCTATATAGCAAACCACCATGGCACGCGTTTACCTATGTAACAAACCTGCACATGCTGCACATGTATCCCAGAACTTAAAAGTTGAAGGAAAAAAAAAAAAAAAAAAAGAAGAAGAGAGGTCTCCCTCTCTTCTCACTTTCTAGATAAAGTCATCCACTCCCATGGTTTAATTACTTTGTGAATGTTTATACCCTCCAAGTCCACCACTACCCCCAATATCTGCCACAAACTTTAGATTTATGTTATCAGTTATCTACCACACAGTTCGTCTGTTCATTTCACAAGAGCCTTCAATGGAATATATTCAACACCAAATTCATCAACTTCTCTAAACCTGTTTCTCTTCTATGCTTATTTTAATTTTGTCAAATTCCCACACCCAAAACATGGGTGTCATCCTTGCTTCTTTCCACTTTTCTGTCTCCAAATACTCAGTATCCAAAACTCCTACTTCTCAAATCGGCTTACTTTTCTCCAATTCTTCTTCTGTGAATAAAGCCACCATCACCTCTTACCTAAATTTCTGCTTCAGTGTCTCTTTCCCCTGCTTCACCCTTCTTGCTTTTCCAATCTGTTCTCAATGCTAAAGCAAAACTTGAAGCAATGCTTGCATGGATAATGGTATGACCCTTTATGTAATCCTTCAATCTGTTGATCTGTTTAAACTCATCTAACTCTTCTAATCTTGGGACTCCTCTCCCCAGCACAATTTGAATTCTCCTATTTTGTGACATGTATGTGCACTCTCTAGGTTCTGGCCTTTCAGTATCTCAGAAAACTCCTATTCTTACACTCTCATCTCGCTAAATCCTAGTCATCCTTCAGTTTTCAGCTTAAACTTCATTGGACTTCTCTTAACTTCTCTTTTCTCTTCCTTCTGGATAAATATCTCCCCCATGTGCTTGTCTTTACTGTGGTAGTCTATGATAACTGGTGAATCATTTAGTTTTGACTTGAACAACTGCAGGGCTGTCCTGAGCACCATTTTATCCTCATGCTTAGCACAGGGCATGGCATCAAGTACATGGTCAATACACACTTGTAACATGAATAAATGGCATGTTCAATTACATTAAGTTCCAAATTCAAATGCAGGGTGAGAAGCCCAGTCATTTTTAATACATAAAAATAGTCTTTCATACATCTAGTTGTCCCTAGTTTTCTGACTCCCTAAAACTCACATCCAAACTATCTGGAACACCAGACCAGTTCCCATGGCCAGTGGTTCTATACAGCCCACTTGTGATTAACTTGTGTTTGCACATTGAAATCGCCTGAGGGACTTTTAAAGTATATCCATGCTGGACCTATAGAAATTGATTATGTCTGGCGGTGGGGAAGTATAGGTATTTAAAACAGTTCCCCAAGTGATTGTAATGAGCAGTCAAAGTTTAAAACCACTAATGTGTAATTTTAAAATACTCCCATGACATTAAGGGCTTTCTGAGAGTACGTGGTCCAAAGTGACCTCAACAGCTCAAAGTCCATGTTGCCTTGCAGAGGATGGCTAAAACAATTATTAGGTTGGTGCAAAACTAATTGCACCCAAAGTAATAATTGTTAGGTTGGTGCAATTATTAGGTTGGTGCAAAAGTAATTAGGTTGGTGCAAAAGTAAAACCACAATTACTTTGGCAACAACCTAATACAATAACAGCATCTCCTACTAGGGCTGGTGCTTTGAGGGGAAGAATTAGTTGGATTAGGTATATACAAAGTGTAAAAAGTGATGATCACTTTTTCAGCACTTGATATTTCTATAATTAAAACAAAGATTCCTGCTATTTGTCATCACCATATCACAAACTTTGAAGATATATTTAGAATGGTCTAAGCTGGAACACAAGTTATGGGAGCTAAAAAAGGAGGTTTTCCCCTCCCCACCATCTACTTTAGTGAAGAGGCAGCCTTCTTCCAGGGCTTTTGAAGATGCGAACATACAATTTTAGGTCAGTGCTCCACCAGAACAAGTAGCATATTCAGCTTTCATGGATGTGTATAAATTCAATATTTTAAATGTGAAACTTAACCCACATTTTGAGTCCAACTTAAATATTCCTATGTGTGAGTCATTAATTTATTGAGTTACCCCCCTTATAAAAGTCGATCATTTTAGAAATATAAAAATCTCTTTAAATGGAGTTTAGAAAAACTTCCTTTTCCTTTTTTAAAATGCAGAGGTCCTTTAGTTCAAGTGCACCTGTTGGATGATTCCATTCCTGCCATTAAATCTCCCTGTGTACACAGTTAAATACAAACTTCAATGCCTCTAGCACTTCAGTTTTTGTCAGCATTTGACCTCAATTGTAATTGAGAACTGAAACCAGATAACTCTATGACTTAAGCACTGGGTTCTAATGAAGGAGAAACTTTCAGAATGGTCATCCTTAGTTGCTTTTTAGGAAAGAATTGCTTTTATTTACAGGTGGGAGGGAAAAGAATTGCAAAATTTGGTGGCCACCAGAAAGAGGAATGTAAAACTGTTTGGTAAGAGGGAGAAACCTGAATATTTTCCTTTTGTAATTAAACTTCAGTTTAAATGTGTATTACAGGAAACATGTACCCACTTAAAAAAAAAGATGGCATCACCTTCCACATCTTCACTAATTCAGATTACTCTGAATGCTACTTCACAGACACTTAATTCACTCATCCTTCCCCTTTGCCCTTTCAAAAAACAAATGTCATCATGTCCTTATAGGGGGCCTGATAAACAAAAATTTTACAACTTTGGAAGTCATTTGAGATATAACTTGGCCAAATAACTGCAGTACTTTTTTATGTGTTGGCTAATATTGATTCATTTCATCGTAACTAAAGTGTAAATCACAACAAATATCCACATATAAAGAAGTGAACTATAGGCCATACGCAATAAAGCAATTATCTTATGGTCTTGACATTTCCTAAACAATTGCTCAGTAATACAATGCATGATACATTTTAAAATCTGTTACTTGGTAAATAATTTGGGCATTTTTTGATGTAAATGAGAAACATCTATTATTTACTTAGAAACAATTTCTAGAAAGTATTTGAACTCAACAAACAGTGCAGTTCTGGTATTCTTACTAACTGGTTAAATTCTAAAAATGTTGAAACTCATGTTGTCACAGTTTAATGTTGATATTCAGAAAATACCTCTTCTAAGTCAGAAATTTGGAACTTTCAAGTGTTTTGTGTTCTAAATGCTATCAGGTCTCAATTTTGGTGGCCAAGGATTGTTGAGAACTCTGTTAAATCTCATATTATTTGCTGCGAGCTTGGGTCAAATCAGTCCATTTATTTCCCTAGAGATGTAAAAAATGCAAATTTCCATATTATAACAAATATCAATCCCATGGAACCCAGAAATCAGTGCAAAACATTGGCAGTGTAAACTATGAAAAGTAAGTTGCTACTGAGATTGTTGGAAAGTTTGAATGACTTTGTAAACTGTTACACATAAGAAAGAAGTCTTGATACAATCAATTCCAAATTTCAAGCAGGAATTCAAGTCTTCCATAGACTGTAAGCACTTTATGACATCAGTCAAAAAAAAAAAAAAAAAAATCAACACCATGGCTAAAAATCCTGATATCATTACAATAAGGACAAGTAAATTTCAAATCCATATTATCTTGTAAGAAAAAATTACTGTCTGAGGATAAGACTTTATAGGTCATCCAATCCAACCTCTCAACATTATCACTCACAGACCATTACCCAGATGGTTTCCTGCAATAGGCAATTTATTTGCTCAGAAGACAACTTACTCCATTTTGGATAGTCTTTTCAGTAAGACTTTTCCACAGGCTAAGCCAAAATACGCCTTCTAGTGGCCTTACTTGTTCTTACTGTAGCTATAGAAGCTAAATCTCATCCTTACCCTTTTTAATAAATCTTTCAAATATTTGAAAATATGCATCAGCCTTCATAGGAACCCTCCACCTTCTACAATCTGAATTTCTCCCTTTGACAGGAGGAGACTCTAGATCCTCCAACACTTCTTCCTAATGTTTCTAGGTTTTTGCCAGGCAAGCATCCTCTGTAGAATACTACAATTTATTGAAATAATGTTAAAAATGTGGTGTCCAGAACTGAAAATAATACATGTTCCAACTATGCAGAATACAGTAAAATTGTTATTGCCTTTCTTCTATGCTAACAAATAACCACTTTCATTTTCTAGGTAGACATATCACACTGTTAGTTCACATAGAATATGGGTCAGCTAAACCCCCTATTTATTTGTCACACACTTCAGCTAAAAAAGTTAACTTGCCCAATTATGAGATAGAACAGACTTTGCTTAATAGCAGCTTAATATGCCACAAGTGAAATTTCTTGTGGACCGTTTCTCAATGTTCTGATATTAAAGGATGAAAAGGTTGCATTCTTCTAAGCAAGAAATATTTACTGATCATCTACTATGTTCCAAAAACTGTGAAGCACTGAAGATAAGGCAGTGAAAAATAACAGATAGAGATGTTTCCTCTAGTGAAGACTGCATTCCACTGGAGGAGACAGATAATTAAAATAGATTAATACCTAATAATGTTAGGTAGTGATAAGTATGAGGAGAAAATATAAAGCAAGAAGCGGCGCGATGGGAAGTATCAGGGATTCTTAGACAGAAAAATGTTGGAAAGGGTGGCCAGAGGACTCACTGAGAAGGTGCCATTTGAGTAAGAATGAGAAAATGCAGAGTGAACCAGGTAGATGTTTGAGGCAAGAGAATTCCAGGTAAAGGGAACAGCATGCACAAAGACCCAGAAGTGGGAGCAGACTTGGTGTATTCAAGGATTAACAAAGAGACCAATGAGAGAATATAAAGCCATATAAGTCACAGTCTTAAAAAGACTGCCGGGCCAGGTGCGGTGGCTCGCACCTGTAATCTCAGCACTTTGAGAGGCCCAGGCGGGCAGATCATCTGAGGACAGGAGTTTAAGACCAGACTGCACAACATGGCGAAAACCCGTCTCTACCAAAAATACAAAAAAATTAGCGGAGCGTGGTGGCGGATGCCTGTAATCCCCCCTACTCAGGAAGCTGAGGCAGGATAATCGCTTCAACCCGGGAGGCGGAGGTTGCAGTGAGCTGAGATCCCGCTACTGCACTCCAGCCTGGGCAACAGGAGGAAAACTCCATCTAAAAAAAAAAAAAAAAAAAAAAAAAAATGACTGCCAATTGGTATATCTGTGAATGAATGAGGTGGAAAATGACTGTAGACATTGAACAAAAGAGTGACATGATCCAGTGTAGAATTTAATCTGGTCTTCTAGCTGTTGTATCAGGAGTAATGTGCTTGATGGCAAGGGCAGAGGCAGGTGAGAGTTGATGCTGACTTGGACCAGAGCAAAAGCAGCAGAGGAAGCGCGAACTGATATGTTGAATGGAAAGTAGATACAATTTGATAACAGAGCACAGGTAGAGTATGAAAAAGAGAAAGCAAAGATGACTCCAAAGTTGTAGACCGAGCAACAGAAAGCCTGAATGTGCCATTTACTGAGATGGCAAGAGCCTAAGAGCTGCAGGTCTGGAGGAAACTATGAGCAGTTCGGTTTTGGGTATGTTGCCTTTGCAAAGCTTCTTAGACATGCCAAGCGGAGATGTTGAGTTAGAGGAAGCTGGGTATGAGAGTCTGGAGCTAAGGAGAGACATTTTTAAACTGGAAAGAGTTTAGAGTTAATCTTTAGGGAAATATCAGAAAAGAGAAAGAGTGCCAGCCAATGCAAACTGGCAAGTGCTATTGCAGATTTTAAAAAGGAGAAAGAAAGAGAGAAAATGACAGATCAATAAATGTAAAATGGAAATATCTGGAATGTCAGAGGTTGAGAGCATTTTACAATAAATGTAAAATGGAAATTTTTGGAATATCAGAGGTTGAGAGCATTTAGGGGAAAAAATAGTAATTAGGTGATCAGTTTGAGCCAGATAAAATCACTTTTTCTTAGGAGTGAGTGAGTCTTACATTGGTCTTCTTTTGCGATTTCTGAAAGATAAAGCAATAACTAGCAAATAACACATTGCATTTTCAGCAAATCGCATATTAGAGTGACTCGGGGTAGTCTAGTAAGTTAAAAAACAAAACAAAGCATGAGCTGAACATTACACATATGGATTGCTGATGAACTGATTCATGTCTATCTCCGTGAAATTATCTAGTAATAGAGTCATGAACTTGGCCTATATATGTGCATATGTACAAAGTTTTTATTTTTTATTTTTCAAATCAGTATCTTAGATGAAGAGATAAAATGCTATTTAGTATAAAATATAAAAGATATGCAAAGCTAGAAAAGGACAGTTGTTTATAAGATATGAAAATCAAGTTTCCCAAATTTGAAATAAAATTTGGATTACAGACTAGAGCTGATTCCTATGTTTCATATTTGCTACTAGGTTCATACTTTAAAATGCCTATAAAGACTGCTAATCGTTATGGGTTCCTTTTTGTGATGATGGAAATTTCTAAAGTTAGATAGTGATGACTGCATAACTTTGTGAATATATTCAAAACCACTGATTTGTAAATTTTATATGACTGAATTTTATGGTATATGAATTATATCCCAATAAAATGTTTTTTAAATATCTCTAAAACTTGGCAGGAAATAAATCAAAATAAATGAAGTAAATCACTTTCTATTACTTCAACAATTCTGCTTGAAATATTCAGTCATCTCAATTTTTTGTTTTCTCATATTCTAGACATGCAGTTTCTGCTAAATATTTCTGGATTGTGAGAGAGATAATTTGTAACTACAAAAATGAGTGGTAACTTATACTCAGCTTCCATGGAAGGAAGATGCTGCAGTGGAGCTGACTGTACCGAACAGAGGAGTTCAAGAACCATCAGAAGAGAGGCCACCTACTTCGCAGAGTGGCAACCATGGGATGCCGTGCTTGAGTGCCATTTTCCTTTGGATTTTCAAGAAAACCCTGGAGTCCAGTTTTTTATGTGAAATCCCTATAATTTTTTCATGTCTTCCCTGATTTTCTAGAAAAAGAAGCTGTTTGGGCCCAAGATATCCCATCTGCAGGTCCTATCTGGCCCATGCACTGACAGTTTGTAACCACATTTCAAAACATAGTAAAAAAACAAAAAACAAAAAACCAAACACCACCACTACCAACAACAAAAACACATGTACCTATATTTAAATCCATTCGTACTCTGACAATGTAAGTTACATTCATGGTATCATGAACTAATACATATAGTTATATCTTTTGAAAACGATTCTTCTTACACCATGTTTCAAGGCAAATGAGCTCTTATACTCAGAGAGCAAATAACAGCATTAGCACAACTCCTAACGTTTCTATAGCATAAACGAATACATGTACACAAGACTAAACATTTAATTAAAAGCTAAAATTTCATCTGAGTAACATTTTCTAAAATCAGTGTGGTGTGCATCATGTATGCAGATATGCTTTTACTAACATTTTAAATTCCACAAAGTAGTTTCAGGACAGTCACGGCTTAGCAGTGTGTTAACCCACTGCAAACATCTATTTTATTAAAATTGATGTGCAAAATCACTTTTTGGGAAAGGCAATAACATTGTAATACAAAATGTTGTTTCATGAATTGGACTAAGAAAATTTTAGAAGATCACACTTTAGTTCCTTTTCATTTTTTTCTTGACATGATTGTGCTTGAATTTCTCCAGCAATTTCAGCAAATATATTTTTAACTTTAACAAACAGTAAGCTTTAATGTATTCCTGTTTGACATAATGAAATTGTATAACTCCCACGACTTTCTGCTTTTTTGATATTATATAAGAACCCTGTAATTTCATATGCCAGAGAAGACAGAGCACCTGAGAATAAATGCTATTCAAACTTGTAGAGCAATATCTGAAGATGCACTATGCATTTCTAAAGTAACCTGAGGTCAAAATTCACAAGAAAACAAGAGATGTTCAAATAAACTTTATTTGAAATGTGTTTTTCTGATTACATCTTATCTTTCAAATTTTCCCAAACACTGTTGTCAGTATTCACATGGGATCTGTCAATGCAGATATTTACAGCACTAACCTATTGTCTCCCCACTTCAAAGAGTTGGGTATTTGAAACTAAGTTTTGGAAAAATTGAAAAATGACATTTGAAACATAAACAAATGTTTATAATTACTATTATCTGGATAATCACATATGATATACAACTTTTTAAATTATTAAAATTAAGCAAACTATGGATGGTTCTCCAGGATGTCATTTTTTAATGAAGGGAGCAAAAGTAACAAGTATAACAGTATTATTTATAAGGAAAGCTTTTTTTTTTTTACAGTTTTGAAATTTCATAAAGCAAGCTTTATCAAGCTTGACAAGGGGGAAAAGAGGTATTAAAAATTACTTCTTTTTTTTTTTTTTTTTTGAGACGGAGTCTCGCTCTGTCGCCCAGGCTGGAGTGCAGTGGCCGGATCTCAGCTCACTGCAAGCTCCGCCTCCCGGGTTCACGCCATTCTCCTGCCTCAGCCTCCCGAGTAGCTGGGACTACAGGCGCCTGCCACCTCGCCCGGCTAGTTTTTTTTTTTGTATTTTTTAGTAGAGACGGGGTTTCACCGTGTTAGCCAGGATGGTCTCGATCTCCTGACCTCGTGATCCGCCCGTCTCGGCCTCCCAAAGTGCTGGGATTACAGGCTTGAGCCACCGCGCCCGGCCTAAAAATTACTTCTTAAGGAAAAATCCTAGATGGTAGATACAGATTGGCCTTCTAACTTAATTTCTGCTTTCCAGGTTGTCATGTAAGTTTAAATAGTACAGAAAACCCTAACTTTTCCAATTCCTTTTTAGCTCTCAAATAATGAAACTCTTTATTACTCTCGAAACTGGTAGAGGGCTGGCCCTCCTCTTTAGAAGAATGTCATCCAACTCCTTCATCTGCTTGCATTTAAAGCCATTTGATAATGTAAGCGCCTCCCAGACACAGCTCCATGCAATGTGTGACAGAGCTGCTTGCTGATTTGTGAGTCTTGACAATTGACTTAATCATGGTCTCTTTTCCCTAAAATTAAGGACAAAATCAATAGCATCCAGGATCCTATTTAAAAATACATCACAACATTCAGCCTGCACTGACCTTATGAAGTAAAAGAAACTGTTTGGGATGAAGTAAATAATGCCTTTTCCTGTTAGATACTAAAGTGCAAAAATAGATTCTCGATGTTAAGTACAGCCTTTGACAAAGTGCAACCCACAGAATACAATCTGCTTACTCTTTTACACTTAATGCCATGAATACTGCCATGTCAATCACTACAGATTTCCTTCAGGCTTCCTTCTATTATATAGCATTTAATGGCAATGACATATCAAAATTTGGTTACTGATAGGCATTTATCATAGTGGATTTCTAATTTGTTGCTAATATCCTTATAAGAAGTATCTCTACATGTGAGAGTATTTCTAAAGAGTAAAAATGAATTGCTTGGTCAAAGAGTTTTTGTTTTACAATTTTTGAAGAGTCCTATCAAGTTGCCTAACAAATGATCTTTACCAACTTACCTTTCAACCAACAGTTTGTGAGGCTGCATATTTCCTTGCACCCTCATCAGTACTGTATATCCAATACTGGGCTTTTAATTTTTGACTATCTGCTAGGTGAAAATTAATTTGCATTTTGTAGATTCCAGATGAGGTTGACCTTTTTTTTCAAATGCTTATTCATCTTCCATTTGTCTTCACATATTTTTAGTTCTTTTGTGAACGGTCTGTCCAGACCTTGGCAAATTTTTCCTTTGATTATCTACTTGTTTTTATTTCTGAATGAGGCTCCATGTGTATCTTGTTCATCCTTTGTCTTTTATAGCAAAATTTTTTCCAATTTTTATGCTAAAGCTTTATATTTAAGATATTTTTAATTGTTCAGGAGTTTAAATATCTTAGTAGGTTTGAATTGGACAATGATTTCCCTTAATATTTTAGAGTTTTGACATTTGTTTCTTAGCTCTTAACTGCTTAGAATTTATTTTCTTTTTTATATATATACTTTAAGTTCTGGGGTACCTGTGCACAACGTGCAGGTTTCTTACATATGTATACATGTGCCATGTTGGTGTGCTGCACCCATTAACTTATCATTTACATTAGGTATATCTCCTAATGCTATCCCTCCCCACTACCCTCACCACACAACAGGCCCGTGTGTGTGCTGCTCCCCTTCCTGTGTCCAAGTGTTCTCATTGTTCAATTCCCACCTATGAGTGAGAACATGTGGTGTTTGGTTTTTTGTCCTTGAGATAGTTTGCTGAGAATCGTTTCCAGCTTCATCCATGTCCCTACGAAGGACATGAACTCATCCTTTTTTATGGCTGCATAGTATTCCATGGTGTATATGTGCCACATTTTCTTAATCCAGTTTGTCACTGATGGACATCTGGGTTGGTTCCAAGTCTTTGCTATTGTGAATAGTGCCGCAATAAACATACGTGTGCATATGTCTTTATAGCAGCATGATTTATAATCCTTTGGGTATATACCCAGTAATGGGATGGCTGGGTCAAATGGTATTTCTAGTTCTAGATCCTTGAGGAATCGCCACACTGTCTTCCACAATGGTTGAACTAGTTTACAGTCCCACCAACAGTGTAAAAGTGTTCCTATTTCTCCACAACCTCTCCAGCACCTGTTGTTTCCTGACTTTTCAATGATTGCCATTCTAACTGGCATGAGATGGTATATCATCGTGGTTTTGATTTGCATTTCTCTGATGGCCAGTGATGATGAATATTTTTTCATGTGTCTGTTGACTGCATAAATGTCTTCTTTTGAGAAGTGTCTGTTCATATCCTTCACCCACTTTTTGATGGAGTTGTTTGTTTTTTCTTGTAAATTTGTTTGAGTTATTTGTAGATTCTGGATATGAGCCCTTTGTCAGATGAGTAGATTGCAAAAATTTTCTCCCATTCTGTAGGTTGCCTGTTTACTCTGATCATAGTTTCTTTTGCTGTGCAGAAGCTCTTCAGTTTAATTAGATCCCATTTGTCAATTTTGGCTTTTGTTGCTACTGCTTTTGGTGTTTTAGTCATGAAGTCCTTGCCCATGCCTATGTCCTGAATGGTACTGCCTAGGTTTTCTTCTAGGGATTTTATGGTTTTAGGTCTAACATTTATGTCTTTAATCCATGTTGAATTAATTTTTGTATAAGGTGTAAGGAAGGGATCCAGTTTCAGCTTTCTACATATGGCTAGCCAGTTTTCCCAGCACTATTGATTAAATAGAGAATCCTTTCCCCATTTCTTGTTTTTGGCAGGTTGGTCAAAGACCAGGTGGTTGTAGATGTGTGGTATTATTTCTGAGGGCTCTGTTCTGTTCCATTGGTCTATATCTCTGTTTTGGTACCATTACTATGCTGTTTTGGTTACTGTAGCCTTGGAGTATAGTTTGAAGTCAGGTAGCATGATGCCTCCAGCTTTATTCTTTGGGCCTAGGATTGACTTGGCAATGCAAGCTCTTTATTGGTTCCATATGAACTTTAAAGTAGTTTTTTTCAATTCTGTGAAGAAAGTCATTGATAGCTTGATGGAGATGGCATTGAATCTATGAATTACCTTGGGCAGTATGGCCGTTTTCATGATATTGATTCTTCTTATCCATGAGCATGGAAAGTTCTTCCATTTGTTTGTGTCCTCTTTTATTTCATTGAGCAGTGGTTTGTAGTTCTCCTTGAAGAGGTCCTTCACATCCCTTGTAAGTTGGATTCCTGGGTATTGTATTCTCCTTGAAGCAATTGTGAATGGGAGTTCACTCATGATTTGACTCGCTGTTTGTCTGTTATTGGTGTATAGAAATGCTTGCGATTTTTGCACATTTATTTTGTATCCTGAGACTTTGCTGAAGTTGCTTATCAACTTAAGGATATTTTGGGCTGAGACAATGGGGTTTTCTAGATACACAATCATGTCATTTGCAAATAGGGACAATTTGACTTCCTTTTTTCCTAACTGAATACCCTTTATTTCTTTCTCCTGCCTGATTGCCCTGGCCAGAACTTCCAACACTATGTTGAATAGGTGTGGTGAGAGAGGGCATCCCTGTCTTGTGCCACTTTTCAAAGGGAATGCTTCTAGTTTTTGCCCATTCAGTATGATATTGGCTGTGGATCTGTCATAAGTAGCTCTTATTATTTTGAGATATGTCCCATCAATACATAATTTATTGAGAATTTTTAGCATGAACGGCCATTAAATTTTGTCAAAGGCCTTTTCTGCATCTACTGAGATACTCATGTGGTTTTTGTCTTTGGTTCTGTTTATATGCTGGATTTCATTTATTGATTTGCATATGTTGAACCAGCCTTGCATCCCAGGAATGAAGCCCACTTGATCATGGTGGATAAGCTTTTTGATGTGCTGCTGGATCTGGTTTGCCAGTATTTTATTGAGGATTTTTGCATCGATGTTCATTAGGGATATTGTTCTAAAATTCTCTTTTTTTGTTGTGTCTCTGCCAGGCTTTGGTATCAGGATGATGCAGATATTGCCACCACCAGGCCTGCCCTACAAGAACTCTTGAAGGAAGCACTAAACATGGAAAGGAACAACCAGTACCAGCCACTGCAAACTAGCCTGCCAAATTGTTAAGACCATCAATGCCAGGAATAAACTGCATCAACTAATGAGCAAAATAACCAGTTAACATCATAATGACAGGATCAAATTCACATATAACAATATTAACCTTAAATGTAAATGGGCTACATGCTCCAATTGACACAGACTGGCAAATTGGATAAAGAGTCAAGACCCATCCGTCTGCTGTATTCAGGAGACCCATCTCACGTGCAGAGACACACATAGGCTCAAAATGAAGGGATGGAGGAAGATCTACCAATCAAATGGAAAACTAAAAAAGGCGGCGGTTGCAATCCTAGTATCTGATAAAACAGACTTTAAACCAACAAAGATCAAAGAGACAAAAATGGCCATTACATAATGGTAAAGGGATCAATTCAACAAGAAGAGCTAACTATCCTAAATATATATGCACCCAATACAGGAGCACCCAGATTCATAAAGCAAGTCCTTAGAGACCTACAAAGAGACTTAGACTCCCACACAATAATAATGGGAGACTTTAATACCCCACTGTCAATATTAGACAGATCAATGAGACAGAAAGTTAACAAGGATATCCAGGAATTGAATTCAGCTCTTCACCAAGCGGACCTAATAGACATCTACAGAACTCTCCACCCCAAATCAACAGAATATACATTCTTCTCAGCACCACATTGCACTCATTCCAAAACTGACCACATGGTTGGAAGTAAAGGACTCCTCAGCAAATGTAAAAGAATGGAAATTATAACAAACTGTCTCTCAGACGACAGTGCAATCAAACTAGAACTCAGAATTAAGAAACTCACTCAAAACCTCTCAACTACATGGAAATTGAACAACCTGCTCCTGAATCACTACTGGGTACATAATGAAATGAAGGCAGAAATAAAGACGTTCTTTGAAACCGATGAGAACAAAGACACAACATACCAGAATCTCTGGGACACATTTAAAGCAGTGTGTAGAGGGAAATTTATAGCACTAAATGCCCATAAGAGAAAGCAGGAAAGATGTATAATCGACACCCTAACATCACAATTAAAAGAACTAGAGAAGCAACAGCAAACACATTCAAAAATGAGCAGAAGGCAAGAAATAACTAAGATCAGAACAGAACTGAAGGAGAAGAGACACAAAAAACCCTTCAAAAAATCAGTGAGTCTAGGAGCTGGTTTTTTAAAAGATCAACAAAATTGATAGACTGCTAGTGAGACTAATATAAAGAAGAAAAGAGGGAAGAATCAAATAGACGCAATAAAAAATTATAAAGGGGATGTCATCACTGATCCCACAGAAATACAATCTATCATCGGAGAATACTATAAACACCTCTATGCAAATAAACTAGAAAATGTAGAAGAAATGGATAAATTCATGGACACATACACCCTCCCAATACTAACCAGGAAGAAGTTCATTCTCTGCATAGACCAATAACAGGCTCTGAAATTGAGGCAATAATTAATAGCTAACCAACCAAAAAACGTCCAGGACTAGACAGATTCACAGCTGAATTCTAACTGAGGTATAAGGAGGAGCTGGTACCATTCTTTCTGAAACTATTCCAATCAATAGAAAAAGAGGGAATCATCCCTAACTCATTTTATGAGAATTTATTTTCTAAATGGATATCCAATTTTTCCAACCTCACCTATTGTATAATACATTCTTTGTTTTATTGATTCAAAGTGACACTACATTTTTATACACAAATATATCTCTGGATGCTATAGATCTATCTTTAAGGCAAAACCACATTGTTTTAAATATGTAGCTGTATAGCATATTTTGATATCTGGATGAGTAAGTGCTCCTTTATCATTCTTCTTTTGGAACATATTCTTTTTGGTATTTTAAAATTTTATTTAAAAGATTTTAAAACCAAAAGAAAGAGTAGTATAGTAAGCTCCCATATCTCACACTAGGTTCAAAAATTATCAAGATTTTCCTACATTTGCTTAGCTTATCCCTTCTTTTTTTTTCCCTTGATGAAGTATTTTAAAGCAAATTCCAGATATTTTGTCATTATACCCCTACAAATGTTAGAGTGCATTTCTTTTAAAAAAACAGACATTCGCATATATAGTTAAAAATGCAATAATCACATTAACTGAAACTAACAATTTCAATTATCAATATCACCTAATTTCTACTCCATAAACAAATGTCCCCCAATAGTTTTAAAACTTGTTTTGATAATTGATTTGTTTGAATAAGAGCTGAACAAATTCAATACATCATATTTGGTTGTTATGTCTGTTAAATCTCTTTTGGTCTAGAACAGTCCACCTCCTTTTTCTTTATTTTTTAAATGCTGCTGACACATAGAAGAAGCCTAATCACTTCTACTCCTTGTTTTTTCATTTAACTTGTTCCTATTTTTCCTGTATTTCATGTAAAAGAAAGTTACCTCTGGAGGACTAATTAAATTCAGGTTCAACTTTTTGGGCAAGAATGCTTTGTGTCTGTGTGATGGTTAATCTTATGTGGTCAAACATTATTCTAGATATTTCTGTGAAGGTATTTTTTGATAAGATTACAGTAGACTTTGAGTAAAGCAGTTTACTCTCCATAGTATGGGAGAACCTCATCCAATCAGTTGAAGGCATTAACAGAGAAAAGCCTGACTGCCCCTGAAGAAGAGGGAATTCTGTCAGCAGACTGCCTTGGGACTCCAACTGCAAGATCAATTCTTCCCTGGGTCTCTGCTACCCTATCTTAGAGATTTTGAACTTGTCAGCCTCCACAGTCACCTGTACCAATTCCTCTCGCTCTCTCTCTCTCTCCTTCCCCTTCCTCCTAAGGCATTTGTGTGTATGTGTGCACACACACACACACACACACACACACCCCGTTGTGTGTGTGGGAACTCTCGGAACCCTGCCTAATAGAGTTCAGAACTGTGTACTTCATTTTGCATAACATCTTGAGGCCCACAATGTCTACTTTAGTACTGACTGAAAAGTAGATTCAGGTGGTTATACCTGATCTTTTCATTTTGAACTTCCTTACCAAAATTTTATCTAAAACTGAGGCTCTCGAAGTATGATCTTCAGACTAGCAGCATCAGCATCACCTGGAAATTTGTTAGAAATGTATGTTCTTGGCCACACCCCAAACATACTGAATGAGAAACTACAGGAGTGAGGCCCAACAATCGATGTTTTCACAAGTCCTCCAGGAGATTCTGATGCACAGTACATTTGAGAAGCAATGCCGTAATGATTTATCCATTGATGAACACTGCCTGGATCAATGATTTTATTAAAGGCTGCAAAATCATGACTTTCTCTTTCTCCCATTCATTCCAAATTACTAGCTGAATTTTTTTCATAACGAATATCTTTTCCTCATAAATTAGTGCTATTTGGTTATTTGCAATTCAGTTCATACATGAAAGGCTACATAAATTCTGAATTCCTTATACTTGTTATTTCTTTTTCAATAATTAGTTGGTATCCTAATTATTTCTAGTGGTAGTCAATACTTTTTTTTTTCCTTTTTAACTCTTACATATTATGAACTCACAGATTTTTATATATTCAGTATGTTTCCAGCAATTGAATTTTTTAGTCTTTTTGATGCTTAAATTGTTCCCCATTTACTCAGTCGGTGATCCTTCATGTTGGTAACTGTATCTTTTCAATGAGACTCAGTTTTTGATAATTTCTTTGGTACCTAGCACAACATGATCTGAGGCCAATATTCTATATTTCTGGTCTCACACTTAAATCTTCCTGTCTTCTCAGAATCACAAGAGCCCAAAATTAGGATACTGAAGATATTCTTTCACATTTCCCCTTTCAGATCAGTTTATCAAATGAAATAAATTCCTTTGATATTTATCAGGATTGCAATAAATTAATTATTAATCTGGGAAGAACTAAAATGTTTATGTTATTGAACCTCTCTATCTAGAAATACGGAATCATCTCCTTTGCTCTTTTTTCATTGTAATCCAAGAATGTATCACAGTTTTCCTCTAGAAGTATGGATGTTTCTAAGGTTTAATCCTAAGTATTTTATGGATTTCTCTGATGATTTATGGTTCATTATGAACCCCATTCTAAACCCTCTAATTGCTTGTAGGAGCTTTTCAGTTTAATTTCTTAGGTTTAACCATCAAATTGTGTAGAAAAAAATAGTTATTGATTTTTTCCTTTCTAATGCGTATATACAATTTCTCTTTCTTATGTCATTAGCTAATAGCTCCTGTATAATATTTAGTAATGTGATATTAGACCATTCTACTTTATTTCAGACTTTTAGGAAAATAATTCTTTCTCACTTCCTTGTTATATGAGGTACTTGATACAGGTTAAGAAAGTTTATCTTTATTCCTAACTTGCTACACATTTATCTCAGTAATAGATGCAAAGTTTTCCAGTACCTATTGAAATGATCATATCGTTTTCTCTTTTAATCTATTAATGTAAGAATTTTGCAATAATACATTTATAGAAACTGTACCACCCTTCACTTCTGGAACAGACTTCATTTAGATTTTCAAAGGTATTGATAAAAAGTTATGCATAGTATTATCTTTAATATTTTGTAATCCCCTTATTTTATTGTTCTCTTAAATGTTCTTTAGCGAAATGACTCATTCATTATTTCTAAATATTTTTGTACAATAATAAATGCATTTAAGGGTATCTATTTTCTTCCTAAGATCATTTTAGCAATATCCTAAAAGTGCATAATGCATAGTGCTCTCACCATTCATTTCAAATTAGCTATAATTTCATGATTTGTTTGTTCTTTTTAACCTGAAGTTTCAGAATGATATTTTAAAATGTCCAAGTTAATAAATTTTATTTGTTCTTTGTATTTTTATTTTATTTTACTGCACTAAGGTTGAGGCACATAGCCTGGGAGGTTTCTACTTTGAGGAATTTATTATGATTTTCTTTGCCACATGGTCAAATCTGTGATTTTTTCCCCCATAGGTTTTTGACCATTCTTTGTCTATGCCTTCCTCTCAGTTCCTCATCAATATTTACCAATCCTCAACCCAAGAAGCTTTCCTATTTAAATCCCAATATCTCCTATCACCTTCCATGCAAAAACGGTGGTAACATCTCTAACTATGCCTACTAGACTTTGGAATAAAGTTAATGTCTACTTTTTACTTTCTCCCTTTTCAGCCTTCAAGAAATCCACTTCAACTCTACTAAGGCCTACGCTGCACAGGGTATGACAATTAAATTTGAGGGCTGCTGTTTGGTAGGAAGACTGTGTAAGCCTGGTGCTACCTGTGAATCATTATACTCCACTGGGTTTTGGGACGGTTTCCACTGCCCTTAACTCAAATGATTGTAGTATTAGATGTTATGTGTTATGTCAGAAAATGAGACATTGAACATAACGTTATTCTTCTTTGGGAAAGAAATAACAAATTTAGAAGGGTTTTGGTAATTACTATCCCATTATCAAAAAATAAGAATTTAGAAGAATATACTGGAGAGTAGAAAAGGAAGACATAGGTGTAAAGAAAGATGATAAGATTTATGTGTATACCTTTCTCCCCCCTCATGTTAGAGTCTATGTACTCAAATAAATACATGTTAATGAATATATCTTTGGGGTGACAACTAATCAGTCATGCACACATAAACAAGACAGAGGGAATAAACATCTCTAGGGATGCTTCAGAGCAAAGGTCCGGGCTCAAGGGATGCTCTCAAACTCTTTCCTGTGAACCAAGATTTGAATATTTGTGGCCATGGCCTTTCACACAGCCTCTCCCAAACCCCAAAACACATACAGAGTTGTTTGTATTCTAAAGTAAAAACATCAGAGTGGGCAAGCTAGTGCTTTCATTGGGTGCTGGATTCAGAGTATCAAAATACGTAGGAAAACACAGATCTTATATTTGAATATCCTTATGATAGGTAATACTGAATATTTCCACAACAAATGTAAACAATAGAATACGGGATAAAACCATTCGACAAAGAGTTTTTGGGCTGTGAGGAGCTGAGGCTGAGGAGGGTGTCTAGTGAAGAGGCAGTCATGTTCCTTACTATATCTGACAGAGACCCAGAGAAAAGGTCTGTTTATAAAAGAAGACCCATGACTCAGAAATAAAATACATAATTATGGCATAACCATAGAAAGGACCCACCATCAGAAAAATATAAAATAAGGGCTACTCAACTCCTATGGAATGGTCTCTCATCTTTGTACTACTAGTCACTCATCCTTTATACCTGGATATCTGGATAACAGCATTTGGCATCTAGTCCAATTAATCTCTTTATCATTCTTGCCAAAGTAAAATCCTAATTTACAATACATTACTATCCTACTTTGAATGACAAGAAATTTACTTTCTGATTGGAGAACTACACTCTAAGGAATCCTTCAAAAAGCCTTCAAAGAGGTCAGAGAATCAGACCAAAGTGCATCTGACTCCAAAGCCCTTACCACTGCACAATAATTCCGCCCACCCCCACCCCAGTTTCAATGTTGTTTTAATACAAATCTCAAGAGCATTCACGTGGGAGCCTGGGTATCCCCTCAACAATAATTGGTTTTTTGTTTTGTTTTGAGACCCCAGACAATGACTTCATATTTATGCACATTTACTCAGGTATTTTAAATGAGTTATTTTTTCTCATTTTTTTGTGTGTAGATGGCATAATTAAAAAGTTTAAATAAGTTGAAAGAGCAGACACATGTATCTAGAAGGATTTGGTATATCTCTTTTATACACACAGACATATACACACACACACAAATAGACTCACACACAATTCGGTCCATGTGATATTTGACCTATCAAGGCTAAAGATGTAGTGTTATTCCATTAAAAATACCACTGCATAAAATGCCACTGTAGATTGCTCTGCACTGACAAGAGTGGAAAGTCTCTGCTTCACAGAAGCAAAGCATAACTGTACTTCAGGACTGCAAGGTACCGTAGCCAAATCCTTTGAATCACTCACGTCAATATGTTATCCTCTAAAGAGGATGATCTGAATAACCACCATCCCTATGTAGGTCCCAAGAAATAAATTTATTTCAGCTTCTCGACATTCTAATCCTTATATTCCACAGAACTTAAGCAATTAAAATTATGAATGACCTCCATGCTATTTTAATATAGGAAGTTCCTGTAAAAGTAATTGTGGTTTTCACCACTGCTTTCATTTCAGAGATTAATTGAAAGTAATGGCAAAAACTGCAATTACTTTTGCACCAACCTAACCCTCCCTTTATCAAACTTTTATCCTCTTGGTGAACAGAAAAGCCAGATTCTATTTACCTTTTTTGTCTTTATTGAGATATAATTCACATCCTATACAATTAACCCATTTAAAGTATATAGCTCAGTGGTTTTAAAAATATTCATAAGGTTGCTGAACCATTGCTGCTATCTAATTCCAAAATATTTCATCACTGCAAAATGAAACCCCATCACCATTATAGTCACGACACATTCTTCCCTCCCTCAGCCCATAGCAACCACTAATCTACTTTCTGTTTCTATGGTTGTACTGATTCCAAACATTTCATATAAATGTCATACAACATGTAAACTGTGACTGGCTTCTTCATTTTGTCATAATGTTTTCCAGGTTCATCCATGATGTAACAAGTATCCGTACTTCATTTTTATAGTCAGATAATATTCTACTGAATGGGTGTACCACATTTTCTTTAACTACTCCTTAGTTAATGGGTATCACTTTTTTCTACTTTTGGCTATAATTAATAATGCTACTATGAATATTTGTGTACAAGCTTTTGTATGAACATATGTTTTCAATTCTTTGGGGTATAAATCGAGAAGTAGAATTGCTGCGAACTTCTTGAGGAACTGCCAAACTGTTTTCCAAAGCAGCTGCACCATTTTACATTCCATTAGCAATTTATGAGGGTTCCAATCTTTCCACATTCTTGCCAAAACTTGTTTTGTCTGTCTACTTGATTATAGTCATCCTACTGGATGTGAAATAGTATCTCACTGTAGTTTTGACTTGCATTTTCCTAATGACGAATGATGCTGAGCACCTTTCCATGTGCTTATTGGTCATATGTGTATCTTCTTTGGATAAATGTCTATTCAAATTCTTTGCCCATTTTATAAAATTGGTTTCCCTAGTTCTTTTTAAGCCTTTGAATTTCAATGGAAATTCAATCCATGTGTTCATTATTCTTTGTCACTGATGAGTGTTTTCCAGGAAATCTTGTTAGATGCTGTTAAAGTTATGAGTTTTAAAACCCCATGCTAACATCCATTAAAAGAATGTTGTCTTTGGAGTGACAGGTAATAATGATAATGTTCTAAACTGATTATCATCAATATCAAATTTAAATTCAAATCTGACTTAAGTGCCCATGACAACAATCAGTGTGAAAGTTTAATATATTCAAAAATAATTATTTAGCAACACTTA